>NC_135864.1:22824357-23159357 GCF_031162955.1 Sander vitreus | reverse complement strand
AAAAGTTATTGTAGTGCTGCTGGGATTGACAACCACCAAGTGGAATACCAACTTTGATATGCTTACTCTCCATCAAAGTCATAGACTCTACCAGTAAATGACTAATGTTTCTAATCATAAATTGTAAAATGAGTTTTGGGTTGCAAGATAAATTTGCTCTGAAGGGAATAATGAAGTCCAACTGTGACTGGAGTGCAGGATGTAACGTCTCAAATGCCTTTGAATAGACACACTCAATGAGTGTGTGCAGTGTGTAATTTGCATTCACACAATGAGCAAAAATACATTTTCAATACTTGCAGACAGATGCGTGCACAGGAAATGTGTCCACTATCAAAAACAAAATATTTATACATACTATAAACACATCTCAGCTGCTGTATGTCACACTTATTTGGAAGCATGTAAAATGCATTTTTAATTGATGGGCGCTTCAAATTGTAACTGTAAAAAGTATTAACTTAAAAGAGGAACAGAGATGAAAGTAGTTTGTACATTATTATTAATGGAGATTACACAACCTTACCTTTCTGGGTGGTGGCTGCATAGCTGGATACTGATAGACGCTGATAGACTGATGGTCTCTGCTACGTATGCCTTACTGCTACTTCCTTTTTCACATACTGCATGTACAACTCTCCCTCCCTCCCTCCCTCTCTCCCTCTCTCCCTCCCTCCCTCTCTCCCTCTCACTGTGCTGATGTCTTGGAGAAAGCCTACATAGGGAGCAGAGTCCAGGGGTACATCACAAAGTCACCATGTTGTCCTGAACAATACACAGCACGTTTAAAGCAGTGTTTGTTACTGTAAATGGGGTTACGCTTACCCCTAGGGGTACTTTGAAGTACTGCAGGGGGTATGTGAGACTTTTGCAAAATGCAAATCTTGCCTAAAATAATTATATTATAATATTGAATTAAGTGATGGATTTTCAACATTTAAAATGTAGGATTTAAATGTTTTTCAGTTACAAGGTTGTTGTTTAGTAAATCTATCACTGCCTACACTGTGTTGTACCTCTTTATGTAGACTTGTTTTCCTACCAAAAATGTTCCGTGCTGGTCAGCTGGTACTTGGCTTAAAAAAAAAAAAAAATTCAAAGGGGGTACATTATTAAAAAAGTTTGAGAACCACTGCTTTAAAGGATATGTTTACATTCCTAAAACATACTGGCCACTAAGGGGGTCCCCCTGCCTTAGAGCAATTTCAATGGGATTGATTGTGGATCCCAACGCAGAGAGTTCAGCTGAGGCTAATATGAGGCTTCAGCACTGTGATTGGGTTTCTTCCAAAGTTACAGTCTAAAAAGTTACTTTTGTTAAGAAATGCCCTCTTTCTGTCCTCTTTGTGTTAGTTTCCCTCTACCCTGGCAGTATTATATCAAGAAATATTTGAACAAATGTAAAGCGCCACCATGTCTAGTTTCAATTCTTCATCATAAACAACACAGCTTTAAGCTATGTTGTTCTATGTTTAAGCTATCAACAGAAACAACCCAGTACTAAGCAGTATAGAAACTTGTCCAGTCAAAAATACTTCTTCTTTCCATCCTTTTTGGACCCAGATCTAGAAAAAAGACTATTTGTCTTGCTGGCAGCCAATCACAGCAAGCATTCTTTGATTTAATGTGACGTGTGATTGGTTGGTGACTACTGCAGCAGCTACAGCCCTTACAGTCTGTGGAGAGGTGGAGTCCAGCGTCATGTACGTCAAGCATATGTGACTGAGTTGGCAGTTCAGCGTGCTCGATAGGTATTGGTATCAGTTTTTATTTATTGGTACTGGTACTGGTACTGGTATTGGTATTGGTATTGGTATTGCTACTGGTATTAGGATTTTTCTGTCGACACATGGAGAAATCTTTTGTTTGCAATCTACTGAGGAGCCAAAATAAACAACTCCGATGAGACAATCTAGAATCCAAACTGTACAGTTAGAGACATGCCATCACACCATTATTCTCGCTTTGCCAGACCTTCCTCCACAGCGGTGCAGAGGGTCTGGCTAGTCCACACAGCATTCCTGGATGGAAGAAAAATGTGCTCTGGTTAATTGGCATTTCTTTAAACCAATCACAATCGTCGTGGTGCTAAGCGCCGGACAGAGCAACGGTGCCTCTGCAAAATAGTCTCAGGAAGGAACTTGTTTTGGTGGAACATGTGTACGTTCAAAAGTTGTTTAAGTGGTGCAACAGAATACTCAGATTGGACAATTAGTCTAGCTAGCTTTCAATTATCATCATAAATAATTTCCTAAATGTATATGTAGTAGTTTGAATCTAAGAAGTACATTTAATCTTAAAATATCCTGGCTTTTCCCCTAGAGCTGGATAATTTTCTCTGATTTAATTTTTGTTGTTGTTCCTCAAAACAGTGACATGAATCACTTCATTCTGAGATTGGTTATAATTAATATATAAACCCTAGTTAGGGCAACAAACCAACATACTGGATTAATGACAATAATACTTGTATTTATGTGGCAGAAAGTAACATCACAAAACATGAAAAGAAACAGAAGACATGGTCTGAGAACACAGATCTGTGTACATTACTGCTCAGTCTTTATTCAACACACTACACAAATAATACATCTGTTGCCATGTATGATAAATTATTAATAAATAAAATAAATAATAGGTCTGAACCAATACATTTGCAAACATACATCATATTTCATGTTCATCATCTATATTATCAATAATAAATGGGTTGTAATCCACAGACGTACTGCTGGCATACAGCTGAATATGAATCATACAGCACATTAAGAGAAACTTTTATTTCTGGGTCTAAATAATAGATGTATAACACAGTGCATCTACCAGTGACTGATTATTGATGAACATGTGATCCATGCTCATTAGATGAATTAATCACCATCAGTTGTTGAGTTATTCCTTGAGTATCTCTTTCTGCATGAAAGTCTCCTCTTATTTATTAAGCTAGCTGTCAGAAGTTCTAGGAAAACGCTTGTGAATGGACTGTGAGCTACGGTTTTCATTTCTCATTCTAAACCATCTGAGCAACTGACCAAGGACTGTCCCAGGGAATTGTTTACATGGCAAGCAATTGCAAACAAGTTGCACTAAACTATTGTCTAACAAGTTTGTTTTGTCTCTTTTTTAAATTGGGGACTTTCTTTACTTCTTATGTCAAAAACAGCCTTTCTGTGAGTAAAACATGTGAGAACATCTGTGACGCTACAGCAATCTGCTTCATTTTAAAATACTGAAAAGAAAATTAGACAAATATCCCTTAAAGCATACATTAACACACAGATGTGACGCACAAGTCATTGCTGAATGAGAATGAGGATTGGTGAAGAAACATGCACTGATCATTGAGGGCGTTCAGCTGATTTCATCTCCTGTGCCTTCTCTAGCAGTTTATTAAGGAAGCTTTTTGGTGAAGGCTTCCCCGGCAGAAAACATGGGCACTTCATCTTTTCCTGAAGGGAGAAGCAGTTGTATATAAAGCAACACTTATAAACGGTTCTATATTTTATACTATATTAACAATGAATCAAATGATGTGTGTGTATTGTAAAATCGGCAGCTTGCAGTGATGACCTGACAGAAAATGATCACACAACTCTTTCTTGTAGCTCATTTTGTTTTCCAGTATAGTTCAATCTTATTAGCCATAACGAATAACTATAAAATATGCAAAAATGAAGGCTAAGGACACTTTATCTCATGATAAAATGTGTGCGGCTGGAAATCATAAAGTTGATCCTGTGTCTGTTCATTTATTTTAGAGCTCAAGCTGAACTGAGCTACCATTTGAACCCAAGAACAATTCCATTTAAAGGATAAACTCACCATTTTTTTTTAAGTCTGTCTTAAAGCAATAGATATATTTACATTGAAGTAGCTTTTAATGGCTCCTGTTCATACTGGCCATTAAAAGAATACAAAATACATTCTAAAGTTTAACCAAAGCTAATATGACACCTCTCATTGGCCTGAACACTACGTGACAGCCTGACACAACATAATGTGTATTTTGGATTTCATAATGGACAGTTTGAGCAAGAGGAAATAAAAAAGAAAATAACGACGATAATATATGCGCACAAATCATCATCTTACCTTACAGTCTTCAGTTCTATTCACATAGTTCAGGAACCTGATCAGGTTTTGGCTACTCTGATCATCACTGGAAGAACTGGGAATATTGGAGCGCAGGGATATCAAGCCTTTAATGAAATAATCAGGAGAGGCACAGTCCTGTCCAGAAGGCAGACATAGCAACGTTAGTAACACATGAACACACTTTCCACATTTGATAAGATGATTTGAGAGCTATTTGAGAGCTTGGTTGTTGTGTTGCTTTATTTAAAAATCTGAGCTGTCTGTTCCCCATGAGCATTATATCAACTGTACACCATCACAAAGGTGAAAAGGAATATGATTTCAGTTAAATGAATACAAAAGAAAGCTATGTAAGGAGGGGGGAGGAGGCTTAAACTGAATGAGCTCAGTATGTCAACATTTCAGGTTCATCTTAATTCTTCTTCAGTTCGGAAGCAGCAGTTGAGAAAAGTAATCCATCTTCATAGCTGACTCTTACTTCAGTTACATGGGGGGAAACTCTCTGAGTAGCACACATTTACGTTAACGATGATAACCATCTCTCTCTCAAACTCATGCACAACAACACACACTACTTACCCCTTGTGACATGTTTAAACACTTGCATATATCCTGAGGAGATGAAATGAGATCATGTTAAGAGATTAAATATTCTGTTATCAGTTCATTCAACCAGCTCCCATGTCTGAGGCATCTTGTCTGTTGTACACTCTAACTTTCTTTTTTAAGAAGCAACTTTAAAAAAGCACACTACTAATACATAATAAATAATACATGTAGCAGTCAACAAAGATATGCAGCAATAACTGAAATTGGTTCACATGAGATAACAGCAAAGCAAAGAGGAAGTGGTAAAGACTTGGTGCTAAAGCTGTTTGATTCTGCAGCGGCGCCTTGCTGTGAGCCAGGCAAGTGTCTGTAGTTCACATGTCTGTAATAAAAGCAGGACTAGTCTCTCATGTCCAGCTCTATCTTCACAGCTCTGTGGCGTAAGATCTGGCTACACCACAGATGCATTCTGGGATAGGAAAAAAAAAAGCTCTGCGTTGTTTGCAAGGAAGGAGCTTGTTTTGGAGGAACATTTGCACCTGGCAAAAGAAAACACCACATTCGATATTAAATGAAGTTAAGTGTTAACACAATACAGTAACGTAAGCTATTTAAATTAGCTGGATACATGGTTAAACCTCATTGACCTATATCTAACCTTCCCTTTCTCTCCAAGATCCTTGAGAAAGTAGTCGCTAATCAGTTATGTGACTTTTTACGTAGGAATAGTCTATTTGAGGACTTTCAGTCAGGATTTAGAAAGCATCATAGCACAGAGACGGCACTGGTGAAAATTACTAACGACCTTCTAATTGCTGCTGACAAAAGTCTTGTCTCCATACTTGTCTTATTAGATCTTAGTGCTGCATTCGACACTATTGACCATACCATCCTTTTACAGAGACTGGAACATTTAGTTGGCATTAAAGGAATCGCACTAAGCTGGTTTAAGTCCTATTTCTCTGATCGATCTCAATTTGTTAATATCAACAATAAATCCTCCAAGTACGCTAAAGTCAGCCATGGCGTTCCTCAAGGCTCGGTGCTTGGACCAATTCTTTTCTCCTTGTATATGCTTCCTCTAGGCAATATTATTAGTAAACACTCAATTAACTTTCACTGTTATGCGGATACACCCAATTATACTTATCAATCAAGCCTGACGAAACCAGTCAGTTAGCCAAACTTGAAGTATGCATTAGAGATATCAAATCATGGATGACCTACAATTTCCTGATGTTAAACAAAACTGAAGTTATTGTGCTGGGCCCTAAACACCTCTGAACATCTTTACAATTACTCTAGATGGCATTGCCATGGCCTCCAGCACTACTGTCAGAAATCTAGGAGTTATTTTTGATCAGGATATATCCTTTAACGCCCAAAACAAACCTCTAGAACAGCCTTTTTTTTCACCTTTCGTAACATTGCCAAAATTAGGAACATCCTGTCTCAAAACGATGCTGAAAAAACTAGTACATGCATTTGTTACTTCCAGGCTGGACTATTGTAACTCCCTATTATCAGGATGCCCAAATAAAACTCTTAGGACTCTCCAGCTGATCCAGAATGCAGCGTGTGTTCTGACAAGAACTAAGAGGGGAGATCATATTTCTCCTGTGTTGGCTTCTCTGCATTGGCTTCCTGTAAAATCCAGGATTGAATTTAAAATACTTCTCCTGACCTACAAGGCTTTAAATGGTCAAGCACCATCATATCTTGAAGAGCTCATAGTACCTTATTGTCCCACTAGAGCACTGCGCTCCCAGAATGCAGAGTTACTTGTGGTTCCTAGAGCCTCTAAAAGTAGAATGGGAGCCAGAGCCTTTAGCTATCAGGCTCCTCTCCTGTGTAACCAGCTCCCAGTCTGGGTTCGGGAGGCAGACACCGTCACCACCTTTAAGAGTAAACTTAAAACTCTCCTCTTCGATAAAGCTTATAGTTAGGGAGTAAGGAGTTGCAGCGTTCGCCTAGACCGGCGAGGGAAGGTGTGTAGGGGGAAGGTGTGTAGCCACAGTCACAACGCACCGCCTCCTTACCTCGGCTTCTCTTCATAGAAAGCCTACTATATTTAGGGTATGAGGAGTTGCAGCGTACGCCTAGACCGGCGAGGATGGGTGTGTAGCCACAATCATGGCGCACCCCCACCCATCTCTGCTTCTCCCCATAGAAAGCTTACATATACTTAGGGAGTAATGAGTCGCAGCGTTAGCCTAGACCGGTGGGGGGAAGGAGTGTAGCCACAATCACGGAACACAGCCTCGCTATCTCCCCTTCTCTGCAGCTCTTAGTTATGCGGTTATAGTTCTAGACTACCGGGGTACCTCCTTGGACACACTGAGCTTTCTCTCCTCTCTCTTTCCATCTGTGTGTATTTGTGTCACAGAAATGCTTGTTACAAACATAACTCCGGGGAGCTTATTTCCCGGAGTCCTTACGTTCTTTTTCCGCCCAGCATCAACATCTTGGATCATGATGGCACCTACATCATGGTGGCAGCTGTCGTCGTGGTCCTGCCCTACGCCCTGCTGTGCCCTATTACACCCTGCTACGCACTGCAATGCCCGGCTCCGACTTGCTATGTCCGGCCAACGCCCTGCCACACCCTGTTACGACCTGCTGTGCTCTACGACACCATGAACTATTATAACTATTACAATATCCTCATTGTGACTATTGCTATTGTTCATCATACCCCCAACCGGCACCGTCAGACACCGCCTATCAAGAGCCTGGGTCTGTCCGAGGTTTCTTCCTAAAAGGGAGTTTTTCCTCGCCACTGTCACACTTACGCATTCATGCATGCTCTTGGGAGAATCACTGGAATTGTTGGGTCCTTGTAAATTATAGAGTGTGGTCTAGACCTACTCTAGCTGTAAAGTGTCCTGACATAATTCCTGTTATGATTTGACACTATAAATAAAATTGAATTGAATTGAATTGAATATAATCAGAAAAGATTTCAGTCCATAAAACAGTGACGCAGCAAAGAAGCAGAGCAAGTGACATCAGGTGTTAGAGCAAGAGATGAAGAACATGATGGTACACTTACAGTGATATTAGCTGAGCTGCAGTTCTCAGAACAGTGCTGTTGATTCAAACAAACAAAGTTAATGAAATCACCAGTAGCATCAGTACCAGCTATCAAATAAGGAATAAAATGACAAATGGAGTCCCCACAGCAACATGTTTCCTTGTGGCTCATATGACACACACACACACACACACACACACACACACACACACACACACACACACACACACACACACACACACACACACACACACACACACACACACACACAGAGAGAGATTAGCTCCATTCATGCACATAGTGCAGCATGTCTCTAATGAAAGTTAAGATGGTACACAACTGTGTTCAATCTTCGTTCATTTCTCACTGGTCAGATGTTGAACATGTCATGCATTTTAATATTTCTTGCTAAGCACTCACTCACTGACATAAATTTAACATTAATACTATTACTATAAATAATATAGGCTTGCCATGGGAAATAATAATACAAACATGAAACAACCCAAGCTTTTCAGGGACTCGTTTTAAACGTTGTAACCATTCTTCTGCTGAATTTGATGAAAGAAATGTTCCATGCCAAAATCATTCGATGACTCTCCTCTCATTCTTCTGCATAAATAAAAAAGCTAATAAAAAGCTTAATCGTCATCAGATGATAGCCGATGGGTTCAGAGATCACATATCAGCCAATGCGTTCCACCTCTTTCACTCTGCAGACTGTTTACCTGCATGCAACCAAATGTGATTGGTCGATACTACTCGAATGTCAACGCTTCTTATCTATGCTACTATACCGCACAGAAAAAATTTAAAAGATACAAGGTTACTGAAACATTACTGTAATAAGAAAGGCTTTTTGACTGTCAAATGCATCTATTGTTGACAGCTGATTACTCTGTCAGCCTTAATGCATGAGCTGAAGATCTGATATCTGATCTACAGTGTCAACATAAAGTACCACTATATTCAGTAGTACAGTATTCCCTGGCCTGCAACCCACTATGTGTGTGATGGACTTTACACATTAAGATTTCTGCACCTAAAACACGTGCAGTTTATAAAATCTGATGTTTTATTATAAATAAACTAAACTAAACTAGCCAACAATAAAACGGCCTACAAGTCCAGCTGAAATGATTAGACCATTAAACACACAACTGTTTGGATCCTTTCCACTTTCTAAAATGGGAGGATTTTTCTTTAGTTTTAATACTTTAACTACATTTTCCTGATTATACTTACATAGGCTACTTTTACTTAAGTAACATTTTCAATACAGGACTTTTACTGTAACAGAGTATTTTTACAGCGTGGTATTAGTACTTTTACTTAAGTAAATGATCTGAATACTTCTTCCACCACTGAACCTATGTGACAGACAACATTGGATCAAAAAGATGCCACCTTACCTTCACACTATTTCCCAATTTGGATACATCTGTGGTGACTTCTCCCACTACTATGCATGAAGAGGATACCAGATGACAAGAGATGAAAAGAGGCAGCAGCAGTAGAAGCAGCATCTTTGTGCAGGAGATAGAGGACCCAGGCATTGCTAATGGATATCTCAGGTAGCTACACAAGTCCCAGCTCACAGTGGTTCTAGTCCAGGTTAGGTTACTAAATGTTTTATTTATGATAAAGCTTTTATGTATATTTATGTATAAGCTTTCTAAATTGTGTAGAAAGTCTTGCTGCCTGGGCACACGCCTGAACCTTCTCCTGAGGCTTTGTCAATGGATGGGCAACAGATTTGCGGCTTTTAATGCATCAGGTGACATTTGAAATTATTGGGGAATCCCTGCTTCACTTCAAGATGCTCCCACACAGGACGACTTTGACCCTGAAAAAAAGTGGCAAGCGTGATAGAGCATGTGTGTGATGTTGTTAGCCACATCTCTGATAGAGATCTATAGAAAGTTTATGACTGTCTCGGCATTTCCTTACCTCTGTGCAAAGGAAAGCAGACCAGATAGTTCCTCCTCTGCAATGTAAATGCTGTGGATAACTGAACTGTTATGTTTCATCCAGCCACCATATCCATGGCAGCGTTGGTCAATTGTGTTTGCCCCAAAGGTGATGGAGCTGGGTACGCCATGGGAGACCCTTATGACTTATGTCTTTATTAAAACAACATGAGTTTTGTTTGGCTGCACTGTTAACAAATTCACAGTAAAAACCAATTAAACGATGATGTGAAAAGATGAATGGGTCTCTGTTTTGTCTATCTTGTGCACAAGGACGCACAGGACACCTTCAAATGATCCATTACAATCACAGCCAAACTCAGGAGTCCCTCAACTCTTTGGAGGCCCAATGTGTCTCTGATCCTTTGTGCTGATAACGGGACCAAGGTGGGTTACAGCTAGGGAGCAATCGTCTTCAGGTCCCACATCGGCCTATTTCTCTTTACATGTGTGATGATGACACTTAGGTCAAGTCAAGCTTAAAGTGGCGTTCATGTGGGCAGAACTGCATATTTGTAATGGTTTCATGTTAACATGTTAACATGTCATGTTAATTAACACATATGATGTCATCCTGTTAGATTATTCGGTAACACTTTACTTGAAGGTATCTACATAAGAGTGACATGACACTGTCATGAACGCATGACACTGTCATGACACAGTCATGACACATGAACCCTAACCCTAACTCTAATGACAGTGACAGTGTCATGTCAATCTTATGTAGATACCTTCAAGTAAAGTGTTTTATTCTCCAGGAATTACCAGTGACAGAAAATGTAACTGGGTGACAGTGTGGGTTCAAACTTCAGACAGAATTCCACTCACTAAATGAAATCAATAAATGTGCTATGTTGTTTTCCACTGTAACCTTTGTTCATTGAGATAAAAAGTAGTTTTGTAGAAGTACAAACAGAATTTCCCCCTCAAGTTGTGCCAGTTATATATATATATATATATATGTATATATGTATATATATATGTATATATGTATATACGTATATATATATATATATATGTATATATATGTATATATATATGTATATATATGTATATATGTATATATGTATATATATATGTATATATGTATATATGTATATATGTATATATGTATATATATATATATATATATATGTATATATATAAATGGTGCCATCGAATGGTTTCCCCCCCTACCATTATAAAGAGTTATTCACATTTTCTTTACAAATACTGGTCCAAGATGGTTAAGATTGAACAGACTCACTCCTAAAATGCACACAAAAAGAAAGCCCAAGCACATTAAAAGACAAAAGAAAATGTGTTATTTCCAACACTGGGTGTAGTCCTCTGAACACCACTTTCTACATATATGTCTCTGTGTGTTAGAGAATGATGTTTGTCCTGACGGTGGTGTAGGTAAAGAAAACCAAAAAGGTTTCTCCTGAATGTGCTTAACAAATGTCCGGGTTTCTCGATTGTATGACGATTCACAAGCCAGTTATATGGAAAATAATTTTTTAAGATATCTCGTTGTGGACCAAAGTGTCGGTCAGGGTAATGTTTGGCCTGACGGTGCTGCTTACAGAAAGCTAAGGGGGTCAAAATGATTCATCATGATGAAGAATTGGATCACTTTTCAGGGAGGCCTATCAGTAAGGAACATACATTATGTATCAGCTCACTGAGGTTAACCTCTACTTGCACCAAAGATGAATATGTTATAACTACATTAATACAAGGGGAAGTGAGTGAGTAATAAGGCAAATGCCTTCTCTGCTCTGACATTTTGGGACACACACCAGTTTTGACTTTTTGGTCAGAGTCAGAAGATACGATCAGTTTCATCTCTGTGTGTCCAAAAGATTGGGGCAATCTGAGGCAAACTACATTGGTGGTTTTACAAAATGTAATGGCCTGTGGCTCAGCTCTCCCCTCTCTCTGATGGCTTAATGCTGATGCTTAACAAGCACAAAAAAACCCAAAAGATAGTATATCTTTTGGGTTTTTTACAAACAATACACAATACAAAATAATCAACAGTTGAAAAGGGTCAAGGTATCAAAGCTCAACTTGAATTGAAAGCCAACAAATGGTAGTGGGTTTTAAGAAAAGACTTGAATGTTTCCACGGTCCGAGATGTTCTTATATGAATAGGTAAACTATTCCAGAGGTTTGGAGCAGCCACTGCAAAGGCTCGGTCACCTTTGTTTTTTAACCTGGATCTGGGCACATCGAGGAGCATCTGATTGGAAGACCTCAGTGCTTTGACAGGTGTGTGGACATGTAAAAGCGCCGATAAATAAGAAGGCGACAACCCATTTAAAATCTTAAAAACAAGCAATACAATTTTAACATCAATCCTGAAACAGACAGGAAGCCAGTGGAGCGTGGCCAAAACAGGTGTAATGTGGTCACGTTTTTTTGGTCCCGGTTCAATAGTCGAGCTGCTGCATACTAGACTAACTGTAACTGACAAAGGAATGACTGATCCAATCCAACATATAAAGAGTTATAGTAGTCTAATCGAGACGTAATAAATGCATGTATGACTCTTTCGAAGTCTTTGCGTAGCAGGTAGGGCTTAAGCTTAGCCAAAAGTCTCAGCTAGAAGAAACTGGCTTTAAAAACAGAACTAATCTGTTTGTCAAATGTAAAAGCACTGTCAAAAATAACACCCAGATTCTTAGTAAAAGGACAATATGCAAACCTAAAGTACCAAGAGCATCAATACAGGCACTAAAATGTTCAACACAACCAAACACAACAATTTCAGTCTTATTGTCATTGAGACAGAGACAATTCTGATCCAACCATATTTTGAGATCTCTCAGGCAGTTAAGCAAAGGCTGGATTGTGTCCTTATCGTTATGTTTTACAGGCAAATAGATTTTTACATCGTCTGCAAAACAATGGAACAAAATGTTATGTTGTTATCCTCCAAACTTACAGTGAGTTTTGACATTTTCAGGTATGGTTATATCTGTGGCACTAAAATCATTACTGATAGGGAATATTAGATCAAAGGTTACTTATGAGCAAAAATGTGTTTAGTACATAATGTGTTATACTATATATTTACAAAAAAGTTAAAATAATGAATCGGTAAAATTGAAATGCCTAATTTACCAGGCAAGAAATGATGCCTCAACCATCAGTAGCATACTAGCTAGTTTCCCCCACTATTCCTTACAGACGGGGCTTCGCCAGTGCTTCCCTAAACAGACAAGCTGGTTGCATTCTTGTCATGCCAACTGAATGCAAACTATGTGGACTTGGGACATCCGTAGGCCGTCCACGCTCACCCTTGCAGATGTGTGCAGAGAGCATAACTTGTACTTAATGTTTTACTAATTAATACTCGTTTCTCAGACACTTTAAGGGGTTGTCTTGTTTACTGTCACACCTGGAACAGTGGATACAATAGTCTTTGTGCTATCAGGGGACAGACCGGTCAATTAAAGAGGAAAATGCCTTGTTGACATGCTATGTCTTTTAAGATGGATAGCTAGCCACTGGTTGGCCTACATTCAGGAAACAACTGGGTTCGGTAGTCACCAGGGCTTTGAAAGCTTTTTTCAGTAAATTACTCTAAATGGTTGGCTTGCTGCTTCTTAAACCGCGTCTTAGTTTTTATTTCTACACATATTAAATACAGAAGATGGGACATGAACTTGTTAGGGTATTATATCTTTTTGTGCTACTAATTTGCAACAACAAATGCAAAAGACCTTTGGACTTCTTCACAGGACAGCAAAAAACTTGTCTGGACTGTGCAGCAAATACAGTGAACATAAGTTATGTTTCCTACAAAACCTTGTAGGAGTATATCCACATGGGGGCTTTGGAGTTGTTGAAAGCCACCTCTGATAACACTAGAAAGTAATATATAACTATTGATGTGAGTAATTAGTAATTAGTAATTATTGTAAATGATTAGTCATTAATAAAATGTGTCAACTAGATTGGCTAACACGGATCAAAACTCTACTACTTCAAAATGAATAGCTACTGTAAGAAGGATCCATGGCCACGCCCTCCACAGATGGCGACAACTTTCTTTCTATTCTCAGATTAAGGCAGGATAGAATGTTAAGTCTGTTTTGGAGTTGTTTTAAGTTGTTATTTTTTTTGCATCAATATTTCACCCTGTGTTCATTCTTCTTGCTAAGCTAGGCTCAACAGACCTGTTACAGCTCTGGACACAGAGAGGGATTTAATGTCAATAAAGTTGTTTGACTCCAAACATGATGTGGGTTACATGGGCAATTACATAGTCAAAGAAGATTACAGCTTGAGAAATGTTATTATAAAAGCTATTTACTCAGCAAAGAGTATATACTAAATTATAATATAAAAAACACAAAATAAGCAGCAAATGGAATTTATTTAAAAGCATTCAACAATTACAAGATCAACAGCAACACGTCTTTGTCCTCTCTGATTGTTTCCCTTCATGTTTCTCCTCTCTACTCCAGGAACTCACTGGTCAGACTGTCGCTGTCTGAGAAGTTGATCAGCTCCTCCACCTCCTCGCCCTCCTCCTCGTCCTCCTCGTCCTCCTCCTCCTCAGCCTCCCGTGATGCCTCCCCTTCTCCCCCCAGCTCCAGGTAGCCCTTTGCTGCTGGGTTGGCTGCCCCGCCACTCTTTGCCCCACCTCCTCCTCCGCCCTCAGCTTTGCTCTTGATGGGCTGAACCATCAGGATGCCATCACTCAGACTGGGGGTCCCTTCAGGACTGACCCCCTCCCCCTCCCCCGCTGCACGGCTGGCTTGGTCTGCACTCAGGGACTGAGCGCTGGGATCCAGGGTGACGGTGGACTTGCTTGTGCAAAGACCCATGATCAACGCCTTCTTTGGCGTCTCAAAGGGATTGAATGTCTGATTCTGAAATGGGCTCCTTCTCCTCAGGTGGCTTGGATTTATCGAAACAATCGTTTTGTATGTCTATGTCAATAAAATGAAGCCATCTATTAGCAAGAATATAAAAGTTGATTCCCTGCTTGAGCAGTTCCAAGGCAGAGTCTCCTCTCTGGTCGGCGGAGCCAAAAGATTCACAAACTTGGACAATCCTGTTGTAAATCCTTCATAAGCCTTTACCTTGATGATTGGGAAGTCGGATGAAAAACAAAAGGAATGTACGTTTCCCTTTTGAGGATCGCAGTCATCAGAGACTTTGTGAATAAAAGTGAGCTTCTTGTTAATGTCAGGAGATTTGTGTAAATCAGAGTCCTGAGGCCCATGGCCAGCAGAGATGCTCCCATCTGAATTTGCTCATCTGGTTTGAAATGAGCATCGCAGCCGAGTTGTCGGAGACACACTTCTGCTTGCCTGCCGTCAGTCCAAGAAGGGGTTTTACTTCCTCTGCTGTCTGGAGCCATAAATAGAGCCAAACCCATCCGGTATATCTATTCAGTTTATCTTTGGACCACTTGGAAAATATGGGTGGGTACTATGGGTGAGCACTATCTACTCACCAACTAGTACTAAGGTACTCTTGAGCAAGCGTCTGATCCAGTCTGCAGACTCTGATGTGAAGCAGGGCAGATCTGAGAAGGTGTAACCAACAGGCTGAGACCTGTTTAAGAGGGGGACATGTCTCTTTTCTTTCTACAGCCTGTGTGGCTGGAGGTGCTCTGCCACAGACGGTTTTAGCAGCCGGCATTGTTCTCTCTGCCTCAGCTGCTCTTCTGAGGGTCCTTGACTTTACGCCACAGAGCTCTCAGTCTGTTTGTGGCAGGTCTGCAGGTATTAATAGCCAACAGCCACAGTAACTCACAGAATTATTGAACAGATCTAATGCAATTGAAATGTGTCCTGCTGTCAGTTTCAGCTCCTCAGTGTTAGAGAAGTTACTGAAACCTGCTCACAGTCAGTAATGTGTCTCATTTCATCAGTGTTTAGTAAAAATACAATGATGATGAACCTCTAAACCATATTTTCATGACGGATATTTTGATAAGAACTCAATCAGCTCACCAACAGATCGAAACAATCCAGTACGAGAGATTTGCACTATTCTACCTAGACAGTTTGCAGAGCTGATAATCTCAGCCTGAATTATTCATCCAACCAAAAATGCTCTTCAGACCACAGGTAGTCTGACAGTTCATTAACTGCACATTAAATAATCCCCAACTGAAATAAGATAAAATAGGATAAGTTAAGCCTTTATTGTCTCTCTTAGGAGATATTTGTGTGACAGCACACAGCCTATACACACACACACACACAGATCAATATACTCTGAACATACACACTAAACATATTGCATTAGACTCTACAGTGCTCCAAGATATGAAGCCATGATGTTGAATACTGCACAGATGACCTACACCCCACCAATAAATAGCCTACATAAATAAAGGTGATTTCATGTCCAGTAAAATTGGTGTTATTTTGAGATTTACCACATCAGAGTGATTTCAATTTGGGTTCTAATCTGCGCCATGAAATTACCAACTTCTTCTCTGGGGACTACCAACTTTAAACTTCACAACCGCACTCTTGCTCTCCCTCTGACAGATTAGATAGAGACTCAGCCAAAAGCGGGAGTCTGGCACAACCACCTCCGATTGGCCAAAACTAAGTTTCTGTTAACCCTTTTCTTGACTGGGTTACAGGTGTGTAGCATTGGCGTCAGCGACACAGGATATTAAAAGGGAATCAAGCCCTTTGAACCTGTAATTTTTTGTCCTTTGTTCGCAAACTCTCACTTAAAGCACTAAAATGTATTTAATATTTAATATTATAATTTTTAGGGAGGGGCTGAGATTAAATGTAGGGGGGCTTGAGCCCCCCCCTAAAAAGGGTCTAAAATCGCCCATGCTTTACGCTCTCTTGTACCTATAACACCCCTTGTTATCAGGCATGGATTGGTAATCGGGAGTACCAGGAGATTTCCCGGTGGTCTGGTCTTTGTTTGGTCTGAATGGGCTGTCTTTCATGTGAACACTGGCCAATCTCATCCCACTATGGCCCACTTCCATCCTGCCATAGAGAGAGATAGCATATTTATACAACGGAGCATTAGGGCCACATGAAAGGAAAAAAAATAAGGAGGAAGATTTTTTTATTTATTTTGCATTTCGAGAACAAAGTCGAAATGTTGAGAATAAAGTCGAAATGTCGAGAATAAAGTCAACCTGATGAGAATAAAGTGGAAATACTTTTTCGAGAATAGAGTCAAAATGTCGAGAAAAACTTGATATTTCAAGAATTCAGTCGGACTTTTGAGAATAAACCAAACTACTAGCTTTACCTATAGTCTAATACAAAATGCCTTGTGAAGGCCTATATGAACTCATGAAATTATACTTCAGAATCGGTTTTAAGAACAAGGAAATTCTTTCTCTTTTAGCGCATAAACACAGTATGGTGATAAGTATTAGGACTTTGAAGAGATTGTGCCGTAAATTGCGTCTGTTCAGAAGGAGAAACTACACAAACTTGGCAGAGGTGGCCGCATTCCTGCAAACTGAAATAGCAGGTAATGGACAGATGCAAGGGTATCGATGGTTACACCTACGCATAATACAGAGAGGATATGTTGTATCACAAGACACAATAAGACAATTGATCAAATTGTTTGATCCTGAAGGAGTGGAGCTCAGGTGAGTGCGGCGTCTGAGACGCAGGCATTACCACAACAAAGGTCCCAACGCGCGATGGCATATGGATTCGTACGACAAGCTGAAGCCATACGGTATTGGCATCAATGGTTGTGTTGATGGTGTTAGTCACTACATTGTGTGGATTGAAGCCTACACAACAAACAATGACCCAAAAGTAATAGCAGACTACTTCATCACATCCATTGCGCGCTTGGAAGGATGCCTGGAGCGACTGCGCGCTGACAGAGGCCCAGAAAATGGGCATGTTGAAAACATGCTTGTTTTTCTGCGCAGGAATCACACCGATAGTTATGCAGGAGACCGAGGTTTCATCTATTTCATCTATTACATATCTACAGCACCGCAAATCAGCGGATTGAATCGTGGTGGGGAATCTTGAGAAAACAAAGTGCACAATTTTGGCCCAACCTTTTCCAAACCCTCCAATATGATGGACATTTTTCCGGTGATTTCTTGGATAGAAGTCTAATCCAATTCTGCTTCCTAAACCTTGTACAGGTAGGCCTGCAAGCTCATGACTACCCACCCCCCAGTTATAGGCCTACAGAATGTAACTGTGAAAGTCACACACTGATACTCACACGAGTGGATTCAACACTCAACATACAGAACACACTAAGGAGGTGGATATACATTAGGCCTATATGTTAGAAAACAAGTGAAAACAATGCTTAGATATTATTATTCAATATTATTTTATATATATTTTAAGGTATTAGCTTGGAGAGCACTAGCACACAGTATGCCTGCCACTGGGCTATATATAACAGTTTTAATCCTAAATATTTAAATATATTGGCATGTCTCCAACAAATGAAACATGCATACTGTATATCTCATATAAGGAACCTTGTATAATTAATAAAACCTCAGGTAATGTCTGTTTTTTATGCAGGATGAACTTGATGAAGTCGTGACAAACTGGAATTCGCACAACACAAGAGTAAAGCCAGGCCATGGTGTGATAGGAGGACGCCCTATTTTGACGTACACACTTCCAGAGATGTATGGCGCTGAGGACAATCTCAAGACAGTTGACATGGATGAATTGGCCCTGTGTAAGGAAGAGTGCACCTCCAAAAGCCAATACCCATGTGATGAAACCGTATTTGATCTCTGCTGTCTTCTGATGCAGGAAAAAGGATGGGATGCTCCCAGAGATGCATTTTCTGCTACTGAACTGTACACCTTATTGAGAATTGAAATAAACCTACTGCTAAATATTTGAGGGTGGACAATTCTCTCTGCACTAAGGAGGATCATTGGATCATATGAAACTCACGTAGGCCACACATGGAAAGCATCATTTCCTTTAAATGGGCCTGATTTAGACCTGCACTTAAGTACCATGCAGTGGTGTGCAAGACCATATCCACCTATTTGGAAATCAGTGATTATACACAGGAATAAGCACTCTCTTGCCAGTATAGCCTTCATGTAGCATGTGTGATGGACCCATGCATGTAGTTTGAATGGCATCTTATGAGTATCCTCACTTTTGAACCTTTAGATTTTATTCTGAAAATACATTCTGTATTTTCACTAGCTACCTGGCAGTGACTTTAGGAGGATCTATTCAAAGATATTGAATATTAATAACTACGTTTTCACTAATGTATCACCTGAAAGTTGTTTGTGTTAGTTTAGAATGAGCAATCTATATCTACACAAAATGTCTGTCTTGGAAACCACCATCTTGAATTTACTTTTGTTGGAATGTCAAACATGCAAGTTATGTAATGGTATCAATTAAATTATTGTCTATAACATTGTCTATAACAATGGGCTAAATGTATTGTATATAACATTAAAGGTTGTATTGTATTGTGAATGACAATGTGTACATAATTTCTCACCAAATTAATCAGGTGCTTGATTAATTACAGCATTAACCTGTTAAACCCAAACGTTTCACTAGAAATGTTGTAAATGTGCTTGACACTTGTGAATCTTACCCTTTAACTTAATGAATAGTTAAACAGCATACACAAATGAAATAGGTGCACTTTTAATGTCAAATCATAATTCCTTGTCTCTTGGCTACATTAGTCAACTCAGATGTGTTTTTTCACTTCCTTTTGTTGGACATATTGTGCCTTATCCTGTAAAACATACAAATAAAAAATACAAATCACCTTATTCACAGAACATCTGAAGTGTACAACAAACATAGCTAACCTGTGACATGCTTTACATGTACTATGCCTGTGGTTGTTTTACAAAATAAAAAAAGAAATATATAAAATCATAAGAAACCATTTTGCAAATTCAAAAAATTTAACAAAAAATTTGCACAACCAGTTCAAGTTCCCTATTGTAGTGAAATAATGATGGCATGACTGCGAAGGGCCTGTGTGCATTAAGAGCTGCAACCACAACATGTATTTTTAATTAGGCACAAAATTAATAAATGAACTAATTAACCTGAAATTCCATTTTCCACTACCTACATATTGTAATAAACCCTAGTTTAA
This sequence comes from Sander vitreus, assembly GCF_031162955.1. Taxonomy (NCBI): domain Eukaryota; kingdom Metazoa; phylum Chordata; class Actinopteri; order Perciformes; family Percidae; genus Sander; species Sander vitreus. Next base: position 23,139,620 of record NC_135864.1, on the reverse strand, counting down.
GCTTACTCAAACTGTCAATACACAAAGACAAATATGCAATTATTGTTAACATAGAAAATAGTTTGTGAAAACTGTACTTGAAGTGGCTCTATACAAACAGAGACAGAAGTAGTGAAATACAGGTTCCTGGTATAAAGTCATAACATCTGACATTTGCAAAAAACATAGAGCCCTTAGTTTTTGCATGAATGCAGGAGAACTGACGACAAACTGCACCTATAAAAGGCTTTCAAGGTAAGAATAGCAGCTTCTTTCTTTTTTTCTAGAAACCTTGGCTTGGCAACAGCATGGCCACAATTGTTTTTGAGGGGCCACATATTGTGCTACATAATGTCCATCACCCAGACGGTGCTCTCAAGGACTTCATTGAATTCAGCCGAAGGTCAGGGAAATTTTCAGAGCAGTCAGGTAGCTGTAGGAACATTCAACATGTCCGTCCAATTGGTCTTCTTGTGAAATCCGTCATTTCTGTAAATTCAACAGTGATGGTGTCTGACAAAATCAAATGTGCAGAATCTTCCAAGTTTTTCTTCATCCAGTTCCCTGATATACCTTCTGAGATGATGTTCGATCTCTTTTTGCTTTGCCCTCATATCTGCTGGGAACTTCAACAGCCTTAACACCTTCTTAGCTGTGGGTTTAAGATCAGCATACATCTTTGACAGCTTTTCATAATTCAGACTGATCCGTGATTGTGTGATGTCCCTCCAACAATCAATAACAAACATAGGCTTTTGAACAAGTTCTTTGTGGGAAATCTCCATCAGAATTTGTGGAAGGGTGTCTGCTGAGGGTTTTCTTCTGCATTCGTAGTTGTCAAGGACCTCCAACAGGTCATCAGGTTCAACAGAGGAGAAATCTTGTAAGGCTTGCCTGAGGATCTCTCGGTCTTGGCAGCTTACAAAGTGACGAAAGGCTTTTGTCAGATCACTGTGCACTGCTCCAAATAACATCTCCTCAAAAAAAGGGGGCGCAAGCTTGCTAGGAATGTAGTGGCAGTCTTGGTATCCTCTCAATAAAATTCTGCCGATGGCTTTCCATGTGTCAGCCTTGAAATCATGTCTGATGAAGGGTACTTTCATTGTTGTCCCGAGTGTGCAACGATCATAGAATTCGCGCCAAAATGCCCTGAAGACATCTCTCAGAACCCCTGACCCACTACCAGCTTCCTCAGATTTATCTGGGAGTAATCGTCTCACTGCCAGTGGTCTGGTTAGAGTCTCTGGGTCAGAAAATGCTTCAATTATGTCATTGAAGCAATTTGCATGGTGTATAGTGATACATTTTGTTTGCGGTGCATGGTCAGGTGTTTCAGGCTGATAAATCAGTGTGTCATCAATATCTCTGGTACAATAAAATGGATCTCTGAGACCACTGGGTAATCTGTGACATGATCTGTAGCAAGTGAGTGATCTGTGACAACGGGGTGATGCAGACTGACCTGGTCCTGTGCTGTGGAACTGGACTCCTGAGACAGGGATTGGCTGTCAGAAACTTCAATAATGTCATCCTGGTCCTCAAAGCTAGATTCATCATTGTGTTCAGACTCAGTAGCAGATGCATCTTCACCTAATTGTGGTTTTGGCTGAGTGGCAATGTAGAAACAGAGCTTGGGTAGTTTGACAGTTTCATATATTTTGCCAATTGAGACATCATCAGAAAAAGAGTTTTGTTTGAAGTCCCATACATCAAATGTGAAGTCTGAGTTATGGTCTTTACTTGAAACACCATTTGGAAAAAAAAGACTCTTTCCCTCTTTCAGGATGTCATTAAATCCACTATTAATGTCCATAGCAACCTTTCTGGTGCCCCCTCTTTGTTTTGCTCTAACCTGTTTAGTTTCTTGGTGTATCCAACCTATCTCAATAGTCCGTGTAGTTAGCCTTTGTCCAGATGTAGGTTTAGAGGTTTGAGGCTCCTCTTGACTTTCTTTGGTTTCCTTTCTTAGTTTCATTTTCTCCCTGAGCTTTTCAAGAAGACCCAGTTTTCGCTTTGAGGCTGGCTTTTGATGTCTGCAAAAATTGAAAAGTGCAATTCTGTCTCCATATGAGCGAATGTATTTGGCCAAAGCTGAATCATCCATAAGCAGGATGACATCTATGTCGATCTGTGAAGCAAAGGAAAACCATGAAAGGGGAAAGAATCATCAGTTTAATAGCTACAGCCTTTTTATAGTATTCCATTTCAGGGTTCCATAATTGACGTATAATTACTATGTAGTTTAATTTTGTCATTCTTTCTGTATGTGGAATAATTAAGTGAGGTCTGCAACCCATTCACATTACTTGATAGGTGCTCTTCAGGTGCTCTTCCTGGACTTTTTGCATGTGAATCTATCTGTAAGGAATCAGCTGTGACTATGCTTGACTCTAAATGAACCCACTAGGCATACTGAAGCATCATAAGAATCATGGTTGACAAAATGAAGGGTCAATGTCAATCTTGAATTCACACTAGAACCAATTGTACTGTCCCTAAAGTGCAAACCTTGCCCATCAAACACAGACAGATTGAAGAAAATGCTTATACAGTAATTAAGAGAATTTAAGTTGATAATTGACCCAGGCCTGTCTATCGTTAAGCTCTTTGTCAGGATCCTGATTATTTGAGGTTAAGTCAAACTGAAATAGGTTGTAAGTACAAAAAATATTATTCAAATCACAAGGGAATTAGCAATCCTGTTAAATGAACTTTGTCTTTCTCAGAGAATAAATTAATTAATTTGTTAACCTTACCCAGGGGATACCTGGCTAGCCTGTCAACTGAACTTCTGCATCTCAGCTGCCATATACGCACCTTTTGCTCCTCCATTAGTGTGAGGGCTTCCTCTGGGACCCCCCGATCTCGTAGGAAATCTATCACGGTGATTGACATTTTTGCCAGGTACATGGAACTGGTGTTCTGGCAAATTATGGTCTTTTAACATTGACATAAAAGAGTCACATGAGGTTCACTTGAGCTATTCGTTTATAGTTGAATAGTAACGACAATCAAGATGGTGCTCCGTTTCTATCTTTCTTTGATAGCATCTAATTTTTTTAGGATAGTGGGCTGTTGATGACTTCAGTTCTGCTAGGCTGGTAACGTCAAGGTTAAGCATAAATAAATAGTGATATGACTGATATGATACAGCTTTTGGTTAAGAATACAGTTGCACCGCTTCAGAAACTCACCTTTACATAACTGTAACTCATATCTACGATGTTGCCTACATGGCAGCTGGCATGGCCGACAGTCGCTGTAATGTGATCAGTGTGATAAAGGAGTTGAATTTCTTCTTGTCATTTCAACTTTAATCTCGACATTTCGACTTTATTCTCAAAATAGTATTTCCACTTTATTCTTGTCATGTCGACTTTATTCTCGAAATGCAAAATAAATTAAAAAAAATCTTCCTCCTTATTTTTTTTCCTTTGATGTGGCCCTAATGCTCCATCGTATATTTAAGTCCCTCCCCCACCGGCGGGGAAAATAACTCCACAAAGTGCCGGTAGCTAGCTAAAAACACGACATTTAAGCATGTTAAATGATTATTTTAGCACACTTTGTCTACCAGAGAGGAAAGGTTAGCTGTTAGTAAGCTACTGTTAGTTATGTATTAGCAAGCTAAGGCACTTGCAAACATAGTACCATAACTTTCTGATGTATCCACATTCCACTAGTGATGGGCGAACAAAGCCTTGTGAAGCCTCTGAAGCTTCTTCCTGATTGTATCGCAAAATGATCCGAACTATCAAAGCATCGAAGACAACACAGTGACATCTGGTGGTCAGCAGAAATGACAGCGGCTATGAACTCGACACAGCCAAACGAAGCTTACAGCATGAACGTAGGAGAGACGCATGCATATGGCATGACATGACTGAACTTGAATTAAATGACATGAACATGACATGACTGAAATAAAAATATAAAGCCTATGTTTGAATGTTTGAATATAACATTATAATATAATAATATAAACTACTGTGATCAGGATTTGAATGTAATTATGTTTAATTAGGCTAAATATGGATTTAATAAACTGCAGCAACAATGCCACATTCTACCACTACGTAGAATTACGTACAGGTGTATGTAAGTAGGCTAATTTCCATTAATAGGCTAATCAAATAAATTGCAAGCCACACTCATAAACCCCGCGATGTTCCAGTGAATTCTAACGGGCCATTGGTAAGCACGCAGCGACATGAAGCGAAGCTTGTGAATGCTTAGCCTACTACATATGCCTTTTTAATTTCAACTCATCTCGCAACATAGCCTACGTTGGAGGAAAGGCAACGCTATGGACTGCCAATCTGATGACTGAGGTATGATTCCCACTACCGTTACATGTGGAGCAGGTGTATCGCACGTCGTGTTTTGCACGGAGGTGCCTCAACATTGAAGAGGTATTATTGTTGTATGCCAGTTCTTGTAGGCACAATAAACACCGAACCTTAAAATAATGCAATGAGTGGGACTGTTTTGAAATAAAAACCTGGACTGGCCTGTTAGAATAGCCAATTTGATCTGAATTACTAGGTAGTTAATGCATCTAGGCTACTTTGTTAAGCAGATAATGTTGTCTGAATGACAATGACGTTAATAATAATAATAATAATAATAATAATAATAATAATAATAATAATAATAATAAATATGCCTAATAAAACAGTCCATAAAACGTAGCCGGGTGTGCGCGTCTCTTATACCCCAGGGTATAAGCCACACTTCCAGACGTTCGAAAGCTTCGGACGTCATCAGTCACGTGTCACATTTCAATTTCATACACGCTCCAACACTGTTTCGAACCAGTGTGCTTTGCGGGAGTCACTACATTAAACTACACAAGTTACAAACTTTGTACAAAATGCAGCTTTAGTTTAACTTACAGACTTGTCACTTGTTTACTATACATGACATCTTGATGACACCCATGCTCTACCCTCAACCTTTAGCCATCTTGCCATCAGGAGCCAGGACGCATTTTTGAATCAGTGAGTACACTATCATACTCTCTTACTTAGCCTACCACTCAGCTAAGTGAGATTATTAGGGGCTGGTATGCAGGGTTCAAAATGAACTTTTAGGACACCAGCTAAATGGCTGGTGAGGCAAACAAATCTACCAGCCACTTGCATATTTTACCAGCATTTGGCTGATAAATGGTGTTAATATTGAATCCTGCTGTTATGTGCATGTGTTGAAGGGGAGTGCAAGGACGGTTGGTCCAACTGATTGTAGTGGGCTGGTCTAGTTCTCAAAAGTCCTGATTTTTTACCCCAGTCCAGCCCTGCTTGTGATGACACCTGAGCAACTCCCCGAAGAAGGCCACAAAGAGTGTTAAACAGTTTAGAATATTTTAGCACCAATTCAGAATGTCTATATGTAGTAGTGGTAGTAATTCAACTGTTAGTGTCATACATACTTGGGAGCTGCTCACAGCTGGGAAAAAAACAACTTTGTTTTCTTTTAGTTAGTTTTCCAAATTTGAAATTGGCAGCAGGTTTTAAAGTAGCAGTTTAAATGTCGTCTTGCAGAACATCTAAATGTGAAGTACATTTAATTTTTAGGCTTAGCTTTCTGAGCACAAGCTTTGTGATGTATAGTAAACCATATAATGTGGAATCAGGACATTGCTCCTTTAAAAATGTGCCTTTTTTTACATGTAGGCTAACTTTGAAATGAAATGAAATTGTTAAACTGTTTAATTTCAGTTCCTCAATGCTTCTGGAAAGGGTTTTGTATACTTGTGAAAGTGAAATGTTTACTTGGTCTTTTCTCTTGTGACTTGGTCCATGGGTTGAGAAGTGTTTGACATGATCACTTGGAAATTTGAAAAAGGTCTTTCTTTCTCAACTCTGACAGGCTGACTAATTTAAATGTTCATGTGGCGAGCAACAATATGATGGCTGAGATAGCCATCATATTGAGAGAAGCAACTGGCTTGTCTTATCTCTGTTCTTGTCACTCAATTCTTCTCTTTATGAGAAGGTTCTTTCTGTGTGGTTGAGCTTATTTAGATGTTTTTAGTTTCTTTTTTCTGTCTTAACAGTTTTATATACATTAATAAATAAACAGAAATTGCAGGAAGTGTTGTAAAGGTATTTTAAACACAGAGCATTGATTTCAGTGGCACTGGAACTGTGAGGCACAGTATGTTCCATGTTTAGATTGACTCACAGTTTTCCTTGATGTTATCTCAAAGTACTGAAGTTGAGATGAGTGTGAAGGAATGCAGCTTATCTACTGTTCTTTCTATGAGCGTAACAGGGCAACCACAGCTGTCTCTCTGCTGCTATTGCAGTAAAACACGTAGATGATGTGGAATCTGAGGATTCCCCTTTTTAATGAGGTAGTAATCCAGCTGGGGGAGTTCCATTGTGGGACGTCACAGCGTTGAGATAAATTATTAACCAAAAATATGTGCAGCTTCTTCTAATGTCGGGAATATTGTTTGAATACATTTCAGTTTTTACAATTAATTTAATTTAGTTATTTATCAGCTGTTCAACCCCAGACTGGGCTACCTATAGAGCCACAGGATCCCATACGAACTCCCAAGATGGATTCCAATGAATGCCCATAGCACACACCAGATGTGACCTACAGAAATAAAAAGTAGCCCAGGTCAGGACTTGGATTAGGGAAGTGAATGTGATAAGAAACAAGGGCGGACTGGCCATCTGGCATATCGGGCACTTTCCCCGGTGGGCCGACGTGCTTTTTGGGCCGACCGCCGACATGTTTTTTTGTTTTTTTTGGGCCCATGAACCGGCCCATAAAAGTGGTAGGCCTTGATCGGCAGCCCATTGTTTTTTCAATTGACACTGGGCTGGCCCAAAACACTTCAGTCAAAAAGATCACTTAGGCTAGGTTTTTCCACACACCCGCTACTTTCACAATGAAATGGACTAGTCCGTAACGGTGCGCGGCGCAAAATATAAACAGGAGTGACAGGAGAACTGGGAAGTACACAAGCTTGGAGCTTTTCTATCTGCATTGTCAGACAAAAACGCGTGATAGACCACTTCAAATTAAAGTACAGGGCCTCTTCAGTCGTGAAATGATAAAAATAAAAAAAATTATATATATATATATATTGTTGCTTGTTTTATAATTCATGAGGAGTATACCATTTTATTGTATTAATAAATGGCACTTTTTTTGAAGTATTTAATGTGTCAACTCTCACTGATTCTTGCTTACTCATTACATGGCATTAGTAGTTTTAAGGAGTAGTTGTTGGTACACATATTCAGAGGACAGGTGGTATTTGTGATCTTATGTCGTGGGCCGGTCTGGGCCAAAATGCCAGGGCCGATTTTTGGTCCCAGTCCGTCCCTGATAAGAAATGTGCCGACACCGGAAGATAAGACAGTAATAGCTCCTTTGTAATCCCCAGTGTTCAGGCTTTAGCATTTCCTACAATATGTGCACAGCTGGAAACAAAGTGAATTCTAATAACTGCTCTCGTTCAACCAATATTAAAGACCCCACACTTGACCCCACTGGTCCTATTACAGTTTTTCTCAGTCGCTATGGTACATTTCTCAGATCACAATTGACACTCTCAAAACTGCTTGTTCAACTTTCACATGATCTAGTACACTTGTCTGCTGTTTTTAACATGATCAATTGCTCATGTCATGTTGTTCATAATATATTATACTGGATGTCTGTTGAATTGTCTCACCCCCAAAAAACATCTAGTCATGCGTTCATTGAATATGTCTTTAAATGCAAAATGGTTGAACTCATTATCATAATCGGTCAAGCAAGTTTTCCATACAGTACATTCCAATTCAGTCAATCCAGTTCAATCCAGATCTTACAGATTGTTGTTGTGAATTTGTCCAGAATTGATTACTTACTCTCAGGTGAATCTTGACCTCCACTAATGGAGGGGATTGTGTGAAACATTAGATCAACCAATGATCAACCAGATCAACCTCTATGTAAAATAGCTCGGAGGTGCACCTAATGAACCTTCAATTGGCAAGCATATCTAAACAGAGCACATACACATAGTTTTGTGTTTTTTCTTTCTGAATCGCAATGTCACTGTAATTTGTTGAAAAACCAACAATAAAAGCATAAATGTGAATCCTGTCCAATCTCATGCAATCCTAATCCCACATAAAGGAATGTGGGACTTTCTACTGTTGAAATGTATGAATTCCATACCCAAAAAGTGCAGCCTGGTGCATTTTCAATCATTATCATCAAACATGTAGCCATAGTGTACATCAGAAAATACCTAAAGAGTACAATTTTATATGGACAACACGACTAAGCTTTTTGACCAAACTAAGTATCTTCTTTATGAACACTGACACAAGGATCTCGACATTCTAATGGCACTGACATGTTGAGGAATGGACTAGAGATTTTGAGCAAGTTACAGGCTTTTGCAGGTCATCCATTGCGTGGTGCTGTTTGTAATAATTGTTTTGAGAAATCGACTTACTGGTTTGCAAATGCTAAGAATGACTCAAGAAATGTACCAAAGCGACTGAGATAAACTGTAATTTGAGGGAAATCTCAAACCTCTCATTTTTAGCTAAGGTTTAAAAAAATAAAAAATAAAGGCAGATCAGAACACAGGAACTGATCTTCTTCAGGTCATGAATAACTTGCTTTCCCTTATGTCACCTAATATTAATATTAATAATAATAATAATAATACATTTTATTTATATAGCGCTTTTCATGGTACTCAAAGACACTTTACAGTAAAAACCAGCACATATATCACATTAAAAACAGATAAGCAATAAAACCAACACATAAAACAAGCATATTAGAAGCAATTAAAAACAATAAAACCAGTAACTATCAGGTGAGAAATGTAAGACTATTGTATGTGGAAAGCTAATCTGAAGAGGTGTGTTTTGATTAGTGTTTTGAATGTGTCCAGGTCAGTACAGTCACGGATGTGTATGGGTAGGGAGTTCCAGAGGGAGGGGGCTGCAATGGTGATAGCTCGGTCACCCCAGGTACGGTGTGTGGTCCTGAGTGGTGGGGAGAGGAGGTTTGCGTCAGAGGAGCGGAGATTATGTGGGGTGGGGGGTTGTGGCGGTGGAGCAGGTCTGTGAGGTAGGAAGGAGCCTGGTTATGGAGGGCTTTGTGGGTGAGGAGGAGGACTTTAAACTGGATGCGTTGGGAAACAGGGAGCCAGTAGAGGTGTGTGGGTGAGGAGACGGGCAGCAGAGTTTTGGGATGTATTGGAGTTTATTTAAGGCTTTTGCAGGTGAACCATAGAGGATGTTGTTGCAGTAGTCAATTCTGGAATCGATGAAGGCATGAATCAAAGTTTCGGCAGCAGAGAAGGTGAGTGATGTCAACATAATGTCACTTTTCCTGTCTTAGAATTTTCTTCAACGTGATAGTGACAGACAGACAGACTAATCATAGGTCTAAACAGAGCAAACATCGGTGTAATCTTTGATGGCAGCCTCAGAGGTAAATGCAGCTGTTTTCTACAGCTTCCATTTTAAAGATTTGTTTAATCGTTTTGACTATTGTCACACTCTATTCTCTATTCAGTTTGAAGCTGATTCAAAACTCAGCTGCCAGGATTTTATCTAAGAAAGAAGACCATACTTTACCAATCCTGGCTACCCGTTGCTTAGTGAAGTGATCATAATATCTTACTGATACTTTTGAGGCCCTGAGGGCCCTAAGTTATCGGGGCCCCTCACTCCTTTCCTGTTCCGAGGTCTAGACTCAAACACAGAGGTGACGCTGGTTTTGCTGCCAGAGCTCCCGGACTTTGGAATACCTGATGAGATCAGGACAGCAACTCAGTTGGCTATGTGCCTTGCTCAAGGGCATCGTGTTTTCATATTTGCTGTCGTGTTTTCGTATTTGCTGTCGTGTTTTCCTATTTGCTGTTGTGTTTTCCTATTAGCTGTCGTGTTTTCCTATTTGCTGTCGTGTTTTCCTATTTGCTGTCGTGTTTTCCTATTAGCTGTCGTGTTTTCATATTTGCTGTCGTGTTTTCCTATTAGCTGTCGTGTTTTCATATTTGCTGTCGTGTTTTCATGTTTGCTGTCGTGTTTTCATGTTTGCTGTCGTGTTTTCCTATTTGCTGTTCTGTTTTCCTATTGTGATTTGCACTTCAGGGCCACCTCAAGTTGAGTGAACTTCGATTTTCAAGGCAGGAGGTGAACTTGCATTTCCAAGTTAAACTACCTTGAATTTTCTTACAGTGAGGGGGAATTACAAGCAGCAAAGGGCCACCTTTGTGTTGGCGTTCTAAACTCCGGTGGATTTATACGGACTATGGTTAACTGCTCCTCAGATCTCTGCAGGCTAAATCCAGACAGCTAGCTAGACTATCTGTCCAATCAGAGTTTTCTGATTACACGTGGAACGTACACATGTTCCACCAAAACAATTTCCTTCCCGAGACGATTTTACAGAGGCACCTTGGCTCCGTCCGGCGCTAAGCACCGCCTAAGACGATTGTGATTGGTTTAAAGACATGCCGGGCGCCCAGATAGCTCAGTTGGTAGAGCGGGCGCCCATCTATAGAGTTTTACTCCTCGACGCAGCGGGCCCGGGGTTCGACTCCGACATGTGGCCCTTTGCGGCATGTCATTCCCCCTCTGTCTCCCCTTTCATGTCTTCAGCTGTCCTGTCAATTAAAAGACATAAAATGCCCAAAAAATAATCGTAAAAAAAAAGAAAAGCACGTTTATTTCCCATAAACGAATGCTGTGTGGACTAGCCAGACCCTCCTGTGCAGCGCTGTGGATTGTGGTTTACAATCAGGGAGTGATCGTGGTCATGGGACGCATAAACCGCAACGTAAAGCGAACCTCATGAGCCAATGTGAGGTGAGAGGTGTCACTTCCTTTTCTGCCACAAAAGTACAGTATAAAGGTGAATGGGCTACTACTTTTACAGGTAATGTTTCACGCAACTTAAGAAGGTAACAGTATCATGCCGAGTCAATTTTATTTTTATAGCCCAATATCTCAAATTTCAAACAAGAAACAACAACCAAACAAACAAGAATTACAGCATGAAGACCACATGGCCCGTAAACATTACAAGGAAAGGATCAACCAGAAACAGGCTGAATACACAGATGATGAATTAGTCAAAATCAAAAAGACAACAGACCAAAACTCTTTAGGCTTAATTACGCTGTTTTAAGAGTGAAGCGCTAAGTGCATGATACAAAGGGAATTGAAAGTTCAGCCAAATGCAGCACAGACAAAAGGTTTTACCTTCTTAGTTAACAGCAAATGTTAACTGTAAAACATAATGAAACTGTGCATAGGCTGCAACCTAGGTTAAACACTGTAGATATGTAGATAGCATCTGATGAAATCATATCGGGAGGAGACTGCGTGTTCCAACCTCGTTTGGGCTGTTTTGGAGGTTATTGCTTTAATCTCTTGCAGGCGCTGGGAAGGGTTATATTTATTATTATTTTATAATGGTTCTAGAGCTGATATTACTACTTTATTATGGATTGACATTTTATGGAAAGACATTCGCACAAAAAGAACGTTTTTATAAAACAACCAAAATATGTATGTATGTATATTTATATACATACATACATATGTATATATATATATATATATATAAACTATATAAAATTAATAATGCTATGTTATATAAGCTACCTCTACATTGCAATCATTTTACAAAGACATATAGAGCAATAGAGCAGATGTTGCTATATTCATATGACTTCTTGACTTCTTCATAAAGAGTGGCTTGAGAACACAGCGCCTATGCTTTGATCAAAGGTCACACCTTTAAAGCACTCCATTTGAAATCCTATGAAAAGGAATATGTCATTATGATCATAACCATGTGGTCTAACCTTATATCTGATGAGGTGGACAGGAACATCTCTAGAGATCAAAAAGTCCCAAAAGCAAAATGTGCAGCACAGCAGAAACTAATACTATCTTTATTTCAACAAGAACCTCTGATGACAAAAGCATCTTTGTATGCACTTTCATCCAATAAGAAGAGCAATTTCTTAAAGATGAAAACACTAAAGTCATTGCATTGTGGATCCATAAGTTCAGTGCTTGCCTAGATTTTCCCCTTTCACAAAGCTCTGCTGGTCCACCTGCAGCAGTCTGTGCTCCTTTAAGCTTTAAGGTCAAAAATACAATTCAGGGTATATTCTATATATATATATATATATATATATATATATATATATATATATATATATATATATATATATATAGTATTAGAATGAAGTGAGCTTACCAGACCTCTGTAGTCCGCTCCTTGTCTCTGCTGCAGGCTAGCTGCTCAAGGCTACATTACCTACTACTAGCAAAACACATCAAATCTCCAAACAAACTGCTGGAGTTGCATTGTGGGTAATGTAGGTGCCAGGAATAACAAGAAAGAAGAGTGCGTAGTATAAAAAAGTTGATTTAAGTCTCTGGTTCCACTATTTTTGTGGTCTTTTCCACCTTTAATGGACAAGACATCTAGGTGAGAAAGGGGGAAGACATGCAGGAAATCGTCACAGGTCGGACTCGAGCCCTGGACCTCTGTGTCGAGGTATAAATCTCTATGTAAATGTGCGCCTGCTCTACCAACTGACCCAACCCTGCCAGGATTCTTTTTTTTTTTTAACTGTCCATCATGAGTATGACAATGCTATAAAAGTGCAACCCCAAACTACTCTTAAGTAGGAGCTGGACTCAGGTCATGGTTAACCTGGGAACAGCTAACCTGGCTCTGTTAAAAATATAAAAACAAATTGCACCTTGTTTGCTTCACCCACACACAAAGAGACATTTAAAAACAACTATTGGTGGTTTTATAGTGTTGTTAATAAGTTGGAGCTTTGCCTTGGCAAACAGCTGGGAGTCACAGAGACGTGTCCAGCTTCTATGGTCATGGCAGTAAACTCAAGCCTGCTCACCAGCTGTGTCTGGCAGTGGTGCACAAGTGCTGGTGGATGGATGAACTGTTGATGTAACTACAATTACAAATTACCAGGCTAGCGCTTTCCCCCTACTTCCAGCCTTTCCAGTGGTGTAGTCTACGTGATACGCAGGTACACAGAGTATACCCACTAGGAAAGGTCAAGGATTTCCGTATACCCACTTACAAAAACGCAAGGATAACATTACGTAATGATGATTGTTTTGTGAGAGAACTTTCACACTTAAGTTCATAAATTCACCCCGTCTGTGTTGCGAGTCACCTAGGAACAACTACACAGTTGCTTGGTGGTCATTTGCCGCGCAAATTTGAAAGTGAATCACTAAAGTAGATATATGAAATGAAAGCACATTCAAACTACACTCGTTCAGTGATTTGGTGAGCCTGCCCCTGAAGCTATACTGCCGCTTCGAGTGACACTGCAGCAGACGTTAACGTTACAGAAACTACAGAAAATGAGCCAGATGAGGCTGATGCTTTACGCGGTAACGTTACAAAAAAAACCTATGGGATTGTCGCTCTGGGACGGGCAAGTCTAATGCTGGGAGGGAAAAAATTACAGTATACTCACTACAAAAAACTAAGACTACACCACTGAGTAGCTCAATCTTCTCTGCTCATAGAGAGTGTTTGTGGTTTCTCTTCTCTGCCTAACTAACCCTAACCTAACCTAACCCACATGGTGACTGTTTGTGCCTCCTCATTAAACCAGATAAGACAGCTGACTTCCATAGTCCAATGTGCAGCTTTAGATAGCCAACAGTGTCCATGTAATCAGCAGCAAGGCAGCAATAGAAGATGTCGTCCTGCTACCAAGAGCTCCATTTTGGCACATGCATTGTGTCCAGATGTGTGAACCTCTGTCCTGTATGTCTTTATGTTGATTTCCATGTCTGTCCCTCCTCCTTCCTCCTTCTTCCTCCTTCTCGTTCTTCTCCCTCCATCTCTCCCTGAGCTCCTGTCTTCCTGCAGACGGAGACAGAGACAAGGAGAGGTCGTCCACCACAGGAGAGGATGAGGAGGAGTCGGGGCAGTCCAGCCAGTCTGCAGTAGAGGATCGTGGGTATCCATCTTGCAGTGTGGAGCCTGGAAACCTGAACTTCCAGTATGAGTCTCCTTTGAAGAGATAGACAGAGCCTGGAGAAGAGGGAGAGAAGTTTTCACAACTTTTGAATGTTTTGCAGCCAAAATGTCATTTTATTTTGTGTAACAGTGACAACAGATCCAAAGTGGTTGCTTGTTTGTCCAGCCTCTTCCTCCCTTTCAATCTGAAATAACCTGACATCGCCAGACCAAATCCCAAATGAGTATTAGTCTGGAACCTCTCAGTTCATTTTCAATTTCCAAGAGGCGTTATCAACAGCCGTAAACCAAAATGCCTCTGGACATGATTGGATAACAACCAATCAGCGCAACGAGATGTGACGTAGCGCATAGTGACGGACAAATGTAACAGACTACAGCGTGCAGAGATGAGCTTTGATGGTGGAGCTTCAACATGTCTGTTACCATCAGAATTTTAAAATAGAACCTCAACAGAAAGTTCCACATAATGGTGCAAAAGCTATGTTTATGCCTGCCGTAGCGTCTCCGGCGCGAGGTGCACGAGCCAAAAATGATGTCATCAGGTATTTTGTGTAAAGCACGAAGGATCCTCAGGTTGACAGTCGTCGTACCAAATACGCCCCACATGAGATAAACTGTTGTGATTGGCCCGACCCGGGTTAGGCCCGCTGGAACTCTGTGGAAGGGGAGGAGGACCAGACAGATCTGCCAGAGCAAATAAAACATGAGCTGCAGATTCGTCTGGTTCCAGGGTTACGTTTGGAGCTATATCATAAAGATCCCTATGGAATAAAATTAACAATAACTAACTAACCCGCAGAGAAAATAAAACATGAGCGTCTGGCTTACCAGCTAAAACAGAACTATATCAGACATATTTTAGCTGCCCTGAATCTCGGTAAAGCCGAGAGGAGATGCAGATTCTCTGCAGGTTCATCACTACGACTTAATGCCAAGTAAAGCGAATTAAACTTAAAATAAACATAGGCTGTGTAAATAAAAAGACATATGCAATTCTTGTTGTCACCACTAGTCAGCAGTGCAAGCCAAATTATCAGTTTCGTTTGTTTACTGCAGTAATGCCTGTAAACATCGGGACACCAGCCCAGCCAATGATTTATCATCATTACAGTAAAACACACCCTTGAATTATGTATGTGAATTTAGGTAAAATGTTTATGGTCAAGAATTAAGGATAGGAGGTTTTAAAGGGGCTGTAATCGATCTTCAGAAGAATAATATAGTAGCAAACAAACACTTGCTTTAGTAATGAATGAAGTCACCCTCACTCTATGTTTGTGGTGATCTGAGCACCTCTGATCTTTATTTTGATTGGCTGTCCGGCTGCTTGTGCACGCGAGTTCCTTGTGCGTCGGTGTCAGACACCGAGGGCTGTGACAAAGCATTGGGGAACAGTCTGTGAGCGCCGTGCACAGGCAATGCCAGCCCACTTTTTCTTCAGTATTTTGAGTGTAGCCCATTTAACCAAAGGCCCCGTCCTGAACCTTAACTCACCATGACCTAATGAACTTCTAAATCCATGAACTAAACCCTTGTACAAGTAAAACCAACACAATGTTGTCTCATTTGGTCCTTATAAGGATAGACATATGTAATGTGACACACAAACATGACTGTTGTCCTCACCATCGCTGTCTGTGGTGATGCCACTGACCCCCTCTCTGAGCAGCTGAGTCCACTTGTCTTCATGCTTCTCTTCCTCAGCGTGTCCCATCTTCCCCCACACAGGGCCCTGCTCTGTGTCCCAGACCAGGCCCCACCTCCCTGCTGCTGCCTCCTCCTCCTCGTCCCCGTCCTCATCTGCTCCAGCTAGCCCCCCCACCATCCTGAGGGCGGACAGGGGCTGAGGGTAGCCCTCCTGCAGGGACAGATCCCTGAACAGCCAGAAGTGGGAACCTGCAGCAGGACACAACCTGGAGAGGTCAGATGCTCAGTTGGCTGATTCACACAGCCAATGATATTGCATTATTGGAAAATGTATTGAGTTGATCTTAACACTGGGTAGCAAACAGCTGTCAATGTGGACACCTGCTATGTCATTTACTTTGTGTTGAGTCAGTGAAGTGTAATTTATTGTCTTTGTTGTTTTTCAGTCTCTTATGAATGGACTCAGTTACTGGTTCATTAATTCATTCATGATTTTATTGAGTGATCTCTGAGGAAGAGGAAACCTGTTTGGGATATGATGTAAAAAAGGAAGTAACATTGCTACTGTATTAATATCATTGGAGTATACCACTGATAAAGATGATGGCATGATCGGACTGTCTCTCAAGCACAGCGTGAAGCCGAGGCAGGTCAGCAGGTAGCCCCCTCCACAGCCTTCTGACTGAAGCCCCGCGACCCGACACCAAGCCCCCACCATTGACTCGCCACATCCTCAGACCTGGAGGGAGAAGTACAAGACGACAGAATGGAGGAGAAGCGAAGGAATGGAGATGCAAGGGTGACATGATCCAGCTAACCCGAGCCAGACAGCTTTCACCTTCAACAAACTACTTATCAATGTCTTTTTTGTAATTTGACATGCCTAACGAGTCAGTTTGTGGTGTTTTCAGACCTTTGAAGAAGAAAGTCTCCCCACGGATTCTTGCCACAGCATCAAAACTGATGTTACAGCGATCTATGAAGGGGCTGAACGGAGAAAACACACAGCGAGATTTGCGTAAAGAGAATCATTGGATAGGATACAATCAAAGACAAACTTGAACACCTTAAGTCAATACTTAAAAAATAATACTATCTCATGCGGTGATCATTTCCTTGTTTCAAATTTGTTTCATGACAAAGACGAGATGTTGACGAAATCCATGTATTGATAGACCTCTTGCTTCAGACAAGTTTGTTTGGAGTGTTAGACATGCTATCCATTAACACACATTAGACGTCAGGTCTGTTGATTTTAAATGGCGCCATGCAGCTAAATGTGGTCTGTACATCTACTGGTTATTAAAACACATAGCATTTATATGAAAAATTAGTTTTGGACAGTTGTGTCATACTCGCTTGTGTTGTGTGCAACAATGAATATAGTTATGCATATAACAGTCTAATGCATCGCTACAGGATGACTGTAAAGACAGCATGTATGTTCCATTCATCTGGAGGCCTCTTTTGTTAAATCATATTGGTTCAAATCAGAACATGTTTCATATCTGCATCATTGGTTAAATACATAACATAAGACCAGACATTCATCATCATACAACCATTTTGCATCATTGTTTGTGTCATTTTGTGGCTAATTTCAGTTCTTTTAGCTGAAAGCAGTTTGAGTAAACGCTCACTCATGGTCTTGACTAAAACTATACCACAAAACACATTTATGTCAACTAATCTTTTGATGACTAAAATGTCAAGTGAAAATCAACTAAAAATTAAAAGGATAAGGTTGACTAAACATAACTACAACTAACACAGACTTTTCATCTCAGGACTAAGACATCTAGACACATCTAATGCTTATTGTAGAGCTGTAAACACATTTTGCAGGTAAAACAAATCCAAGCTGGAAGTATCTCTTAATCTATCTTATCTTGTAAGTCATACCCATATCTGTGATCATGGCGGCGGCTCAGGCTCATGCGCCGCTCAGGCTCCGGGGAGAGGCGAGGAGCGTCAGTGGCCAGCAGCTGATTCCTCTTACCTAAACCAAAAATCAAATCAATTTAAACGCAATGGCAATAAACAGCTAGATACAGTAATGCTAAAGCAATAATTATGCAGGGAGAAAAGATACAGACCAAGTGTTTTCCACTTTCTTTTTTTGGGATTTTTTGGATTTCAATGGATTAAAATGAGTCAGATTCTGATGTTGTCACTAATCATCTCCAGTATAATCAGACATTATGCAATCTCAAGATTTCTAATGACTTGGTCACTATACTGTTGTCAGCCTATATGAATGTTACAGACATTTGGAGGCATGCTAACAAGCTCACAAAGACAATGTCAACATGCTGATTGCCGATTCTGCTTTATTAATTTAATTATGAATTAAATTAAATTAATTTTGTACAACAACTGAACTTACACATGATGACTGGTACTGCATTGGAGAGAGGTTTTGTGGGGTGGGCAGGACTAGCTGTTGAACGTGTACTAGAAACTGCCGCCATATTTTCCAAAAGCAAATAATAAAACTTGAAAGGAAACTTGAATGAACCAATTCGAGAATCTGTTTGCCCACCAATAAATAAGATACATCATCTGAGAACCATGAACGTTTGTTAAAAATGTCATGCCAATCCATCCAGTGGATATAGAGATGTTTCACTGGATACAAGGTTGACTTGCTGGTGGTGCTACTGTAGCTGAAAGGTCATTAGGATTCATCTAGGCACCATGGATATCTATTCCAAACTTCAGGGTCCAATGTCGAGACATTTTACTGAAAACCACACAAGTCAACCTCATGGTGTCACCATGTCAGCTTTCATAAAGAAGAGCAACTGAGGCAGAACCTCCTGCCACAGCAGCCCTGAACCCAAGAAGGACGATGAATTTAAGTAAAAAAGCAGCTGCTTCATCCTCATACTGATGAATATGAACAGAGGTTTGCATACCCAGGAACACAGCTGACTGGCTCAAGAGCTGCCGACGGCTAGACGAAGCATGCATGACATTATGCAAAGGCAAAATGAATCAAGAACCATTTTTTTTAACAACAACGCAGTCTCACATTTCAACACAGAGAATTTCTTTTTCTTTGATTCTTTATAATACATGGCTGTCTGTACTTCCTCAATAACACAACAGAGGTCAGTCCACGCAACTGGTTCACAGCTGTCCTCAGTTATCCATTAAAAATCCAGTTTTATTGCATTGTGTGGCCCTTTTTACTATCTGAAGACATAATAATGAAGTCATTATGTCTTCTTTCTCTGATGTTGTCATGCTATGGTTTGGTTCATGTGATATATGCATTCTCACATGCCAACCAGGATCAGAATTAATCATGAATTAATCATGTGACCAGAAAAGATGTTTGCACCCTAAATTCTCATGGTGGACATTCTGACTTTTTAAACACAGCTGTGAGAAGGTCTATTTCAGATTCAGATAATTTATTGACACATGTTAAAAACATTAAGGAACAACATATTTTACTCAGACTCAGCAGCATACACAATAAATAACAAGTGGCTTAGCTAAAATAAAATAAAACAATCTAAAACCTATAATAAATAGAACACATAGTTAAAAAAACGAGCAGCAGTTAAAATAATAGTGCCTCAGTAAGCAACAAGTGCAGAAGTCCATGAGTTCATAAGCCTCACAGCCTCTGGGAAGAAGCTGCACTATAGCCTTGATGTTCTGGCGTTGAGGCTGCACAGCCTTCTGACTAAGTGTGTGTGGGGGGGGGGGGGGGGGGGGATCCTTCATGCACCTGCTGATGTAAATGTCCTCCAAGGAGCCTTACCGTAGAGCTGGGTGATGTGCTCCAGATCCTGAGGGCCCAGGCGGTAGTGGAGAGGATCTCCAGCAGGACCCTGGTAGTACGGCCTCATCACTGAGTGGCGAGATGAGGAGTGAGCAAGGCCCAGTGCATGGCCAAACTCATGGACCAGCACTGTGAATAGGTCAGTGCCCTCAGATGCTGGGAAGGAAGAGGGGGGGGTGAGGTAAAGATAGATAAAGAGAACGATGAGCTGATTAGAAGGCGTAGGGGTGTGTTGTTCTAATATCCAGCCTTATACTTCACTTTTGGTAGGGATGATTTGGCCTCGAGCCCTGCAAGCAGCTACTACAGGATGCAATGTTTACAGCACAGCACCAGATGGAGCTGTTGCACATAACAAACAACAAAGTGACAGCGTTGCTTTTCTGACAATGGTGCTGCAAAGGCACCAAATTACATTTTTTATCTCAGGGTGCCACTACAGAACAGGTTGGAGTAGTCTTACTCAACATGTTTTTTCTTCTGGGGAGCATGAATGTATGAAGCATGGATGTCACTGTGCAATTAAGATGTCATAATATTAGAAGTGCAGACGTTTTTTTAACATTGTTCCACCTGACTGTCTGAAGGTCCACTCCTCCTCTGCATCCAAATGAACTCCTCCTGCCCGTGCATGGTCTGATGGGAAGAAAGCATGGCCGACTGCACCGCCTGCCCCATCAAAGGGATAGCCATCACCGTGGTAACCATGGAGGAAGTCTACCTGTAGGTCAGTTGCCTCTGGGCTGCCCACCTGAAGACAGACAATAGAAAGGACGCTTGATGGTGATTAGGCCTCTCGGGGCAGATTTGGGAAAACTGCAGCAGTAGGCTGGGCATGGATAGTTGAGCCCAGCTTCTGTCCTGACATGGTGTTCTACCAGCCCTGTAGGAAACTCATCTCGACCATCTTTCCCGTATGTCATTAATGCAGCATCAGACTAATGTACCAACCTCGTGGAACTCCAGGGGTGTTGGCTCTGCCCACACTCTTAAAGCATAAAAGACCAGGGAGCGAATGGTTTCCCGGGACAGATGAGAAGAGGAGGGGTATGAACTCAACCTAAGAATGTAACAGAGTGTTTATGTGTGAAATAGAGAGACAAATAAATGTGCGTCTGTAAATAAACAAAGTTCACAATCCTAATTGAAAACAGAAACTACTCATGTTTATTCCAATTTGATCATCAGGTATAGATTACAACAAATTAATCTTATCCAACCTCCAGTTAATGTTCCTGCGTGTCCACATGGAGATAGCCCTTCTCCTCCTTCTCCTCATGTCGCTCCCTTCCTGGTTGGCCGGTGATTTGGATGGCTCGTCAGGTAGGGAGCAGCGTGGACTCTTCATCAACGCCATTGTCTCCTCATCTGAACACACCAAAGCACAGAAGAACCAGAGGAGAGAGTCACATATACAACGCCAGATTCAAGAAGGAGTAGCCTGAACATGAGCTGTTGGACCTTAAAGGAGACATATCATGCTCACTTTCAGGTTCATATTTCTACTACAACATGTTAACATGCTTTAATGCTTTAACATACTGTCAGTCTGAATATACCTGTATCGACCCTCTGTCTGAAACTTCTGAAAGAAAAATATATTGCACCTTAGCAAATGTAGTTGTCATGCCATGGGTGGAGCTACTCAGATGGGGGGGGTTTCTAATGAGCCTGCATGTGACAGCGGAAGGAGAGCTGAATCTGATTGGCTGTTTGAATTACGTTTTCACAAAGAAACTGACCGGGTCATCTTATTTCAGTTTGTGGGTCGGTCGACTTTCCGGGTACACTAATGTATACAAGCACTGAAAAATTGACTCTTTCATGACACATCCCCTTTAAAATAAAGCATACAGGTTTCCACAGCCACCGACTGTTCTCCTTACCTACGACTCCAGTGTCATTAAGGCCTGCAAACCTCTGCATGGCCCTGACAGCATTAGTGACAGCTGTCCAAGCCTGCAGCTGACCAGTGGAAGGGTCTGAGGGTGGGAGGTAGCCATACTTCATCAACCAATCCTATGAGTAAAGAAGAGCAGGTAGTCATCTACATACATTGGCATCTGGTAACCCTAAGGAAACATACATTGAAAGTGTCTACAAACTGTTCACAGCAAACAGCAATGTTCAAACTGAACCTATGTGCTTTTTATGGTTATGTTTAGTCAACTCAAAGCAAATTAATGTGTACAACACACAGGTCTCTCACACTAGATCAAATGGTCCTGTTTCATGCTTCAGGTCAGCATTATTGCCTGGCTTCCTCCCTGTGCCTTCCAGTATAGGCAAGGAAGGCACCAGAACCGGTGAACATAATCAAGGCAGCCATTACATTTCTTCCTAACCCTATTTAGCAAAGCAATTAAGTGCATTTGTGGGAAACAAGAGAAAACCAACAAGTTTGGTCTGATCCAAAGTTTCCCTCCATACAAACCAAATGAAAGATAGAGCTCTATGGCCTGAACATATTTTAGGATTTCTATCAATGTACACTTTGTTAGCATGCTATCTTGGCATGCATACTTTCTGCATTGTTGTCTTCACCTGGACCCATTGTGTTTGACAAACGATGCCTTGATATAAATAGGACGGACTAAATAGTGATGATCCGACAGCTGAATCAACACCTTTCTAAAAACAGTTTTTAACAAAAACTGAACATTATAACCTCCTTGAAGGAGAATGTATTATAGGACTGATGGATTAGATTGCATTAGTTTGAGCTAGGTGGACCTAATAAACTGGCAACTGAGTGTATACTGTATACGTACAGTATATAAGCTGAAGGCAATGGCATCCTCAAGCACAAGTCAAGATTTCATTCAGGAGTTTGTTTGACTGGAGCCCTTTCAGATCCAGGATGCACAAATCAGGTGTAGTAACACCATCAGGTGAGCTGGACTAACTGGGACCCAAACTCAAAGTCCAGACTCAAGGTCCTACAAAATGGCTTTTGAGCCAAATAGTCACCCACCACTCATGTTGCTCCTGGTAGTGCTTATTAGCAAACATATGTTTAGGTATGTCTCCTTCAAATTAGTTGATATACAGTAAATAAGCTGAGAGTCCTGATTGCATTCCTTGCCCCCTACAAATGTTCATGCGGTCTTTTTTACCACCAGGTGGGTGCCCTCATCTTCAGTGGGTGTCACTGGTGCAGAGGAGGGTGTGGGGGTTGTATCAGCAGCAGCAGTTTGTATCCATCCGTTGCTCAGCCACAGAAAAACAATCCACTTCTTCATCTTGGCTGAATATTTTTGCACAAAATATTTACTTAAGAGAAATCTTCAAAGCCGTTTGTAAATCCATTGGAGTCCGAGATGATTTTCCATCCCTGGAGTAAAATCAAAAAATAAGATGAAAATGGAAAGTTTTTAAGGAGGACTTACAGCAGTGAAAATAACATAATCTAAAGTCTGCTGTTTGCTGCTGAGCAGGTAGTGTACAGTAGACTGAGAGCAGTGAGTGAACAAAACAGTAGAGTTGCAGCCAGACAGAAAATCAATCGAAACTCTTTATAAAGCTCGTACAGCCGAGGGGAGCTGCCGATTCAGCTGATAGTTTCTGTAAGTTCATCACTACGATGAAAATTGTCACATTGTTTTCATATTATAATGATACATTGTTAATTCATAATCAGGGGTTGAAGTGGGCTGGAACGATCCAGAGCACTATAAATAAGTAAACTCACACCTAGTCTCACATTTCCAGCTGTATCTCCACAGCTCTGTGGATTAAGGTCTGGCACCATAGATGCATTCTGGCATAGGAGAAAAAACCCTCTGGGTTGTTTGCATTTCTTTAAACCAATCACAACCGTCTTGGGCAGTGCTAAGCTCCGGACGCAGCGACGGTGGCTCTGCAAAATAGTCTCGTACAAACATACAATATTAAATTAAGTTATTTGTTGACACAGTACAGTAACGTGAGCTATTTAAATTAGCTGGATACATGGTTAAACACCAATTGGTCTAGAAATGCTGGCAGAATGGCTCTCCATATCGTTGCCAACAAATGTTAAACCTCATAGTAAATTCCCTAAACATATTCTTTATAAATCTTTACAATCATTCCCTAAAAGAACCAAACAGGCCGCCCTTGTTGCACCAAATTTTCTTCAAACTTGCCATTTTCAGTGTGCAGCTTGCTAGCTCAAAGTTTGTTGTTGTTTCCCCAAGAGAACGGAGTGAGCAGAAGGGGAGGGACATCTGGCGGAAGTAAAGGCAACTATCCTGGAAATGTACTGCCATTGATCCAGACTAACTGGAACATTAAGGGGACTTTAAACGGCAGTCAGAGTCTGGGCCGGGATTATCTAATATGGTCTGCACATGGCTCGCGCCTCTAATGTCATAAGCAGACATGGAGTTGTTTGAGCCGATATGGTGCTAACAGTGCTGGGACGGGGTGGGAGGGTGTGCATCAGCTTCTGCGTCAACATTCAGCCACTATGGGTCAGGAGAGCATTATCAGCTATAACCACTGTATGAGCAGCGCCATGTGAGCACGCCCAGCACATCTCGTATGACTTTACACATACAAAATATTGAGCCCAAAATCTGTCTGAAATTGTGTTTTTACCCAAATAGTCTCTGGGCTCGCGCCCTCACATATGCAAATCCAGAGGATACACTTTTCACTAGGTTCTTATCTCTAGTGTCTTCACTAAACTAATGCCTTCTACCTGTCCTGGCTTTTTGTGCATACATTATTCCTGGTCAGATAACTGAACAGCTCTCTGTTCTTCTTTAACACTCTGACATCCAATGTCACGACAGCACGAATGAGTTAAAGTAGTGAGTGAATGAAGTTGACGGGAAACATCCATATTGTATTCCCACTGGGGAGACAATACACCAGATGCAATCAGAAGATGGACAGCAATGACCATAAAACACGGAGGGGAGGGCAACGCTGACTGCTGCACAGGACACTGATGCATGTGAGTGTGTGTCCGCATCAGTCAGATGCTTCATTTAATTAAGTTAGAGGGTACACCATTTCAGTTAAAGCATGGGGGGGGGCAGAGAAGAAAGGATGAAAGAGAGGGATGAATGGAGGAGGGGGACAGTGTTAAAGCAATGAGATCAAAGCAGCAAAGAGAGTACAGGCCAAGAGTCAGGAGGGCTAGACTGTTCAAAACCAACTAACCAAAGGTAATATTATTCTAATTCTGAAAAATACAATATTTTAATACAAATATATGTATTTATATATATAGCATACACATCATAACTCATATTAAGTGAGCACAGGCTGCTTGGCTTTGACCCCAACCGAACTGATGAACACTGTTCCAGAATATTCTCTTTCAAAAGTAACAAAAAACGAATGAATCTCACAAGGAAGTTATTTTGTTTCATATATTGCTGATTGTTTTTTTGGAAGTTAACAGGGATCCAAATGAAGAATATACAGTAGAATCAACTTGCGACATGCAGCTTTCTTTACAGGAGCATGTAAACCAGAGTAAACTGAACCTTTTGCAGGTTTGACAGTTAACTAAATAACCAAAAGGTTTCCTTTTAAAAGGTCGAAAGAAAATCTTCTGGGCCGGGCTGGGGATGCTCAGACCAGAAGTATTTCTAAAATCCTGGATTGATTCTCAAATGTTTACTTTCCTTTTTTCACTGTAGATTAAACCGCTACACAGAAGCCCAGTCATCAGTAATTCTGACTCTATTGGCCCTGACACATGCAATATTGTCACCATCTGGCACAGGCCTCCGATATCTAACACTTTTCACTACAACTCATGCAAAAACACTCTAAGTCCAATCTAGTCCAGTATAAGCTGCACACAACCTTAAACAAGACAGTTTCCATGCTTACCTTCCTCCTCCTC
Source organism: Sander vitreus (assembly GCF_031162955.1). NCBI lineage: Eukaryota > Metazoa > Chordata > Actinopteri > Perciformes > Percidae > Sander > Sander vitreus. Next base: position 23,114,322 of record NC_135864.1, on the reverse strand, counting down.
CTCTGCGTCCGTCCTCCCTCTCACTCTCTCTTTATCTGCCACTATAGGAACAGATGGGTCCTTTCTCTTCTCTTGCTTCTTCCCTCCTCCCCCCACCCCCCACAACCCACCACCACCACACACACACACACACACACACACACACACACACACACACACACACACACACACACATCCCGCACTGCCATGACAAATGTAAGCATGCATGTTTGCAGAAACATCCTCTTTCTTTCAATAAAGAAGATTCTGCCTCAGTTTGCTCACTCCATCACTCTCTTTGCATCTGTGAGCTCCACATCCCAACCAATATTTAACATATGAAAAATAAATGCTTTGCTTTTCAGTGATTCCTCTGTTCTAAAACTGAAACAATAAGTCCCGGCACGGCACTCAGTCACCGTCTGGTGTCCTGCGCTTGATCGGGGAGGATTAGTGAGTGTTACACAGCAAAGATGGGTTTAGATTGTGTGTGTGCGTGTTTCCCTGTGTGCAACATCTGCATGTTCATGTGTATCTTCTCTGATGATGGCATTAACGTTTTACACACAATCCTCTTAACGCAAGGATTACAAACTAAAATGAAGACGAACAGATTTGTCTCTGTTTCCTTTTTTCTTGTGTTCTTTCTTTGTGTTGAAGCCATTGGACCAACTGTTAGAGGCTCGGCACAGCCAGTATTGTGACCTCTTTCTTTAAGTACAACATTAGCAACATTCTTCTACTCAACTCTCTCCATAAACACATTCATCACAATCCATTTGAAGTTAAAAAGCAGAGGACATAAAGTGGAATCTCTTGCTGGAGAGATTGGCAAGAGCATATTTTCTATAAGCTTATTCATTTCTTGAGTCCTGTTCCTAATAGCAGCTGAGGCGTCCCACTGGGATCATTAGGTTCCATCTAATCTGCTGAGGGACAATGGCTGATAGTAAAAACACATGTAGGGCTGATGAGAAGTTTTTGCAGGAAACCTGATTCCTCCGATACATTTCTGCAGCAGGACAGACAGACTGACGCTCTTCAACAAGCCTTCTCTGAACTGCTCACATTTTCCTCAGTGTAGCTTTACTTGCTCACCACACTTTAATACTTTTATTTCACTAAAACTTTGAACGCCGTTGTTACATGCAGAACCCCTTGAACAGTCACATTCTCATCTTATCATGAAATGCAATGACACAGATGTACCTGTTCTGCCTGTCTACTATATGCAAGCAAAGGGATGTTTGCATCATCTCCTGTCTATACATGAACTCTGGACATGGCCAAAGGAGAATATGTGTCCCAATCTGTGCTGCTACTTCATAGAAACTGGGAGTTCAATTCTGTGATTGTCTACCTGCATGCCACACCCTCACAGCCTGTGACTGTGACAGCACAAGTAGCTTGAACAGGAAAGAGAAGACAACAGCTTTTACAAAGGTCACTAAATCTGTATGGACAGAAGATTAAAAAAAGAGAGAACGGGAGTCAACGCACTTGCCTTGATGAGCTGAGATACATCTTGGCAATCACAAGCAATGCATCAAGCATGACGATGCTTTCACATGTTCTGAGCCCAATGTGTCAGACAGCAGTGTGGAACTTCTCTGGAATCCCTTTGTTACTGGCTGGATAGTCACATCACACACCTACTGCAGGGCCTGCAGGACATTGCGGGGCCTTTCAGTAGGAATGACGTGCACTGAGTTTTGCTCCGCACCTTTCCTAAGTGCCCAAACGTGACACAGTTTGTCACCAAGGAAAATGCTGCATACAAAAAATAGACCAGGGAACGATTTGTGTTTGTCAGATTATATTCTTACTTTAAGTTTATTTTGTGAGTGCAAATTATTACTTTTGCATCCAAAACATTTTATTTAGCCCTAAAATTAAAGTTGATACAAAACCTTCAATAAGCGGTCTGTTACCATTTCTTCCTGATTATAGTGTATTTTGTAAGTCTAGTCTAGATTGACTGCAGACATGTCATTTACAGCCATTTCATTTTGCTTGGAACATGTCATACATTATTTGAAGTGCTCATATTATGCTGTTTGGCTTTTTCCTTTTCCTTTATAGTGTTATATATTTTTTTTGTGCATGTTATAGGTTTACAAAGTGAAAAAGCCCAAAGTCCACCCCAAAGGGACTTACCATCTCCAACAGAAAACACTGTTCACAAACTGCTCCAAACAGCTCTATTGTAGTCCAGCCTTTGTAACACACGTAATAATGCTCGCCTAGCTGCTAGCGTGGCATGCCCTCATACTCTGCTTCTGATCAGCTAACAGTGCTGATCTAGCTACTGCGCATGTGCGACTCCCAACTAAGATGGAACAGAAGTGCGATGTCTCACTCTGTAGCTAAAACAGAGAGCTCAACACACACGGTGAAAAGAGGAGCTGCAGTAATGTGCAGTACGACAAAAATATGGTGTTTTTTAAAAATTAAACCATGTTAACCTATTCTGGTACAACCTCTAAATACAAGTATGAACCTGAAAATTTGCATAATATGAGCACTTTAATGTGGAGCACTGACCATGCCTGCTACAGTCACATATCATATACTCAGCACAGTCAAACCATTCCAGCTAACTCTGATTGGCGTGTCTGGGACAATCCCAACCAAAGATGCCTACAATGAAATGAATACATTCATCATAGACCATCATGTTTGATTATTTTGCTTATTGTACTTATGTGTTTGTAGTACTGTATTTCCTCAATGCATCAAGAGACTCACATTCTGTTGTGTGCAGGTGTGCTCAGGTTCTTTATTGTCACCTGAAGGATACACCTACACCATGTGTCTGGAGTATCACTGGCTGGAAGCAGGGAGCCTTCTGGGGCTGAAAGGAATACCTGCCAACTCTACCCAGGGATGAAAAAGGCTTACAGGCAGTGTTGTAATGTAATGAAGTACAAATACTTTGTTACTATACTTAAGTAGAATTTTCACATATCTGTACTTTACTTCGTTATTCATATTTCCAGAAACTTTTACTTTTATTCCACTACATTTCCTAAATAAAATGTATACTTTTACTCCACTGCATTTCCCTTAAGCATCTTAGTTACTCGTTACTACAAAATAAAATCAGAAGAAATTTGTTACACTGGGAAAAAAATATAATTGCTCCTAGATTGCAAGTTAATGCACCTGCATTCCAGTTGGTGACATAACGCCTGTTTGTTGCCAAGCGGCAAAAAAAACAACAACCCTAGGCCAAAACTAAAGAAGAAGAGGAGGAAGCATAATAACTGATAGCGTCATGGAAGCACCTGTTGCAGGCTCTGCCGCCATGGTAACAGACGACGAACATCCCGACGACAATGGTGAACGGGGTGGTAATGAAGATAACGTTACACACCTTTGGCCATAAAGTTCAAAGTCAAAGTTTTTTACTTCTAATAATTAAGTACATGTAATATCATTAAATTACTCTTGATACTTAAGTACAGTAAATATCAGATACTTTAAGACTTTCACTCAAGTATTATTGTAGAAGGAGACTTTAACTTCTACCAAAGTCATTTTCTGGTAAGATACTTTATATCTTTCACTATCATAATGATCAGTATCTACAAAGGAAGCATATGAAATGAAATAAACACATATGTGCCACTGCAGACAGGCTGTTTGTTACAGCCACACTCTGATGTGTGATCTATGAAGCAGCCCATCTCTATGTTTCTCCTTTTTCTCACAATAAGTTCATTTGAAAACATCAAAACGTCAAAGTTTCTGGGGTAAATGAAGATTAGGCGTTTCCTCTGTCACCGTGACAACAGGCTACTTCCTCATGAATGCAGCTACTGGGACAGGTCAAAGGTTACTTGGTGGTAATGGCTGATGGATGCTGGGTGGGCTGGGGATCTTGGTAAATGTATGAATGGAGCTGTGTGTCACGGACAGCACAGTGTTTCTCTGCACACATCTGCCTCACACTTTGACTGAAAGGCCCATAGCCTCTCGCATACTTTTTTGGAGTTGTTGGAGCTGCCACAACACAACAATATAACATACACAACATAACACAACAATACACTACATTGTGTTCTCGCAACCAATATTTTCCAGTTTGCTCACTGCTTTGCTCACTGCTAAAATTCATAAAAATTATAAAAGTGTTCAGGGATTCTACTATAGTTCTACTCTGTGTGGTTCTGTCTGATGATGTGGAAGCATTTAGCCTGGGGCTAACAGGCTAGTACTCTGTATTAAAAGTTCCTGGCCCTGATGTTGCTGTGACAGAGCTGACCTGTGGTGGCTGGGGATCACATGGTGGTTAACCACCTCAGCTTCGGGTGGAGGGACAAGAGATGGAGGCTGCAGCTCCACAAAGAGCGCAGTGTGAGATAATGTGGACGTCAGAGCAGAGAGGACAGTCAGGATTTTAGAGAATTACTCAAATCTCAGTTGAGAATGACTTCAAATGGAATTTGATCATATGACCATACCCAGAAACCCACAATAAAGTGCTCATAAAATATTACTTGTAATGGTGATTTCATGGCTTTTCATGAAAACAAGGGAATTAAGGTAGCCTAGAAATTTTGATAGAAATATCAGGGTCATCTAGCAACTCTCCGTTGGCTTGCAAGCTGGAAAAACCAAACTCTAGTCAGGCCAATCACAACGTGTATAGAGTCGGTGGGCGGGCTTAACATAATGACGGCAGAGCTGCAACGGTTCCGCGTGAATTCCCTGCTACTTGAAAACAAAGAAGATGGCTGCTGCTGCTGGCGAACAGCGGTCTTTAAATCGGCTTTAACCGCGACTCTGGAAGACTTGGAGTTAAGCACTGAAGTCATTCTTAAAAAAGGAAGATGTGTTCAGAGTTTTGCCAATCGGATACGGCAAAAGTTTAATCTATCAACTAGCGTTGCTCTGGTTGGTTGTAGCGCTATCCTATTGCGTGCAGAGGGAATTTGAAAGACAACCGTTTATCCCGCCCCTCGGATTGAGCCCTGCCAATGGTGAGTTCCCATAAGTCCTCTGGGAGGCCCGAGTTGGAATCAGTTAACTTGTTCTTATACTGCACTTTAAATTTAATTCTCATCTTTTATCTGTTTTTTTGTTTTTTTTAATCGTTTTTGACTGCTCTTTAATGTTTTCATTTTTTTTATTGTTTTTAACTGTTCTTGAATGTTTTATGTAAAGCACTTTGAATTGCCCTGTTGCTGAAATGTGCTATACAAATAATGCTGCCTTGCCTTGCCTTGCCAGACCCAACATCTTGATGTGGGTCTGGCTAAGGGATAGTTTACCCAAATTCCAAATCATATATTTTCTCACTTATCTCTGGTATCATAGACTGTATGAAGGTAGAACGCGTCCAAGGAAAAATACATTTCAGCGTATGCTCTGTTGACATGGGCCTGGAACTATACATACAGACCCAGCCTGCACTGAACATATATATATATATATATATATATATATATATATATATATATATATATATATATATATATATATTCATTCATATTCCACAGAGTTCAGCAACACAACTGTAGCTAATGCCCTCATAGAGCGATGTCTCTAAACCTGGAAAAATGTCAAAACTATCTACATAACTACAGGTAGGCCCTACATGAGGTAATTTGGGTGAATTGGTCTTGTAGAAACTCAACATTTGCCACTCTTGCATTAATATTTGTCAAAGCCCAAATTACATTTCAGCTCATAATGATGAGTGGCTTATAAGTCACTTTGGTCTCACAGGAAATGTTGAGGGGGGGGGGGGCCAGTTTCGTAGGCAGGTACATTTAAAACATTGACATCTTATATCTGTTTTGTTAAACGCCTATGGTGTGGACTCCTCTCTGACCCTTCCCACTCTGGCTGGCTCTATAGTGTTTTTCCCTGGGAGCTGTGTGGAGGCAGTCTGAGCCCCACCTGAGTCCACTCTTCCTGATTGCCTTCCTGTTTCCTAGAGGGTTGGAGATGCAGTTCACTGTGCTGTCCGTCCACACAGCCAGCAGGGCGGATGTTTGGGCATCTGCTTTGCTTTCCACACACTCACCTTCACCCATGCACTCATTACACTACTGAAATACATGTATTATTCAAGTCATATTTAATTTGAGTTAATTGAATTGGTTTTAATGTAATCCTTAAGTGTGTGGTCTCCCTTGTTTTTGTCATAACTTTTGAGCTGGTCATGACACCTTCGTTTAATAATAATGGGTTAAAGAAGCTAACGGGTGAAATAAGTCCAAAGCCCCCTGGTGAGTCTTGTGCACCCCTCTTACAGGACGTTGATTGACTATGACACCAACAAGATTATTTCAAATTGTGTAGGCCTACTCTTGTAAAACAAAAAGCAGCAGGCAGTGTTCCTGTCTTTGCCAGTCGGTTTCACTGCGCGGATACAAGCTGTGTTATTCTAAGTAGCCGATGCTATGTTCACACTACCAGCGTCAAAAGCTCTAAACACAGATACACTGTCGCTGTTGAAAGTTGAGGACAGCTCAGCTTTGATTTGTAGCGTGCCACGTCAGTGTCAGTTTGTAGCTTCATGTCGCCGGCTTCCATCGAAAATGACTTTCGTAGCTTTTCGTAGCCTGTTGCTTTATCGCTCCTAGTGTGAACACAGCATAGTGTAGCTGAAGTGCATACGGAACAGACATTCACCGTAGGGTTCGTCTAGTTGTTAGTGGACACATACACCGCCGTGAAAAGCATGGAGCCAAAATTGTGGAGATGCCGGGGATTGAACCCGGGGCCTCATACATGCAAAGCATGCGCTCTACCACTGAGCTACATCCCCCTGATGGTGGCATGTGTGGATACCAGACAATTTGTATATGCACATAGCACGTTGAAATAGAAAAGAATTGTTCCACGTAGAAGGCCGGTCTGTTTCTATAATATAGCTTAATTTTAATCTAAAATGACTTCCCTACGCTAATTTAACATAGCCTACAAACTTCAATAACTGACGTTATTACATCCGGGCCCACCCATGGTGTTAACTGAATATTGTCCTAACGTATCTCTCACCAAACTCAATTGAGATGATATGGAATATTCTCCCATTAAATCATGCTAATAGGGCTGCTACTACTACTACTATTAATAATAATAATAATAATAATAATAATAATAATAATAATAATAATAATAATAATAAATTATGTTTAGTTAGCTAGGCTAATCATGCTGTTGCAGCAATGCTATCACCAGATAAAAGAAAGTGTTAAAATCATATTATAGCCTAATATGGCTATTCAATACAAAATATTTATTTGTTATTTTATACGTTTTCAAAAGTAAGACTAAATTGGCTCTGAAACTTTGAACACTGTCTAGTTTCTGTGTTCATTCATTTTCTGATTCCACCAGCAGATGGCGATGTAGCCCGCAAATTGTAACGTTGCACCTGCAGTTCATGTCCCGCTGGCAGTTTAACCGCATATTGAAGTGACAGTTCATCCATACGGTCCCCATAGACGGAAAGGGCAAAGACAGGAATGTTTGTGTGCTGTGTGTTTGTGACAACGGGTAGCCTACAGTCACTGCTGTCAGTGCAACTAACATTACCTGCACTCTACCTGAAGCGCTGACGTCCACCTGCTGCCCGCTGGGAATCGGCGGCTATCGGCAGACAAAATCGGACGGACTGTCACTGAGAAATGAAATGAGGCTTTACTCCCTCAGATTTGGATGTGTGCTGGTTTTTGCGTGTGTTGCGTCGGTTACTTGGATTAAATCGATTCCCAGTGATGGAGGTAAGCTGTCAGTGTGAACTTCTTGGTCTGGAATTGGCCAAATTAACTGTGTGTTTTCATGCAAACAAACATAAACTAAACTTGATTAACTTGTTTGTAGCAGTCGACGGTATAAGTGTTTGGAAAATGGTCACACTTTGTTGAGCCTACACAGAAAATCTTGCGTCGGTTACTTGGAATAAATTGATTCCCAGTGATGGGGGAAAAACTGTCAGTGTGAACTTCTTGGTCTGGAATTTAGGCCAAATTGACTGTTTGTTTTCCATGCAAACAGACAGAAACTAAACTTGATTAACTTATCCAATAAGTGTTGGTCACACTTAGTTGAGCCCACACAGAAAATCTTGTAGTAGCCTATAACATATTTAGCAGCTGCTGTGACAGACCTCCACCTGACGGTGTTCGTATCTGCTTGCCATGGAGGGCTGTCATTAAAGAGGCTGAGGGAACAACTACAGTACATAACCCTAACCTCACACTGTCAACCTGTGCATAGGCTACTGGCTCAGGCCAATAAACAAGGTTACACGGTTCAGTCATTCTGCAACACAGGGTTCAGTCCCTTTATGTTACACAAGAAAAAACTAAACTGCACAAAACAAAAAAATGTTATGGAGTAGGCTAAATGGAGGATATCTGGTTGTATGACAGCAGATACTCCTGTGAACAGGCTGTTGCTGGGTGGGCATTGTCTTTTTTGGTATCCTATCCTTTGGACTTTGCGCAGGCACCTCACACTGATGCTCAGTAGATGTGTCCGCTGATGTTCTGGGAGGTTTTAACCACCGCTGCAGAGCCCCCCTGTCCTGGGCTGTGCAGCTTGAAATGTGTCCAGTCAGTATGCTTTCTGTTCCTCATTACTCCCTTAGGGACCTAAAGGTTGGGATCAGTATGACCAGCCAGGTATTCTGCTAGTTCTAGTTGTGGCACTAACGTGAGGTATCACTCCTTCTTTTCAGCTCCCAGCTCTCCTTACTGGTTTTCCCCAAATAAGCAGGTGGTTCCTGTTCAGCAGGTTAGCTTAGCTATGGCTGGGTGATTGTGACCACATCAAGATGACAATACATATGACTGTAGTGGCCGATCATGTGACTAAAGATCTTAGAAGATATTTGTTCTTGTGAGGTTTTTGAGAAATGATACCAGTGATATGGTGGTCCGAATGAAACTTTGAAGACCATAAAAGGCAACATTTAAAGGTATAATGACATGGTGCTCTTTGGATGCTTTCATTTAGGCCTTAGTGGTCCCCTAATACTATATCTGAAGTCTCATGCCATGGGACCTTTTAAGCTGTATTAACATATGCTAATTACCTAAATTATAAACACTATAGCAATACAGTTATACTACTTCTAGTACTAATGAAGGCAGAGTTTGATTAAGTAAAACTAATGCTGAACAGAGTCAGAGAGCCATCTTTTGAGACACAAGGAGCATTGTGACTGCTACTTCCTTCTCTGTCTCCAGGCTCCACCGTGCTGCCAGAAATGCAGACCCTGTACCAGCGGCTGCTGCTGGTTGAGGAGTTGGGAGGGCAGGTCAGCAGAGATCTCAGCAGCCTCCTGGAAGAACTGAGGAACACATCCAAAGCTGCCAACATCAGCCATCCCATCAGTACCACCGCCACCACCAGCAGCAGCATCCCCACAGGTGGTGTTCTTAGCTAGCATGTGATGGTGTGCACTTCAGTTCAACCTAAAAGAGACATTTCTGGGCCTCTGCCATACTTTTTACACAGCAACGGATACAGGGTAGACCAAGTAACTCTTTGTTGCTATTACATAATACTGCCACTTCTAGTACATAGCACTGCTTCTGATCTGGCAATTACTGTTAAATGATTACTTCACAGCCATGGTCTGATTCATCTCTAAGTGGGCCTCAGGGTTAGAGTTAGGGTTGCCCCTCACCCTTCTCTGTGTGTGTGTGTGTGTGTGTGTGTGTGTGTGTGTGTGTGTGTGTGTGTGTGTGTGTGTGTGTGTGTGTGTGTTGCCGTTTCAAAATCCTTTTGCATTGACTGAATACCTCCTCTCTTTTCCCTCCTTTGGACAGAAACAATAAGACAGAAGACAGACCATTCAGGCCAACAGACCTTCATCCAGCCTAACATTTACTTCTACATGCCCCACCTCAGACAACATCCAGACAGCCTCCTACCCAACGTAGTGCTGGGACAGGGGCGCCGTGGAGGTATGGAGCACTAATACAAAAACACACACCTTTTCTACTGTCTGCTGACTCTTTTTGTTTCAGCTGTGTGTGTGTGTGTGTGTGTGTGTGTGTGTGTGTGTGTGTGTCCGTGTCCCAGTGTCCCTGGTGCTGGGCATTCCTACAGTGAAGCGTGAGAAGCAGAGCTACCTGGTCAGCACACTGCGCTCTCTGCTCTACAGCCTGACGACTATGCAGCAGCAAGATCTCCTCATAATTGTCTTTGTTGCTGAGGTTAGACACACATTCACTGCAATTACATTCAACTTCCAGAATTTGTTCCAACAGTAACACCAAAAGAGATGATTATTATATTGTAATATAAATGAATGCTGAAAGAAATGACTGCCAAAAAGTAACAACCCAGTCAGTCTGACATAGCCTAGGTTAATGACAAGTTCTCAATCCCTCCCCCCCTTTCTGCTAAAACCCAAAACGGTCTCCTAAGCCCCTCCCCCCACAAGGGAGAATGAATGCGTGTGCATGAGCTGTGATTGACACGCAGTTAGATACCCCGCCTGGCCCTGATTGGTGCATCTGAACAGGGAGCGGTGGATTTTTGCAAATCGCACTACAGGCTATAGGTGGTGCCAGAGGAGCTGGATTTTTTTTTTTTAATTACCTCCTTTGTGTAGTTCTACTCGATCATAGGGTCAGTTTCAGCAAATATGACAGAAAGTTAGTTTTATAACTCCTACCTACTGCACCTTTTAATGAGGAAATAAAACGGAGCAAGGAAGAAATAGGTAGGGAGGACAGAGACAAAGCTGTTGGACAGGTCAGTTTACGTAGTAATATCTCTTTAATGAGTTGGCACTAAACACAAAAGGTATTTCAAAATCACCTCAAGCTTACAGAAGCAACACAATCCGCTCTGATAACAAAGGAACAGTAAACACTTCTAACCTTTCAGACCTGTCCAACTAGTTTGAGTGGTACATGGCAAATGAAAAACCTGGGGTCTCATTTATAAATGTGGCGTACGCACAAAATGGGGCTGAAAATGTGGACATTTTGGAGACATATTGGCCGTCATTTATCAACCTAACGTAGAAACCAGCGCAGAGATGAGCGCAGAAATCATCTTACGACAGGCTTCACGTGAGATTCACAAAACGTTCGTATCACACCAATCAGAGCGGCACTTTTCAGAGGTGGAGATTGAAACCCTGATGTCTCAGGTTCACTTGCACTTACGTTTGTAGATTTGGCAGCCTGAAAACTGTTATTAAAGTAAAGCTGTAGAAGGAATGGGGAATGGAAAGAGATCACTGATGCAGTCAACAGTGTTGCCGTGGTAAATCAGACTCCAGCTGAAGTTTATTTCATTTATACATCCTTGACATATGTATGCTATAGTCCTAATAGTAATATACAGGCTTATATTGCAATATCTTAGGCCTATATGGTTTACCTATATTTAAATAAACACAAAGTAGCAGAGTTTATGCAGTGTCTTTTATTTTACTTTTACTGTTTTTTTTCATGAGTCAGAGCCAGGCAACAGCTGTGAGGGAGAGCCCCCCGCCCCCTGTGCAGGACCACCACCCCGACCCTGTCTCCTGACAGCAGAGGGGCTGGAAAAACAAGCCGAAATAACTCGGTCAATGGCAGAAATAAATGGTTCACTTGTGGCCATTAACGACACTTTAAAAGAGAAACGAAAACCTGAAGAATAAATAAAAATGTTGTGCATCGTCATGTTTCCTGTATTGAGTAGGCTATCATTGCCAAACATAACACTATACCTTTTAAAAGCGAGGAATAATATCCTGTCTCATTCGTATAGCCCCACTTGGGGCTGTGCTGGACACTGCTCTTTGGGCATCGGGTCATCTGGCTCCAGAACCCCACAGGCTAAAACAATGTTGCAGAATTTTTCTGCTGTGTATAGTAGGATCCCCCCGCTGATGCAAGACCATGAGCCATCTGCCCTTAATCAATCAGATGGGGCGCTCCACCGTGGCCCGTGTGCGTACGTGTGCACTGTTGTACCGGCGAATAGAGGTCTTTTAAAAGAGTCAGATCTGCCATTGCTGATAAGTGATTAAACTTTTTATATGCTGCACCGCAAGTCCACATGGATTCGAAAACTTGCGTACAGGAGTTCAGACCAGACGTGAGATTTTATCGCAGCCTACGCTCACGTTCAAATTGATAAATCCCTTGCTTTGCGTAGAAATCGGCGTACGCCCGTCCTACGCCTGTTTTAGGTCGTACGCACGTTTCATAAATGAGGGCCAATGGGAATTGGCGACGCAGATGGTGAGGTGGTGAACTGATGTCAGACTGCAGAAAGTAAATGTGGGAATAACGATTACTCGTAATACGTCCAAGTATTGATGTCTCACGCACATTTCTTCACTCCATATCATCCACGTTATCATGAAGATTAAATCCAGCAGTGTTTTTTGCGCTTGTACCGAGTGATACTTGTTCCATAAACACCTTGTAAAATCCAACTCAAATCTTGAATAAAAAATTTTTCTTAATATTTTATCGCCGCTGTCTCACCGTCACGTTGTCTGCTACGGAGCGCAGGAGGAGGAGATAGCCCGACTCCATGGAATACAGGATAGCATCAATACTCTCTTAGATAATTGCAGAACACAGTGTAAATAACTAAATATCGGTCTTTAATACTGTGCATATATCAGCAAATGCCAAAGTCTGGAAATACAGCCATTAAGCTCTTGGGCAATCGTTTCACTTAATGTCCTCGTTATCGTCCAAACTTTAATACTGTTCGTGACAAAACCGACGTGAAGAAAAGTGTGTTTGTTAGACTTTCATCTTCAAATTGTATCTCGGGTTGGGGATACCACTAGTTGATGCTGTGATTTTGGCAAGGTGTTAACAATCACAAATTGTTGTAAACATATAAATACTGCATACTGCAGTGAACCCGTGCGTAATGCTGCATGATGGCACTGCTGGCCCTGCAGGAGGACTAACCCCCAATGGAAGAATCAGGAGAGAAAGAGACTTCAGGGACCATGACGATGACTGGCTAATATGGCGATTTAGATTCCCTAAAACTCTATGTACTGAATTGGGTCCAGTAGAGAGGGCAAAGCGCCGGAACCGTGCCATCCCGGTCCATCCCGGTCCAAATACAGGTCCTCGCCACTCTGGGGGCAACCGGCTGTTTCCAGAGGGAAATGGCAGACAGCTAGGTGTTTTACCTAAATATGATATATAATCTTCAACTTAATCGCTAAGGCTTGTTTGGATATAATATATAGTTCTGTTGAATCTTATTATATAGGTCTGGTATATTGAAGCTGTCCCCGAGTGCCATAATGCCTGCCGTTTTGGAAGGTATTATTAATATAGGTAGTCTATAGATCAGGTTTCCCTACACTGTGTGAGAACAGGCCAAAATTATAATTCAATTTGCAGCAATGTCCGAGCGTCCAAGTTTTTTGCTTTTTCCCCGCCAGTCATCATGCTTCGGCGTAACGAAAGAACAACTGCCAGGGTCATAAACATACTGATCAGCATTCATGAGGTGCTTTTACTATTTATGGTTAACAATGGGTGTGTACAGGGCGGGATAAGAGGCTGATTCACGTACGCACACTTGTGGGTAATCTGTGATTTATAAAGGGAACATTGCTTACAGATGTGCGTACGCACGGTTTTATAAATCTGAATTTTTGTTTTTTTTTGCGTACGCCATTTTTGGCTTTTGGCCGTACGTACACTTTTAGTAAGGATCATACGCACAGTTTTATAAATGAGACCCCTGAGCTGCACAAGTGTGTGTGTTTAATATTACAGTTACATAAGTAAGATAGAACTGCAATATCTATATATATATATATATCTGATATAAATGGGGTTCAAGCCCACCTGAGCCGACCGTGGAGGTGATGCAAGTCGGACCTGCACGCCCACGGACGGGATGCATTTTGCCGGTTGAGAGAAGAGTAGTTTGGAAAAATAATTGTAGCATATTTCATGATTTTGCCACAAAAGTGTCACCTAGTGCCTCCTCAAAACAGCGTCACATAGTGGCCAATCGGATACATATTTTGAAAACCGCCTCAGCGGACCATGGGGGACTACTGAGTTGAATGTTTTGCAAACAAACTTTCTAGGCAGAAATGGGAGAGATTCAGCTGACTTCAGGGAACGCGTGGATATGAGGTTTTTGAATGTACAATGTACAGTGTAGGAGTTATACCCCATTCATGTTTTTATAGCGCCTCCCTGCTGGTGGATATGTGTATTTTCTTCTTTCCAAGTTACGTGTCTACTCTCTACCATCCCTAAAAGTTTTACTTGCATAACTTGTACGGTGTAGGCTGCAGTTCCACTTTTATATACGGAAGAATAATAATAAAAACCCAAGCAATTTCAGTAGTGTTCCCAGCACCACTGGTACTGGGATCCCAGCCCCCTCATGCTTGGACCCCTAATACCAGGCTGCAGTTCCCTGTATCGATGAAAACTGGTTATACCAGGTCTGGCCTTGGAAGGATGGGCACAATGAGACTCACCCCATAACAGCTCCATTCTCAGCTCATTGTTGCAAAAGCATTCCTGTTTGGTATTAACTAACAGCATCAGAAATGCCCTATATCACTGACTTTCTCCTTTTTCTCTCCCTATCACGTCAGACGGACTCCAACTATGTGGGCAGCGTAGCAAAGAGCATCAGGAAGAAGTGAGTGATTCTAGATTGCCTCCCATGGGGCACTTTCACTATTCCATCACGTTGTTGTTCCCCTTGGTTTTATATGTTCTGTTAGCTGTGGTTTCTGACAGCAGCCAGCGTCTTGTGTCTTTGCTTCTACCTTTTTTAACTGGAAAGGTTTCCAAAGATAAATACATTAGTTACAGCAGTTTGAAGCAGCAGATTGGACTGTATGTACGCATACACCAGTCTATTATCAGTCTGTATCACAAAGCAGGGCTTCCGTTGAGACGGGCCTCCCATCCCACCCATTATGCATCACAGATTCAGTTCACCCTGCTCATTCTGAGTGTCATTTGTTGTAAGATGTGGAACATTTTCTTCAAGAATCATCACTGCATAAGTAACTTCACTGAATTGGAAAATTTGAGTTTTATGTGTCCCTTTAAAAGCAAAGTATAACTCAGGAGAGACATTTACATTTGTTTTGCATCTCTTCTCTTCTTACAGGGTCTAAATGGTTCTGAGCACACATCACAGCACATATATAAAAGCTGCCCTAATCAATTCAATTGTTATATTAACAATGAGTCAGATGACTATGTGTAATTGAAAGGGAATCCAACTAGCCAATTAGAAGGATACCCACTGATTATCCATCTGGATCTATCCATTTTGAGACAAAAACTGTCTCTTCCACTCAAGAGTTTTATCTCCAGTAGCAGAACTAATCTGCGTCCATATTAACACGTCTGACATCACATATCACATGACCATTCACACACACTGGGTTTGTGCGTGCCGGTGTAAACAGGAAGCAGATTGTCTGTCTGACTCTGCGGTTGGAAATCATGGATGTATAAAATACTTTAGAGAAAGAACAACAGTGGTGAAAAGTAAGAGCATGTATTAGCTTTGAGCGACGACGAGGTGGAACTGTTACTGAAAGGTATGTAAGCTACCTAACCGATAAGACTGACTGACGGGCAGCATCCTTTCCAAAGGTCTCCGTTTGTGTCCTTCCAGACTACAAAGCAACCCGGAGATTTCAAACCAAAATAGGGGCAGCAGTGTTTCCAAATGTCTCGCCGCAGTAGTGCAGACGCCAGGCGTAAAGGTGGCAACAGATATTCGTTTTTAAACCAAAACGTAGCAGTGTGGATGTAGCCCAACAAAGCAGCAGGACCTGACAGTATCAGTGGGCGGGTCCTCAAACTGTGTACAGACCAACTAGCTGTCTGTCATTGGCTCAGTCTGTCATACCCACATAGTCTGGATCAACATACATTCCCAGGATAAAGCCTCTCACCTTCCTCTCTCTGTGTGTTGCCAACTACAGGAAACATCAATAACCTTCGAGCTAGCAAGCTACACACTGTAAATGTCAAGTTTTGAAGAAAGTGTGGATGGTGCAACAATGCAGGCCTGTTTGGTTCTTTTGGGGAATGATTGTAAAGATTTACAAAGAATAGGTTTAGGGCATTTCCTCTCTAACTGGGACGTTTTGGGGACCGATTGGTGGGATTGCTGTGGACGAAGTACACACGGAGATACACTGGTAAGAGCCAATGAGGTTTAACCATGTATCCAGCTAATTTAAATAGCTAACGTTACTGTATTGTGTCAACAGTTAACTTCATTTAATATTGTATGTGGCGTTTTCTTTCCGGAGCTGTGTCCGGAGCTTACCACTCCCTAAGATGATTGTCATTGGTTTAAAGAAATGCAAACAACCCCGAACTTTTCTTTTTCTATCCCAGAATGCATCTGTGGTGTAGCCAGATTCCACAGCACTGTGGAGATAGAGCTTGCATTGCGAGACTATACACACATGCTTCAAGAAGTCCACCATCATTCCTGTGTCATAGAAAACAAGACTAGTCTGCCTGAATGACTACTGCCCAGAGCCTCTCTAGTGATGAAATGCTTTGAACCACTGCTCTGCTCCTCATTACCCAGCACAGTGGACCTATCACAGTTTGCCTACAATAGCACACATCCTCCACACCGCCCTATCTCACCTTAAAAAGAAAGAAACCTATGTAAACCTATATCTAACTGCCAGACCTTCCTCCACAGCGCTGCGGAGGAGGGTCTGGGTAGTCCACACAGCATTCCTGGATGGGAGAAAAATGTGCTCTGGTTTATTGGCATTTTTCTAAACCAATCACAATCGTCTTGGGGGGAGCTAAGCACCAGACGGCGCAACGGTGCCTCTGCAAAATAGCCTCGGAAAGGAACTTGTTTTGGTGGAACGTGTACGTTCAAAGGTTGTTTTAGTCGTGCAACAGAAAACTCATATTGGACAGATTAACCAAGCAGTTAACCATAGTCCTCATAAATCCACCAGAGTTTAGAACGCCAACACAAAGAAAAAGGAAGCGGTCATCTGGCTGAAAAGAGGTGCATTCGACAGAATTTCCAGCAGCACTTGAGCAATCCCGGAAGTGGAACGTCGTGGACATAGACTAGATCGCATGTAAATACCAGGTGTGAATGGGCTCACAAAGCAAGTTTTACGTTGTTTTTTTTAAATGTTCAATGCCTTATCACGCTGATGTGACCGAGCCCGACCCGAACCTCCTTTCTAAATATCTGCCCGAACCAGGCCCGGCCCGTTGGGTCCCGTCGGGTCCCGTCGGGCTTGGGTCGGGTATCCATCCTCTAATACACACACATCAACTTCTCTCCTCAATCCGCCACAACATTGCACAAGTCAAGACAAGGTGTGCAAACTTTACTAACCTTTAGTCTAACATTTAGTCTAACATCATTTATCTTTGATTATCAACAGAACACCAACAAGTGCTGATTTGGGATTTGCAGTCAGATATTCCCAAATGTGTCCTTTTGTTTCATGTCACCATTACCATCACTTGTATTTTATTTACACACTGAATGTACAGTAGAAATCTTTTCTACAGTACATATTCACAGGCCTGAAAGTTGTATTCCTTTGTGTGGCCCATGTCATTTCATTAATGCATGTTTAAATGTTTCAGAGCTGTGTAATGTATAACATGTTAGACATCAGCTAACCAGAATGATTGAGCTCTAAGGCCTCCTGCACACTGCCTGCGTGGCGTGAGCGTGGCATTTCTGTTGCGTGTCAGTTGCTTGGCAGCTGCGTGCCATTTTTTGTCTTTGCACACTTAGAAATGTGTATGACGCGGCGCTAGCCTTGTCTGTACACATGTAGGTTTCCCATAAACATAAATATGTACTGATTTGATTACAGCAAAGACAACGTCAGCAGTATTTACGGCAAAATAGGCTCCAGAATATTTCGTTCTGTATTGACAGGTGCAATATTTGAAAATCGATAATTATTTATTATTATTTTTTAAAATTACATTTATGTCTGCATTTATGGCAAAACCTAGAGACTTTCAGACATCAAAATGTCATTTATTAAATGTATTTGTGTCATAGTATATAAACATCTTTTCGTATTCTATTTTACCTGGAAACGCTTCCAACACACTTGCGTGTAGCGTGAAAAATAGGCGTTGGTCCTATTTCTAGCATGCACATGTTTTTCGGCGCGACTCGAGCCGCGCCTGAGACGTGCGTGTCACGCAGGCAATGTGCAAGCTCTAACCTGTTAACATGGGAGCCGAGATAAAAACGGACACGCCACGCAGCTGACACGCTCACGCCACGCAGCCAGTGTGCAGGAGCCCTACGTTTTCTGTTTCTAATGCTGCATTCATGTCCTAATATCCTGACAGTTAAAAGCATAGTTTAGGCTCATCTGGAGTTCAGCACACCATGACGGAAGTCTGCGCTGACATTTACATCCTTTTTGCATGCACACTTCCTCGATTTATAGTTGGATGCAGTACACTAGATATGTTTTCACAAATAATAAATCTATAACCTAAGTGGGTCTTTGGTGTTTTTTGCCCCCAACGTCTCCTTCTAGGCAGCGCGGCAATGGTTATGTTTAGGGTTAAGGTTAGGGTTAGCTACCTGGAAGGCGCCGTTGGAGGCAAAAAACACCATTGAGCGGTCTTTTCATTGGATTTGAGAGTTCAAATTAGAATAGTGATCAAAAAAGTGTAATAAAATAAAAATCCAATTTTTTTAAATCTTATTTTGAAGGAATGTATCTTTTTTTTTCACTATGTCATCACAGAAATGGCATTTGTTACGTAGGAGTCATCTTTCCCATGTGATTTAATTGCTGAGTTGTATTTTTCTGGAGAAGTCACTTAAGTTGTTTCTATGTAGTTTTTCTAAAGAGGTGCAGTCCGGGCTGTTGGAGGTAATCTCTCCTTCTCAGTATTACTACCCCGACTTCTCGGGCCTCAGAGAGACCTTTGGAGACTCCAAGGACAGAGTCAAGTACAGTCAACACTTCTGTTACTATTCACTAAGATGCTAGAATTGTAGCTTGTGTTAACGTTGATATTTTGAGTTTTATTCCCATTTATGTCGTAATGTTCTTTGTTGTATCCATGTATGAGTTGCTGTTGCAATGGGATCATTTACATTTAGTCTCATCTTCTTTCCTAGAGAAGAGATACATTCAGAGTGATATGAAAATTACAATTTGATTATAACTCGTCTGTCTGGTTGATTAAAAACTTTGTGTGTGTGTGTGTGTGTGTGTGTGTGTGTGTGTGTGTGTGTGTGTGTGCGTGTGTGCGTGTGTGTGTGTGTGTGTGCACTCACTTCTGCTTTTAGATGGCGAACAAAGCAGAATCTGGACTTCAGCTTCCTCATGCTCTATGCTCAAGACAAAGGAACCTATTATGTTCAGGTAGGGCTCAAAGGTCCACAGCTATTGATATACGGGTTCCCATCATGTATATACTGTAGATTCTTTTTTTTTGGATGGTCCACCCAGATAGATTTGAAAAAAGAATTAGTGACCATCTTGTGATGGGGCCAACGCCCTTGCTCGGACCACACCCATCTATGATCTGGCCTTCTATGATTTGACCTCACCTACACACCTGTAGAGTTGTATGACTGTATGTTGGACAGGTGTGACGCTATCAGGGTGTTACAATCTGCAGACCAAAAGACAGACAGACAGACAGACAGACCATTTTATGTTTGTACTCGACTTGTAGTTATTTCGTTTTTGTGTTGAATTGCTAATTTTATATTCATACCCTCTCTAGTATTTATTTTGTTTTGTGTCAGCACTAGGGAACCATATAAAATAAAATGTCTTATATAAAATGTCTCAAAAAGTGATGAAAAAGTGGCTTCTTACTGAAATGAGTTTTAAAGATGAGATTTTGGGTCATTTGGTGTGTTTTGCAGTTAGAGGACGATGTTGTTGCAAAGGCAGGCTACTTCAACGCCATGAAGACCTTTGCCAACCAACAACAGCAATGGCTCTACTTGGAGTTCTCCCAGCTGGGGTTTATAGGTGTGTGTGTGTGTGTGTGTGTGTGTGTGTGTGTGTGTGTGTGTGTGTGTGTGTGTGTGTGTGTGTGTGTGTGTGTGTGTGTGTGTGTATATAAAGTGGGAGATAATCCACATAATGATCCATGCTATTTTTAGTGCGTACTCAAAATAATATGTGTGTGTGCGCGCGCGCGTGCGTGCGTGCGTGATCCTCCAGGAAAGATGTTTCAGAGCCGTGACCTCCCGATGATTGCAGAGTTCTTCCTGATGTTTCACAGAGACAAACCCATCGACTGGCTGCTGGATCACATCCTGTGGGTCAAAGTGTGCAACCCGGAGAAAGACGCAGTAAGTCCGCTGTGCTACTACTACTTCCTGCTTCTTACAGTGCAGACGCTTTGCTGCTTGCTCCTGCCTCTGCTTGCATATTTCTGCTGATAATCTTACTTTTCCTCTGAGAGAAACTATGAGCAGCGGCTCTTGGATACTTATAAATGACTGGACTATACATTTTTTGTAGACATAGTAGGCTATTGCCATATTTCAACATTTTTCTGTGTGAGCATGGCCTACCAATAGCTCGAGCCTGTCCTAAAGTGACTGTAGCTAAAGCTAATTAGCAACAAGATGCCTCCCTTCTCCATGGAGGACTACTACAAACTCCTTCAGAAGATTGCAGTTCTGGAAACCAAAATTTAGATTTTCCAGGTTAGAAGTAAACCTGGAAGTGAATGGATCATGTGGAAATGACACCACTTTACCATTGACCCAAAACAATGGACAAAAGCATGCCAACGCACGGCTAACTAGCACCAGCAAGACTACGGACAAAAAGGAGGGCTGTGGAATAGGTAATAAATCAACAAGTGGTAGTTCTCCCTGGAACTCTTTTGGTGCAAAGCCTAAGAGTAAATCCTTTTCCTGGGAAGGACGACTAATGGGCAGGGCACAGCGCCCTGAGATTTGTGATACGACCGGCTGGCCTGCATTATCATCAAGGCAGAGCGCCTCTTCAACCTCTGTACTCAGTAGGACACAGCCGTGGACAGCTGCAAAAGGGAGAATTAGCAACAAAATGCCTCCCCAACAACTGAGTGTGCAACTGGATAACAGATTTGCTCTTCTGCTGCAGGACCCTGGACATGACCTGGATTGCGTCTCATCGTCACACAGCAGGGTAAGGACTGAGAGCAATTCAAAAAGTAAAAAGCTACAGGGAAAGCTAACGACTGGGACTAACTCTGATTGTGGGTGACTCTGCTGTAAAATACATAAAAAGCAGTAAAAACACCAAAATACTCTGTTTTCCCAAAGACATGGTGTCTGACTTAGCCCAAAGAATCCCGGATATCGTGGCAGCACACCCAACGGTGCAAAACATTATACTGCATATAGGGTCACATGATGTTGTAAAGCAAGAGTCTCAAGTGCTGAATCGTGACTTTATGAATCTGCTGAACACAGTTAGCTCCCTAAACGCGAAGGTGTTTATCAGTGGCCCTATACCGCCAGTCAGAAGAGGAGCTGAGAGATTCAGCAGACTGTTGGCACTGAACAGATGGCTTTCAACTGCATGTACCGTCCACTCTCTGCGGTTCATTGACAATTTTAACATTTCCTGGACCGCAGACATCTTTTTAAAGCAGATGGGGCCTCTCCTGTTTAACATCTACATGCTTCCACTGGCTCAAATTATGGAAAACAATAAAATAAGTTACCATAGTTATGCGGATGACACACAAATTTATATAACCTTATCGCCAGGGGACTATAGTCCAATACAACAACTGACTAAGTGCATTGAACAAATTAACGATTGGATGTGCCAGAACTTTCTTAAATTAAATGAAGAAAAAACTGAGGTGGTTGTTTTTGGAGCAAAAGAGGAACGATTAAAAGTCAGCACTCAGCTTCAAACGATAATGTTAAAAACAACAGACAAAGACTACTTGGTGTAGTCATGGACTCAGACCTGAATTTTAACAGCCACATTAAGACAATTACAAAGTCAGCCTATTACCACCTTAAAAATATATCAAGGGTTAAAGGACTTATGTCTCAGCAGGATTTGGAAAAACTTGTCCATGCTTTTATCTTCAGTAGACTTGACTACTGTAACGGTGTCTTTACAGGTCTCCCTAAAAAATCAATCAGACAGCTGCAGCTGATTCAGAACGCTGCTGCTCGAGTCCTCACTAAGACCAAGAAAGTGGATCACATCACTCCAGTTCTGAAGTCTCTACACTGGCTTCCAGTGCCTCAAAGAATTGATTTCAAAATACTTTTGCTGGTTTATAAATCACTAAACGGTTTCGGGCCAAAATACATTTCTGATCTGCTACTACACTATGAACCACCCAGACCTCTCAGGTCGTCTGGGACAGGTCTGCTTGTTGTCCCCAGAGTCAAAACTAAACAGGGGGAAGCAACGTTTAGTTTTTATGCTCCACATATCTGGAACAAACTCCCAGAAAACTGCAGGTCTGCTGCAACTCTCAGTTCTTTTAAATCAAGGCTGAAGACCTATCTTTTTGATGTTGCCTTTCTTTAAATAACTGTTCTTATACTGAAGCTGCATTGTTGACACTGTATGACAATCAATATAAGCATATAAAAAGAAATTCCTATTTTATCTACTTTTATATATTTAACTGTTTTAACTGCTCTTCAATGTTTCATTTCTTATACTGCACTGTAACTTTTATTCTCGTATTTTATCTGTTTTCATGTAAAGCACTTTGAATTTCCCTGTTGCTGAAATGTGCTATACAAATAAAGCTGCCTTGCCTTGCCTTGCCAAGAGGGGAATAACAAAGTGGACAATAAGGCACTTATGATCGATTTGCTTTGAGTGGTCAATCGACAAGCAGGCTGTGGCTGTGTATTGTGGTGATGTGTACGTGATTACCAGCGACAGTGCACATTACACAAGTGCTGCAGGTCAAAGCAGAGATCATCTAAGATTCAACATAATCTTAGCAATATCTGAAAAAAAACAAGAAACGTTTGTGTTAGAAACATATACGATACAGTTAACTGAAAACTACAAGCACAGGAAAGATTATAAAAAGATACAAAAAACAATAAACTCTACAGTGCGAGCCTTAGGCTTAATGTGCATTTACAGCTGTAATAAAGTGCTTTACTCTTCTGTTTATGAAAGACAGTGTTGTATGAGGGGTGTGATGACAAATAAACTACTTAAGAAACTAACTTGCAAATAGACAGCAACATGTGCAAGACATGCACAAGACTACAACAAAGCAAACAGTATTTAAAGACTAGACTTTTATTTTACACACTGTTGGAACACTGAAGCTCTTTTATTATTGATCTATATTGACTGTTGTTAAAAGTTACTCTTGGACGTTTTCTTTAGGTTTCTCGTGGTTCTTTAATAGCCAGCTAGTGGTGGTCGGATCGATCCAAATATTGATAATATCGATACCAATGTTGGTATTGATATTGATCAATACCAGTGTAATGAGATTCTTGTGATTTTATGTTGTACCGTCACGTGACTCACAAGCACGCAAGCAGCCATGCCCGGCAGTGGCCGGCAGCAAACACGCACAAGCAGGACAGAGACGGAGCAGAGGAATGGCAGAGAGGAAGAGGAGCGTTGTGTGGCTATATTTTCAGGCCGAAAATGAAACAACTGCAAGCTGTATAATTTGTAACAAGGCTGTAAGATACAGTGTTTACACAACAAATGTATACAAGCATATGAAAATTCTGTCCTGGGTCTTATTAATAATCCAAAGTAAAAATCACAAAACCACTTAAAGGTCATGAGAATTCATTCAGATTTAGCAATTTGATGATGCATCCACCTTAATTATTAAAAAGTATCCGTATCATATCGGTATCGGCGATACTGGCCCTGTATTTACTTGGTATCAGATACATTTTGCAATATCTCGCTAATAGAGTGCCTTGACAAAGGCAGGCAGTTCAGTGGTGAATACTTGACAAGTGTCCATAACTGAGAGTGAAGTTGAGTTCATGAACCCCATGTTGTCTAATCCAGAAAGACTGTGACAGACAGAAGGCGCAGCTCCGGCACAGATACAAGCCGTCCCTCTTCCAGCACGTGGGCCTTCACTCGTCTCTGCCGGGGAAGTTACAGCAGCTGAAGGTGATTGCCAAACCTGTGTTCCTAACCTGGCTGGCTATCACAGCTTTCACTTTCAGTAATTTTGTATGTGTGTGCATGTGTGTGTGTGTGCGTGTGTGTGTGTGTGTGTGTGTGCAGGATAAGGACTTTGGCCAGCAATCTCTGTTCGAGGCCCACAGTAACCCAGCTGCAGAGCTGAGCAGCAGCCTGAAGCATTACCAACAGCACAGCCTGAAGCGGGCCTACAGAGGACAGGACTTCTTCTGGGCACTGACACCCAGCAAGGGGGACTACATCCTCTTCAACTTCACCCAGCCAATCCACATTTCCAGGTCAGTTTGACATTTTATATAATTCCCATTTTATGACCCATGAACAGAGTATAGAAGGGGTCTGAGATGCAAAAGAAATGTTCCCACTATGGCCACGCCAAGACCCGCCCTTCAATAGCAGCTTGATTGGTTGGGGTTAGGCATTGACCTCGAGTGGTTAAGGTTTGGATAGCCGATTGGTCAGGGGATAGGACTTGTACAAATCAGGTTACATTACCTTGCGTAAGCCTGGACGCCTGGCCAATAGTAGCTATTGTAGGGCGGGTCTTGGCGTGGCCATAGTGGGAACATTTATCACGTCTGAGATGAGGTTGCAGTTTGTTCAACACACTGTTGCTGGCGACGCAGAAGGTATGTGTGTGTGTGTGTGTGTGTGTGTGTGTGTGTGTGTGTGTGTGTGTGTGTGCGTGCGTGCGTGCGTGTGTGTGTGTGTGAGTGTGTGTGTGTGTGTGTGCGCGCGCGCGCTGAGGCCAATCAGAAGATAATCTGAGAAAATGTACACAATGTGACGCATGGGCAGCATGACATGTTCTATTCACTTCAATGTTTCCGTCAGCTCTCCTTTGTGTCTGCCTGCAGCTGCGACGCCATCTTTATTTGTACACACGATACACATAGCATTAGGCAGACCAGGGGCCGGTTGCACAAAAGTAGAATGAAGAAATCCAGGATAACTGAAAAAGCGCAGCTTGACTTAGTGTGGTCCGCTCATGGCGGCTTAATCGGTTGCATGTTTGCCGAGCCAGGATGAGAAGGTGAAGCTACGTCAAGCCAGGTGTAGATAGCTGGGATAAGTGCACGTCCACGGCTTTCTTAAATAGACCACGGTATCGATCACAGATTTACTGATGCAGAAATGGAGAAGACGCGTGCGGCATATGTTTAACCCGCTGAGCAGCAGCTGTTAATGGAAAATTACGAGGAGGTGAAACATATAATATGCAAAAAGGGAAATACGGCTGTTGTTATCAGACAGAGAGAAAAAGTCCAACAGACAAAACAATGCGTAAGGATTTAAAAAGATCTACTTAGGGCCTACTAGTCACTCCACATTTTTACAAAGTTTTAATTGCTGTTAATATGCTTGTTTTGTGTTGGTTTTATTGCTGTATCTGTTTTTATGTGCTAAATGTGCTGGTTTTACTGTAAAGTGTCTTTGAGTAGCATGTAAAGCACTATATAAATAAAATGGTTTATTATTTAGCCTACTTTGCCTTAAAAGTGAGCAGAGGGAATTCATGTTCCTCGGGCAATTTACCCTAAGGACTAGGCTTAATTTCAAACCCTTATTCATAATGAGAGAATATGTTTTACAACCATATCCACAAATCTCTATAAGCTATAATTCTAAATATCTTTCTACAATTAATGTTCATACAGAACAAACATGACTGGACAAAAACTAGAAAAAGAAGTAAGTGACTTCAATACACACTGTAAGCATGTCTGTAAAATAATATAGCCTATTATTCATGTTTTTTCTCACTCCCAAGCTCCAAGATGCGTGACGGCACCAAAATAAAAAGATTAAGAAGCGTTGTGGCATTCCAACACATCCGACGTTTGGTCAGGTGCCATTGTCGTCGTTATTGACGCTAAAAGTGTCCTTTAGAGTCCGCTGCACGGTGTGGGAGGATCCCCCTGCCTCCCCCCGCCTCTCCATGTTGCACGGGGCATATTCACGGGGAGAGCAGCGGAGGAAAATCCCCTTTCCTCCGCATTGTCCCACTTTATCCCCAGTGCATGTGCAACCATTTCTTACCATCCAAACAACTGCAATAGTAGGATTTAAATCAAACTTGTGACGGCAATAGTGACAAGTAATGCATGTTAATAAAAAATAAAGCAGAACACATTCAGAAGACAACGGAATAACTGTTAAACACATTTATTTCGGATCAGAGCAGCATTTAACACATCAGACTCCAGGATTAATCTTAGCCTGGCTGTTAGCCTGCTCTGGAGCAGGCTAACAGCAAAGAATAAATCTCCATGGTTACTTGGCTGGGTTTAATTCAACCTGCTTTTGTGCAACCAAATCAAAGCTAAATTCATCCAGGATAACTTGAATATCCCGGCTTAATCCCTTATCCTGGTTTTGTGCAACAGGCCCCAGGCAACCCCCAAAGACCAACCTTTCATCTTCTACTGAAAGCCTACAACTGATGTAACCACATGTTTTGCTCCTGTGGGAAAGAAATTACCTGTCTGTATTTGTATTTGTAAAAGAAAAACACATCTCCAACACAACAAGCTAGCCTAAGTATTGAATTGAAATGGAGAATGTTTGTGATAAAAGGTTGCAGCTGGTCAAGGTTAGCGGTGCCTTTCATGACAATTGTCATTGGGGGTTTTTTCTTATGGAAAGGGGGAAATAAAAGTTAAAAACAAAGGGGAAACTTGTTGTGAACTCATTGCGTTTGGACTCCAAAGCAGAGAACGTAAACCAGTTGGTAAGTGAAAAAGAGTTTATTTGAACAAAAATGTCTCAAACAAGAGCAGAGGTGGAGGGAGCTGGCCAGCAGGAGATGTCCTCAGAGGCAGAGTGGAAAAACAGGCGGAGGAACTCAGGAACAGGATTGGCAGCGTGGCTCACTTGTAGAGCTGCATAAAAAAAATAAAAAAAAATCACAGGTGGTAAGTCGACGGGACAAAGGCAGAGATCAGAATCAAAAAATACCTTCACTATGTGGCCGGGTTGGCTCAGTTGGTAGAGCAGGCGCACATATAAATAGAGGTTATGCCTCGACGCAGAGGTCCAGGGTTCGAGTCTGTGACGATTTCCTGCATGTCTTCCCCCTCTCTCTCTCCCCCCCTTTCTCACCTAGCTGTCCTGTCCATTAAAGGCAGAAATGCCCAAAAAATGATCTTAAAAAGAAAATACCTTCACTGATAGGAACCCAGTGGACCACGGAACGCAGAGTGCTACGACGGAATTATCTGGCAGAGGAGTGGAGTGAAGACCAGGCTTATATGGAGAGAGTGATGAGGTGAATGGATACAGGGGCGCCTCGTCAGCTGCCTGGAGAAGCCAGCCACGCCCCCTGGAGAGGAGAAAAAAACCAGAACCAAATAGGAGCATAACAAAACTGTAGTTAGGGCGAATGATTTGAAGAAAATATCTTATAGAGTTCTACAGGAATGAGTCCCGAAACCCGGAAATAAGTCAGCAGCATTTTTGCACTTCCAGTTCCCTTCCAGTCTGGAAGTCAGTGGGTTTTCTGAATGGGTTTCTGGTTCCCACCCTAAAGCAGCCCCTGCTTTATACTCTATTTTAAAATAAATGTGAGCATCATTTACTAAATGAACATCATGTTGTATTAAATAAGATTTGAAACTAGTGATTGAGACCATAAACTCATAAGTGAGAAGTAGGCTCATTGTCTCATGGACTTCTATAGAAACAGACTTCTGTTTGGAGCCAGTGGAGTCGCCCCCTGCTGGAAGTTAGAGTGAATGCAGCTTTAAGGAGCTTCAGCGTTGGCTTCACTGTTCAGACCTGGAGCTTGCTGCTTGTAATCAACAGGGTGAGGACATTTTAACCATGGTGAAATTATAGAACAAACACAACCAAAGCTTCCCTGGGAGGACGGTTGACGGGGAGGCAAAGATACTGCAGGAGGGCAATTTGATTCGAAAATCTTCCTGCTGCTATGTGTCATAACTCAGTGAAATGTTAAGACACAACATGAAACACATGTTGATATCATTCAGTGTAGTCTTGCATTACCAGACCTTCCTCCACAGCGCTGCGGAGGAGAGTCTGGCTAGTCCACACAGCATTCCTGGATGGGAGAAAAATGTGCTCTGGTTTATTGGCATTTCTTTAAACCAATCACAATCGTCTTGGGCGGAGCTAATCACCGGACGGAGCCACGCTGCCTCTGCAAAATAGCCTCGGGAAGGAACTTGTTTTGGTGGAACGTGTACGTTCAAAAGTTGTTTTAGTCGTGCAACGGAAAACTCAGATTGGACAGAGAGTCTAGCTAGCTGTCTGGATTTACCCTGCAGAGATCTGAGGAGCAGTTAACCATAG
Source organism: Sander vitreus (assembly GCF_031162955.1). NCBI lineage: Eukaryota > Metazoa > Chordata > Actinopteri > Perciformes > Percidae > Sander > Sander vitreus. Next base: position 23,085,899 of record NC_135864.1, on the reverse strand, counting down.
TCCTCAGAAATCCACCAGAGTTTAGAACACCAACACAAAGAAAGAGGAAGGTGACGGATATCCAGCGGAATTTCCGTTGGCAATGGAGCAATCCCGGAAGTGGAACGTCGTGGATATGGACTATATTCAGTGTGACTTTACCATTCTCTCTGATGTTCATCCAGAACAAACGTCCATAAATCCACTTAGAAATCAGAACAAAAGTCTGCAGAACTAGTTTAGAACTTTTCTTCAGTATCACAGAAATCCAGTGATCGTTGTCAGTACATCCATGGGTCCACTGCAGACAGGAGCTGCTGACACATCATTCACACACTGGGATGGAGACACAGAGACTACAGGGACACTACAGGGATAGAACTAAACACTGGGCTGAAAAGAGACCTGTAGCTGACATTACAGCAGCACATGGAATCATCAGTCTGGAGCCGAGTGTTGGCCTGACATGAGCCCTGCAGCAGCTGATGCCTACTGTGCTGTGTGTTAAGGCCCGGACACAGAGCCGATAATCGGCCACTGGACAGTCTGGCGAGGTCAGTGACTCGAGTCTGTTCGGTGTGTTCCGTGCCGTCGTCCGTCCGAGGGACAGTCGTCCTTCATTTTGGCCGATTTGACATGTATAATCGGCGGTGCGGGCACTGCCGGCAGTCGGACTCAAATGACTCATCTGATTGGTAGAGTGCTAACCCAGAAACGGGGAGCGGAATGAGCATGACTAGTCTCTCAAAATCTGACGAAAATCTTTTAAACTGACCTTTGTTGATCTGAAATGAAGACAGATTCAACAACTGCATGGCCTATTTCTCGCTTAAAAATGTTTTCAGAAACACGTTTCGGTGAACTATTTTAGTACGATATGAGATTGTATTCTGAACAAGCCGCCATGACAGTCTGTCTTTGAATTTCAGGAGAAACCAGACCCATGTGACATGTTCATCCAATCAGCTGCCGGTTTTCATTTTTGGCAGACAATACAGATTAGCGCCGCCTGCTGTTATGGAGACGTATTACGTCTCGTCACTTTGGTGTGTTCCGAGGCACTTTTTTGACCAATTTGGGGAGACTGATCAGCCCAACTGCCTTTTCTGCAGACGATTGTCCATCGGCTCTGTGTGTCTGGGTACAGTATCAGCAACAAGACTACACTGATGTCTGTCTATATGAGCTCCGTACCTGCTTGATGAAAACAACTGGACACACACCCACTAAACACACACATAGACTACTGTAAGCTCTGTGTGGCTCAGTGCTGAGTGAACACAGGACGCCTGTGTGTGTGTGTGTGTGTGTGTGTGTGTGTGTGTGTGTGTACGTGTGAGTTCACACACATTTTCTGTAGAATCCCTCCTCCTTAGACTAGACAATGTGACACACCTGGTAATATTAGCTATTTTAGCCCCAGAGCAGCCATAAAGTGTACATTGGTTGATCTGGCTCTTCTTTACTGCAGGTACCTGTTTCGCAGCGGAAACATCGAGACCAGCAGAGACAAATTCACCAACACCACAGTGGAAGTGCTGCCCAGCAACGTGAGTAACCTGTGTGTTTGCATGCGTGCTTTCAACTCAACTCGCGAGAGTTTATTAGGCGATGCTTTATCTGCTGTGGGATCCATCCAACATCCTCGCGCTCTGCTCACATGCTCTGATGTAGAGAGGTTTGCTTAGGTTTATTTAAGAATTATTTTATATGGATTAAAATGCTTTTTATAGTGGTAACTGCAGTAGTTTTAATGACTTCTCAAAATGTGTGCAGTATGAAAAAAAATGCAATACTGTGGCCGGGTCGGCTCAGTGGTTAGAGCAGGCGCACATGTACGCAGAGGTCCAGGGTTTGAATACGACCTGTGACGATTTCCTGCATGTCTTCCCTCTCTCTCTCTCTTTCTCTCTCTCTCCTTTCTCACCTAGCTGTCCTGTCAAATAAAGGCGGAAAAGCCCAAAAAAAAATCCTAAAAAAAAATACTACTGCAACATCCCTACTAAGCTCCGGAAGCAGCGACGGTGGCTCTAGTAAATAGTTTTATTGGTGTTTTTTGCCCTCAACGGCTCCTTCCAGGCAGCGCTGCCTGGAAGGCACTAGGATTAGGCACTGGTTATGGTTAAGGTTAGGGTTAGGTGCCTTGGAGGCAGCGGTCGCAGCACTGCTTGGAAGGAGCAGTTGGGGGCAAAAAACACCATGGAGCGCTAAATAGCCTCCGGAAGGAGCATGTTTTGGTGATACATTCAGGGGTGGACTGGGACCAAAAATCGGCCCTGGCATTTTGGCCCAGACCAGCACACCACATAAGATCACAAATACCACCCGTCCCCTGAATATGTATACCAACTCCTACTCCTTTAAACTATTAACGCCATGTAATGAGTAAGCAAGAATCAGTGAGAGTTGACAAATTAAATACTTCAATATACTTCAATATATATATATATATATATATATATCATTTCACGACTGAAGAGGCCCTGTGCTTCTATTTGAAAAGGTCTATCACGAGTTTTTGTCTGCCAATGCACATAGAAAAGCTACAATTCTCGTTAAGAAAGTTTGCATGATGTGCAACGTTTATCTAGGCTACTTTAAGGACACAAATGCACAAGCTTAAGGTTTGATGAACCTTAAGGTGGTGTTTTGCTTATTATTAAGATATAGGCTACTTTGATGAATGAAAGGTAGGCTAATATAGCCTAATAATAATAAAACGGTGAGAACATCATCTCAGATACCCGCGCACTTAGCCAAACTAATGCAATCATACAGTATAGCATGCCTACTTCTTTTATTGTTGTCGTGTTATCATCAACAGTTTGTCCACCACTTGTTTTTGGAGTTCTGCTTACCGCAGGTTCTAGCCTCACTCCCTCATCTCTGTCCCTCTCCTCCTGAGTCTCCTCCTCACTGTGCATGCCACTGCCGCCAACACCGACACCACCACCACTATCATCAGCCACGGGAGCTGATGAAGGTCCTGCTACTGCCGAAAGCATGTCTGTCAATTTGACACATTTGGCAGCGTCTGCCTGAAGGGCCGGTTTCTTTTCTCACGCAGCTTCTCTGCACCTTTGTTTCATTTTCGTGTTTAGACTCGTCTTGCTTCCTATCTGTTTGTGTACTTCCCAGTTCTCCTGTCACTGACTGTGTGTTTATCTTTCGCGCGGCGCACCGTTACGGACTAGTACATTTCATTGTGAAAGTAGGGGGTGTATGGAAAAACCTAGCCTATGTGATATTTTTGACTAAAGTGTTTTGGGCCAGCCCAGTGTCAATTGAAAAACCAGTGGGCCGCAGATCTAGTCCTACCACTTTTATGGGCCGGTTCATGGTTCATGGGCCGGACAAAACAAAATGTAATTTTAAAAAAAATTTAAAAATAAATAAAGTGTCGGTGGTCAGCCCAAAAAGCACGTCGGCCCACCAGGAAAGTGTCCAGTACGCCAGATGGCCAGTCCGCCCTTGGATACATTTGCACCCCGCAAAAGAAAATGCCACATACAATATTAAAGGAAGTTAACTGGTGACACAGTACAGTAAGGTGAGCTATTTAATTTAGCTGGATACATGGTTAAACACCAATCGGTCTAGAAACGCTGGCAGAATGGCTCTCCATATCGTTGCCAACAAATGTTTCTGGTGACCCGTATACGATGGAGTACAGGCCAGCAGCGATTTTTGTTTTTTTCTAAAAAGGCAAACCAGTTAGTTGTTTATTTTAAGAATTATTTTCTCTTTTATGTAGTTACTATTGCTCGTTAATAAATCAAAGTATTTGTTATCCAATGACTCGATTAATCGATGAAATAATCATAGAATACTTTATTACTAAAACATGAAATAGTCCTGATGATAAAGCTTTCCCAGCCATAGCCACACATGATTTGCCCCCCCCCCCCCTGCAAATCATCTCCGTTCAGCCCTCTGATGTGTCGCTATTTGCAGCAGCAACAAGGTTCATCAAGCAAGACCTCCAGTGAGAACCTAATGGAACAGGTGCACATATTTCCTCTCTGTTCATTACGTATTTAAAGCCAGCAAGACTTGTCTAAGCAGGCTAATTACATATTAGTCACAGGGCATTGTAGGCTTGACAATGTCATGAATGCTACAATTAGGCCTTTCACTTTGCCCTTAGCCCCAGGCCAAAGAAAGCATTCACACTGGCACTACCCTGGCACTGTGTGATTGTGATATGACACAAGTGTTGTGTTTTCCTGGTATTAAAGGCTTTACTTACAGTAAAGTGATGTCATTTTCTACACTCACCAGACCTGTTCTAGCTGTTCTTTTATTTGCCTTTACCCACTTAGTCATTATATCCACATTATTGATGATTAGTTATCTAAACTCTCATTGTGTTAATATTTTGTGAAAGCAGCAATTATCAACCCTACGATATCGCCACAATATCGAAATGGAGGTATTTGGTCAAAAATATCGTATATATATCATATGCCAGCCCTAAGTCAGCTTATCTTCTCAACAGTATAATAGTGACCTTGGTACACAGGCTTAATGACAAGTGTGAATGAGACAGCACTATAATGTGTGTGTGGGTGTGCCCAGTGTTGATTTCAGAGCGTTCTTATCTGAGCCCAAATGGCTACAAGGTCAGGGAGAGGCTACACAGTCCATGCTGATTGCGAAAGACCTGTTACTCTTCACCAATCGGATGTCGTAATAATCGTCGCAGGGTCTGACTGATCTTAAAGACTCTATCAACAGCCGCTGTGATGCTTGAGAAGTTAGATTTACAAACCCTGCTGAAAACGACATTAGGACTCCAGGACCATCATGAAATAAGATCTGAGGTATGCAGAGGTGTCAAGTAACGAAGTACAAATACTTTGTTACCTTACTTAAGTAGAAATTTTGGGTATCTATACTTTACTGGAGAAATTATTTTACAGCAGATTCTTTACTTCTACTCCTTACATTTTCACGCAATTATCCGTCCTTTCTACTCCTTCATTCCGGCTTGTCATCATCCAAATAACAAACAAAAAAAACCTATTCAGATAAATCACGCCATCCGGATAGAGTGAATTTGATTGTGGTTGGATGAGAAGTATAAACATAATGTATACTATTCCGACACCCTATTGGTTTGTACGCGATTCCATCGCACCTGCACATGACACAAATCACAAATAGCAGACGTATGTAGCCTAGTACGAAGATGTCCGTGGCAGAGACTCAAGAGAACTCGCGCGAAATGTCCCAACCAAGCACCAGCGAGGAGGTTGCTAGCCCGGAAGACCAGCCAAGCCTTCTACATCCCTGGCCGTACCTGGAAGAACTTTTCGAAATGGTCAGACATTAACATTATAGTCATTATGGCCTTTAGAAAAATGTTTTTTGGTGGAGGTGGGGTAGTGCACTATAGGCTCCTGTGGCGCGGCCTAAGCTTTTGTCCTTAATGGCATTTTTTTTCCCCCTTACATTACTTTTACTTTTATACTCTAAAGCTACATTGTGTAAGAATTACTCCCATCTAGCGTTGAGCTCATATATCGCAATCAACTCTCTCTCGCCACGCAGTATTGCAGCTACGGTAGCCTTCACACTTCAAAAAGCAAAGGTGTACACGCTTCACACCACGAGCGGGCACGCGCACCACCTGACGGAAAGGAGAGAGAAAGAAAAGGAGACTGCAGCGTCCAAAACAGCTCCTATGTTCACTCTTTTTTTCTGATGACGCCGGTCTCTTGCTCTTTTCAATATCCTTTTTTCTTTTTCTGGGCGAAGAAGAAGACTCCTGTTCCTGAAATTTGGATTTTGAATACATGTGGTCCTCCATGTTTCCTTCTTCAAACTTGCCGGGCCGGGAAGCTACGATACCCATTAGCAGCAGCTGTGAGTCCAAAACGTGAAAGGCGGAGCAGTATAGCCTGTATGTCCCTTACCGGCTAACGTTATTTCAAGATGGCGCATCATTCTGGAGCGTCTACCCCAGTTCATGCAAGCGCAAATGTAAAATTCTAATACTACTACTAATACTAATACTTGGAATTGATGGTGGTGGTAAATATTCATGAAAAAGGACAAGTTTGTGAAGGGCAATACAGATTCTGATAATGAACAACTACAAACGTTACACACTGGACCTTTAAGTTGTTTTGAAACCAGTATTTTTACACTTTTACTTGAGTAAAAAACTTGAGTTGATACTTCAACTTCTACAGAAGTCTTTTTAAACCCTAGTAGCTATACTTCTACCTGAGTAATGAATGTGAATACTTTTGACACCTCTGGAGGCATGTGACAGGTCTCAGTTGTCTATACACGGCAGTAGTGATGCAAACTCAAAACGATGATCAGTGTGCTAAACCTCCATGATTAAAGTTACCAGACGTTCTCCATCTTTTTTTAGCCCAAGACCATCACAAGATAGCGGGGGACCACCCATTCCTGTCCCTTGGAATCATTTGACGTTTTACTAGTCTCTCGTGTCTGGCTAGGACCCGGAGGACACAGCATTCCTGGATGGGAGAAAAATGTGCTCTGGTTTATTGGCATTTCTTTAAACCAATCACAATCGTCTTGGGCGGTGCTAAGCACCCAGACGGAGCCACGGTGCCTCTGCAAAATAGCCTCGGGAAGGAACGTGTTTTGGTGGAACGCGTGTACAAAAAAAGAGGAAGGTAACGGACACCCGGCAGAATTTCTGTCGGCACCGGAGCAATCCCGGAAGAGGAACATTGTGGATATAGACTAATGTAGTACTTTTGTTACAGCACACTCTGTTACTATGTGGTTATACGTGATGTACTGATGTCTCCTGGTCTGTCCTTTTTGCCACTGTCCTCTTGTTGTTTCCAGCTGTCACTTCTGTCATTTGAACTTGTGCATCGCCTGTATAAGTAGACAAATCACTACATCGGTTTGCAGCTTCTGTCAATTCAAACAACAGTTGTCGGCCCATATTTAAGCTTAGTTAATTAGCAAGTTACAAGCACGCTAAAAAAGGACTCAAAATGTTTACAACAGCACTATTGCGTCACACAGAAACCTGGTATAGCTAGCTATGGTCATGCTGTTGCTCATATTTGACAGCTTTGTGCTGCTACCTGCAGACTGCTTGGTGTCCTGGGTGAGTGTTGGGAAACAGATAAACACTCAGCTCAGTGGAAAGACAGTGAGTGTTAGGCCCAGGTGGTTCTCTTGTCTGGTTTGTGTGTTAAACCTGCTGATATGTGTTGGGTTTTCTTCCTTCAGGCGTCAGCACGAGACAGACTAGTGATTGGCTCATCTTCTTCCTACAAAGAATCTGATAAGCACTTCATCATTATCGGTAAAAGCATCAAATCATTTCATAATGCAATAAAACATGAATGAGTAAGTCGTCCCTGTATGTCCCATCCATGTTTAAGTTGAACGGCTAACAGACAACGATTTATCTGTTCCTTCCACCCGTCGGAGAAACAGGACTCGAACATGGACAAGAGCTGGCTTCAGCTTCTGTCATAGCAGCCCAATAGCAGCTGATACATGAAGATAATTTGTATTGTCTGTTATGTTTCTGTGTTGCACTGAAAACAGATGTCCCTCTAAGACTCTAAATATACTTCACATGTGGTGCTGTTAAAGGCCAAATGATTCGAACTTTGGAATATAAAGGACAAACGTATGCATTTGTGAAAGACTAGAACTTTTGAAACATTGTAAAGTAGATAGAGTTGTTTGTGCTGTCAGCCTTACACGTGCACATACAAACTGTCCTGTGCATGCTTGTGTTTCAGGTGCGTTTGAGAACGGGGTCGCTGAGGGAGAAATTAAAGAAGTGCTGCAGCCGATCTCAGCGCTCCGCCTGCTGGTTCACTCTGACGCTGACGTCTGGGCTCTGCTCAGTGAGGTGGGTGGGTGGGTGGGTGGGTGGGGGTGTGTGTGTGTGTTCTTGTTTAACTATATTTATGGGGTCCAAAAACCGGGAATACAGTATACTTGTGGGGTCCGGGAGCTTTGTGGGGCCAAAATGCTGGACCCCACAACTTTAAAGGGCTGTTTGAGGGTTAAGACTTGGTTTTAGGATTAGGGATAGAATTAGGTTATGGTTAGGCATTTAGTTTTGATGGTTAAGGTAAGGGGCTAGGGAATGCATTATGTCAATGACGGGTCCCCACAAAGATAGTGAAATGCACTGTGTGTGCGTCTCGCAGCAGCTAAGGTTTGCTAACACTCACTCTTGTTCCTATCTGTCAGATACTCATTGCAGTTTGAAGACCACAGAGAAGAGGAAACCACACACACACACACACACACACACACACACACAGCCATGAGGCCCGGTGAATCCGCTGCCCCCCCCCCTTGCTGGATTAGGGATGGTTTGTCCACCTCAAGGACAGTGAGTAAGAGGAGCCATGTGTACAGTGTTTGTTCTACAATATTCATTATGATGAGTTCTGATATTGATCATGTGCCACGTTGCTGTTTAAAGGCACTCCATTATCAAAGAGTAAAATCGTGAGTAATTTATTACACATTATCACTTTATATTTTGTTGTAACTAAATAAAGAAATCCACCTCGCCTTTAGAGTATTTCATTTTCGCTTTTACCTGCTTTACATGATATCCAAAACTGCAACACAGGGTCCACCAAGTATATACAATGGTCTTATGTTCCCTGTGCTGACACTGAACACAAGAGGTTGCAACCAAAGTCTGGTTTTAAAGTCAACTCTCACAGTTTGGTGAGCTGATACCGGGTGTTTCAATTCACTGGTAAAGCATCAGGCTGTCTTATTGTCAACGAATCTTAGAACAACGGCTTTTACCAAGAAAGAGTGTGTGTGTGCATGCATGCATGCGTGTCCAAAGCCTGATGAGTCATCCGTCCGTCCATCTATCTGTCTCTCTCAACAGGAGCCACAAACAGGAAAGGGAAGCCAAAGTATTAAGACGGACTAACACATTCTCGGTTTCCTCTCCTTTAAGATGGTGTATCCCTGCCAGAGAGTAAAAGCCTTTGACAACAACTTTCAGTCCAATCAATCAGCTGCATCACGTCCAACATGCATTGCATCAGTCGCAGCACGGAAAGCCAACTGGGAATACTTCTCTTGTAATTCTATATTTCAAAATGTGTCGCATAAATGTCAGATTCATAATGTTGTTTGATGGGACCGTTCCTAATTTAAATCAAACTAATTAGAAACTATTATTTAGGCAAAGTTCTTGCATATTTTTCTTGCAAATGAAAAAAGGAGAAAACATGTTAATATTTCTCGGTGATGTATGGAGGAGAAGGTATTGTTTAATATCTTTCCCAAAAGTATCAAATTTCAAACCCTACCTAACCCTCAGGACAGTCAGAAACCTTCAACTTCCGTGCTACCAGACACGATGAGAAACAGGACACCACACTTCCAAACAGTATTCCTTACTTAGTTTGTATGCTACTGCTAACTACATGTTTGTTCCCGACTCTGGTACGCACAGCCTAACGGCTTCTCTCAGCTGATATCAAAATGTTCCCGAGCATACACAGGAGTTCATCAACGAGATGACTACACTAATGTACTATTCATCTACCACAGACACATATAGGTGGCTGACCAGTGGAAGGAAAACATAACCATAAAAAATAAACCGTGAATGGTTTATACCATAAATATAGTGTGTAAGGGATGAACAGCAGCACTTCTTATGTTGCTCATTTCGCCAGATGTTTCCTTTAATGAGTCACCCGCCTGTATACAACAGTATTTCAATTAGAAGTACTCTGAGCTGCTGCACCCAGCCTCTGGAACGCCCTCCCCGACCACATCATACAGTCAAGCACCCTACCATCCTTCAAACAGGCCCTCAAAACTCACCTCTTTCGAACTTTGAGTGTCTAGAAAAGCGCTATAAAATATAAATGTATTATTATTAAGTAGGAACATGCAGAGGGCAAAGCAGTGGGTCACCTGTCCTTCCGAACACCCTTAGTGACTACGTGGCCATGTGAGAGATCAAACAGAGGATTAGCTCAGAACTCGCATTTCATCAAAAAACACTTTATTAAACTAAAGTCATTTGAAATTAGCAACAGAAACAATCATATGTAAACCATGTACAAATGCAACAGGGTCAAATATATTCCAACATGTATGCATGAAATACAGTATGCATATTTCTCTGTTTTTTTGAGAGGCTAAACACACAAGTTTGAATAACAAGTGAGACGTGGTCTATACACTGTTTAGTGTCATTTACTGCAGCAACACAAAAGTGACAAAGACTGGGGCTTTCCTCTTTTCAGAGAGTAACAAGATATCCATTTTTAGAACCAAACAAGTACTAATTCTAAGATCTATGGCAGCAATACGGACCAATAAATAAAAGCTGAAACAGACGAAATCTCCGCTGCTGTGTGGAGGAGGAGAGACACCAGCAGGAGTCTCCAGTGCACTGACAAAGACATGATCCCTTCACCAAAACCTCGTAAACATTGGAACTCTGTGGGTGGAGGGGGTAAAGAGGGTGAAGGAACAGTCCCAAACATCTTTGTGAGCCAGTGAACACGTGACAACATGAAAATTAATATCTGTGGTTCAGATGGAGTCGCTGGGAGATGATTGTGTTGGTTTGTTGCTGCGTTATTAAAGTGCTCATATTATGCTTTTTGGCTTTTTCCCTTTCCTTTATTGTGTTATATCTTTTTGTACATGTTATAGGTTTACAAAGTGAAAAAGCCCAAAGTCCACCCCAAAGGGACTTACCATCTCCAACAGAAAACACTGTTCACAAACTGCTCCAAACAGCTCTGTTGTAGTCCAGCCTTTACTTCCGTGACGAACGTGCGTCACTTTGTAACACGTTATAATGCTCGCCTAGCTGCTAGCATGGCTCGCTCTCATACGCTTCTTCTGACTGGCTAACAGTGCTGGCCTAGCTGCTGCGCATGTGCGACTCCCAACAAAGATGGACAGAAGTGTGATGTCTCACTCTGTAGCTAAAACAGAGAGCTCAACACACAGGGTGAAAAGAGGAGCTGCAGCAATGTGCAGTACAACAAAAGCAGTGTTTTTTTTGGGCGCCTGGTTAGCTCACCTGGTAGAGTGGGCACCCATATATAGAGGTTTACTCCTCGGCGCAGCGGCCGCTGGTTCGACTCCGACCTGCAGCCCTTTGCTGCATGTCATTCCCCTTCTCTCTCCTCTTTCAAATCTAAGCTGTCCTATATAAATAAATGCCCCAAACAATCTTGAAAATTAAACCACGTAAACCTATTCTGGTACAACTTCTAAATACAATTATGAACCTGAAAATGAGCATAATATGAGCACTTTAAGTACACAAACTGCAAAAGCAAAAGAAACGTCGCTGCGGGCTCACGGTGCAGAATTAGCCATTAGCATGTAGCTCTCTGGTTTAATAAGGTGCTGTATGTTGGTCCCTGGTAGAGGATGTGTTTATGACCAGCTGTTACTCAGCAGCTTCCTGGGCTGGAGGTTACGGGACGACGGGTGAGGTTAGACGTGGATAATGAAAGTGAAAAACATGCTTATGAAGAGAGACATTTTTGTAATGACAGGGTTTCCACAGCTCACACAATGTATTCATCTTCCACACTTCCACAGCTGTGGTGCTGATTGGTCGCTCTGAACAAAGATGCGATGAGGCCTTATTTGTGTTCCCACCACACACTGAATGAAACCACGTTTACGGCTCAGGCAGCATTAAAGGGTCCATCATGTGGATCATCAGAGTCCGGTTGGGTTCAGGGCGTGGACTGTGTTCTAGGTCAGGGCTCTCAGAAGTTCTCCTCACTTTCGTTTGCTCTTGGTGTCCGTGGTCTGGAAGACGCTGGAGGCAGACATCAGGTTCTCAATGTACTGACCCAGAACCTGGTTCTCTGACTTCAGCTTCAGGTTCTCCTCTTTGACAGCATCCACTCTGGCAGACAAGTCTGAACACACACACACACACAAATTTTCCACCAGCTTCTGCCATTTTTTTCAGTATTAGTGTCAGTCTGACCCACTTCAAGAGGGGTCAGCTCCGGCATCCCGTGGCAGAAACACTTTCTCTGTGTAGCACTAGTCGTTTTTTGCATCAACTATAATATCGGACCATTTCTTTTTAATTTGGGCCACAGCCGACCTCTGAGGCTGTGGCATTAACTACATCTGCAACACGTTGTCACTCTACAGCTTTTTTGGCATCAGTAATGCCCACACTGTGGAGTGAAAGTCCTTTGCTTTGTTTTCCTCCTTGCGCATGAAGTCGGTATGGATGAATATTAAGTTGGGGCGTTTCACTGACTATTTAAGGGCAATTATGGGCGTGACATGAAGCCGCCAAAGCTGCGCCACATTTAGAGTCGATTGTGATTTATAAAGGGAATCCGGCGTAGGACGTGCGTGCGCACGGTTTTATAAATGAGGCCCCAGGTCCGTTTGTTCTCACTTAGCTGCTTTTGATTGCAAAAGGCAGAAACAGTTGTCTATCTGATCCTTGTTGGGCGGGTCACTCATTTGTGCAGCTATTGGAAAATATTTGCATTAGCTGTTATGAATGGCTGCTTGAGTTTACATGGGCCCACACCTGCTCTGTCTTATGTTGCATGGGAGACAAACAACGTATGGAGCCGCCCTCGGGATATTTATAAGTCACTTTGATTCCCAGGAGGTGACAGCTATGTTTACGGAACTCTACAGAGCTGTACCGTGTCACACGTGCTACGTATAAAAAGGTTCTTTGTGATGCGTAAAATCACCGCAGTAGCATCTGTGCGTTACAGCTTTAGGATGCGACTGAGAGACGGAGCAGGCCGCCACAGCAAAACTAAATCACAAGAGGCGCACGATCAGAAAGTGTGTGAACTTATGTTGAAAGTGTGTGAGCAGTCGTGAATAAATCCTGTTGGTGAAAAGTGTTGAATAGTCTTGGCTGTGGTTTGTGCTGAGGGTGACCCACGGTGGCAGCCACAACTGCTACAATTAACAAATAAAAAGTGTGTGTGTGTGCGTGTGTTACCCTCTAAAGTGTGTTGAAGCTCCAACACCTGGTTGATGAGCCTCGTCTTCTCTTCCAGCTCAGCCTGGTTCTCCATGTCACCTGCAGAAACACCACAAAGCACTGACTGACTGCTGAGAGAGAGAGAGAGAGAGAGAGAGAGAGAGAGAGAGAGAGAGTGAGTGTGTGTGTGTGTGTGTGTGTGTGTGTGTGTGTGTGTGTGCCTCTCTCACCATCGTCTGAGCTCATGGTGAAGTACTCCTCTTCCCTTTTGGAATGCAGGGCTGCGACTCTCAGGGCTCTGCAGGAAGTATTCATCATTTAATACATTTATTATGTTTACTACACAAGATGTTGAAGACCTACAGCTCACATGTGATGGGCCAAATGATCTCTCGATCTCTCTCTCTCTCTCTCTCTCACACACTCACACACACACACACACACACACACACACACACACACACACCTCGTCTTTTGCTAAAAGTCTTTTAAACCACTGTTTGTTAACCTGTTAGCTTGTTAGCCTGCCCTATGAGAACAACGGGTGACAGCAGAGAGCAGCAGGCGGGGAAAACAAACAGACCCTGCGCCAGGCCTGCTGCTAACTAACGGTTAGCATGCTAACACCCACTAGCCAGGTGTTGTTAGCGTCAACAGTGACTAAACAACGATGAGAGCTCAGGAGACACGGCGTCACGTTAACGTTACCTTCCGACGTGAAATCCGACAAGTGGTGCGCAGAATGCGCCAGAAACAAGTCCAGGGTTTGTGTAAATCACTCAGAACACTAGCTGCTGCTACGGCTGCTGTTTCTTCTTCTTTTCTTTTCGGCAGACTAGACACTGATGGTGCATTGCTGCCTCCCATTGGTGATGAGGGCAATCTGATTTACGTTCAAGCTCCTCTTGGATCTAGACCATTTCACAGACGTAAACACATAAACATGCCAAACGGCCCCAAGTTGATTTCCTGTTGTTCAGGAAATGAATTAGTTCCAAAGCTCTTTCTTGTTGATTTGGACCATCATCCATCAAAGTTTTTCAGGAAAATATTTCCATTCCCAGCTCACTTGGAGACATAAATAAAACTCTCCTTTCCTCAGTATCTTGGACAGTGTATGATGACGTGCTTGACCGACTCTGGTACACCCACCAGAAACAGCCCACTTGCCATCCCACAATGTCCCAGCCTTAACCTGCCCAACTTTATCTGATCCATCCTTGGCAGGCATTGTATTCCCGGATTTAATTGATGGTTGGATGTCATACAGCTTCCTCCCTCTGGTGTCTTTTTTCCACTCCTGCTGCCACTGCTGTTTCTGTCTTTCACTGATCAAACTTCGGCACTCCAGTTTAACAAAAGGCACCTCCACCCTATCTCTTCCTAAACTCGCCCTAGCAGCTTTATCTGCAACCTCATTCCCATCAACCCCAAAATGTGCTGGAACCCACAAGAAAGCCTCTCCAATCTAAGAACCATTATTCAAATCTCCCCAACTAAATGTATTATTTAGTTATTTAGTTAGATTTAGTTATTTACTAAGATTTAAAAACGCATTCACTTGGTCTGTGAGTTTCCTGGCCCACTAAACCAGCGCTGTAAAGGTTAGAAAAGCTGTGCCAGTTAAAATGGAAACACTCCATCAAAAGGTAATAATTCTCAATAATTTATCAGTTATAGGTCCAGGTTCAGATAGGATGGCGTCTGGGTCCGGACCACCTATTTAGTGACCTCTGATCTAACTAATAACTAATAATCTAATCTTATTTCTTTATTGGTTATATATTCTATTCTGCTGACTATGTGTTGAGGACGTCAGAGACGTTGACAAAAGGGGTTGGTGATGTAATGTAATGGATGCTGATGTTGTTGACGATGTTTTTTGTTGATTATATTGTGTCATATTTGTAAGGGTAATATGCACTTTTCCAACCCTGTGTAGGCTACTTTGATACTACTACCCATGCACCTTGTACTTTTATTTGTATTTATTTGGTTGGAACGGTTGGAACTAAATCTAACCTAGCCCCACCGCCTTCCCCCCCTTAATGTCATCAAGGCAGACAATGAATCAGAACAGATAATCACTTTTTCCACCCCACTCTCTTCCACCCACCATAGAGCCCTTAGTATTACTACCATCTCTGCTGTAAAAATTGAAAGTCCATCAGTCAGTCAGTAACACTGTCTGAAATCAACATGGGGAACATAAAAGCCAAATCCCAGTTTTACTCTCTGGGTCTCTTGAGCCATCAGTAAATATATATGTAATCATTCCATTTATATTTAAGGTGCTCCTGTACATAATGTGCAACATTTGTTACTCTTCCTTCCTGCAATGATTTTTTAATAGATAAGTCCACATCAGGCTCAGCCAGTGTGGTATAGATAGCCAGCATACATACGGCACTATTTCCCTCTCATTTAATCTCCTCTGCATATATACAACAGAATATACAACCAGTGTTAATTTTTACAGCAAATTCTGATTTAGTCTTAGTCTATTGAATAACACACCATTTAGTTTTAGTCTTCTGAAATATTAGTCTAGTTTTAGTAGACCAAATATTAGCAGATTTTAGTCGACTAAAACTGTTGTGAAAACGTCCTCGAAACTGTGCAAAGTTCTGCAAACTCGTCCTCCTGTGTAACTGCTGCTGCGTTTGTAGGCGCTGTTGCGCCTGCATTTGCCGCGGCTTTTTAAAACGGCTCTGCTGCTTCCGCATAAATCAACCTACCCTCAAAGATTCGCTCTGATTGGATTTCTTCCCAACTTGTCCCACAAAAAAAAAGAGCGGTTCTGATTGGATCTCTTCTCCATTCGTCCCGCCCTAACATTTTCGTCTCATTTTTATTTGTTGACTAAAGTGTCTGTTATATTTCGTCACAGTCTTCGTCATCATATCTGACTTTTTATTTAGTTTTTATTTAGTTTTCGTCCGTGAAAAAGGTTTTCGTCATAGTCTTCGTCAACGAAATTAACACTGTATACAACACTACTATTAAGCCTGTTCTCACCCTTTCCAAACTCCCAACACTCTGCTAGCAGAGAGATCGAAGGAAGAGCTGATCCTAAGTGTCATGACCTGGCTCAAAGGTATGACAAAATGTGGAGAACACACATTTACTCAAGGTGTTAAATCCCTGTAGAGTCCAATGTCCCCCTCCTAGCAAGTTCACCTGAAGCAAAGGATAAATCTATTCATGACAAGCTCCCACTATTAACATGAAACCTAGTCGGTCTTCCGTCATTTAATACCAATAAAATATATTTATTTATATTACTGTTATTATAATAATATTCTATTAAAGCCCCATTCCCATCTCCATTTCTGCTGCCTTACAGAGGATTATGGCCATTAAAATCTCCTGTTAACATCACTGGGGGTCTAACCTGATCCATTATTCTATCTATTGTCTCTATTTCCAGTCGAAGGATTATAGAAATTAAATAATAACAACCTTCCTGCTGTGCTCCATACCTAATCACATTCAAGCTCTGAAGTTAAGCTTACTGTCCTATGTGGAACACCTTTTTAACAAATATTGCACACCCTCCTCCAAAAGAATTCCGGTCCTTACGTAAACAGATAAATCCTGGTATCACAAAATCCAACAACTATTTAAGCCGTGTTTCCTGTATACATATTAACTGTGGTTTATCCTTAAAGCCATCCACAAACCTCTTTCATTCCCAATCAGTAAACTAAATATCATCACCATTTCCTTCTGGCTTCCACTATTATTCACCCTTCTATTTGTTGAGAAAACAAAGTTATGGAGATCAGCTGGCTGAACTCTGCCTATTCTGAGAATCTTCTTAGCCACCACTTTTTTAACCACATCGGAGCTATGAACCCATGCTAAAGTTGACTAAAAGAGAGGAATAAAAAAAATCATCTTCTGGAAATGGATCTTAATGCCTTAATTAAAAAAAATAGGAAAAATCCAACCTTTAAGGACACCAATTAGTATAGACACCTCTATGTTAAATTCCCATAGAGGCAGGCAGATTTTTATTTTTAAAGGCCTTATTTCATGGATCTATGCATCCTGATAAAGTTCCCTTGGCCTTTGGAATTAAAATAGCCCCACATCATCACATACCTTTCACCATACCTAGAGATTGGCATGGTTTTATTTCAGTTAGCCTAATAGCTGGTTTGATTTGCATTGAGAGATGATCTTATGGAAAGTACCCCATGCCAATCTCTAGGTATGTTGAAGGGTATGTGATGATGTGGGGCTATTTTAATTCCAAAGGCCAAGGGAACTTTATCAGGATGCATAGTATCCTGGATCCATGAAATAACTGGCCTTTAAAAATAATGGGAATTTAATATAGGGATGTACTTACTTATGCCCCCTGTCTTTTAAGGAAGAACATTTATTTATTTATTTACAATACATTATTCATTCACAAAGAAAATTGGTGTCCTTAAAGATTGGATTTTTCCTCATTTTTTTTAATTAAGGCATTAAGGCAGATTTTTTTATTCCTCTCTTTTAGTCAACTTAACATGGGTTCATAAACTTATGAGCACCACTGTATTTTTCGTCTGTTTGATACCATATAACACTTCTACAATGAAAGCCAGAAAATGAACCTTACTCACTACAACTGATGCCGCGTTCTATTTAACTCAGAACTCGGAAGCCAGAGCTGGGAATGACATCATACCCGAGTTGAATGCGTTCTATTTAAAAGTCGGATTTTCAATGTTTTCATTAGGTCTAGCCCGGTTAGCTATTGTTAGCAATACCAGTTGATAACAACGCATTACGCCGTTTTTTGTGCATGCAAACAGCGTAACAACATGTCCACAGATAGAAATTGAACATGCCTGTGTGAACGACTGATTTAGTGACACAAATAAGACAGAAGTGCTTATAACTTTATGTTACTGCAGCTTTTCACAACTGTTGATACAGGGGGCAGCCATGTTGGATTTTGAACTCGGGCTACTGCGAGGTTGTCCGAGTTCCGAGCTCGTAAATCCGAGGTCAGGGGGCGTGTTTACGACTTTGACCTTGTTAAAACCGAGTCGCGAGGTAAATAGAACGCGGCATTAGTCCTCTGTCACACTTGCTATTTGAGGAGCAAATTCCTTCTCCCTTCTCACGATCGGCCTCCTCCCCAAACAACCTGTTTGACAGCTTCAGCATAAGAAGCTCCTTTGTTTATCTCCCTGTATTGTTGCACCTTCACGGCCTATTTATACACTCACGTCTACCAGCCACATGTCCTCCACCACAACTTCCACATTTTAATTTGACACACTCCCTTTACAAGCAGAGAGCTCATGTTCTTCAAACCTACTTTCCTACCTGGAACAAATCCTTCCACCCGCCTCTTTCTTATTGCCTTCATGGAAACAGCTTTAGTCACCTGTGCTACAGACCTGCAAAACACAAGCAGATTTCCATCTGCCATTATCCTTGCATTTATGATTTCACCTAACTCTTCCTTCAAGACCCAAGCCAGCCGAATGGGATTACAGGATCTGAAACCTGCCTTCCCTTCCTTTAATTTAAGGATAATCTTAAACTCCTCTGGCTGATCCACTCTCTCCCTTCATCTGACTCCTGTAATAAGTTGCTCCTTTCTTTTCTTTTCCTATAGTTTCCTTTCATACTTTGCCAAATCCCCCCCCATCATCATCGTCAGACTCCATGGTAGGAGAAACACAGACCACTTTGTTTTCTGTTTCGCCTTCAAACGGACTGTTTATGCAGAAACAAACGATTTAAACCACATGGATTGTGCATTGTCAGAGCGTGCAGCCTGCTCAAACTGTTCTTCTTCTTCTGCTACTTTGGGTGTTAACAAAGAATGTCTAATAAGGGAAGAAGTTCCACTCTCTCGTTACTTCCGGCTTCTGAACTGGTTGCAGTTCCACCATAGTTCCATATAGGGGGCGCTCACAGGCCAGTGCAGAATGAATGGGACTCTATGGAGCTATACCCCTCAAAATCCACTTTTCTCAGGATATAATTTTTTGTCTAGTAATTTGAATGTTGCATTCGAAAGGGGAGGCTAAGAAAATACACACTGCTGGGTGTTCGATTTTTTTAAAGTGGCTTTTTTGTTCTAAAAAGCCTTTTAAAATGTCAATGACGTCATACACATATACGGCCAGAGATACTGCTTTACGGCAAGCTCTGAGTCGCTTCCTTTGTTCTCTCGAAGCGTCGACAACACAGCTGACAGGTTAGGCTCTCCCTGTTAATACACGTGCTAGAAAGAGGTTTGCTAATGTTTTAAAGACCACGCCGAAATATTCACTCTGACATTCTGGTTCTGCTTTGGATGCCGTCAAGCAGGATCTCCGGTCGTAATCAGTCCTTCACTGACCAATCAGCATTCATTAGCAGAATGTTAGCGTGTTATGGGCAACAACGACTCAACCTGTAAGAAATCGAAAGGACACAAGTACTCATTCATTCAACTTTTGACCTATAATCCATGTTGAACTTGGGCTTTCCGTAGACGACCATACAGACATTGGTTAACACCAAAGCCCGTCTACGGAAAGCCGTTCCACTCCCTATTCAGCCCCATTGTACCGAATTAGGTTGCAGTTCCACCAGAGTTCCACTGGGGGTGATCGCGGTCCACTGCTAAATGAATGGGACTCTATGGAGCTACACGGCTAAATTTGTCTCTTTCGCGTGATTGTCGTTGAGAAATCTCAGATTTGATTGTAGTTTTTGCAAGTTCAACATGGATTATAGGTCAAAAGTTGAATGAACAGGTTGAGTCGTTGTTGCCCATGTTGCGGAGATCCCTCTTGACGGCATCCAAAGCAGAACCAGAATGTCAGAGTGAAGATTTCGGCGTGGTCTTTAAAACATTAGCAAACCTCTTTCTAGCACGTGTATTAACAGGGAGAGCCTAACCTGTCAGCTGTGTTGTCGATGCTTCAAGAGAACAAAGGAAGTGACTCAGAGCTTGCCGTAAAGCAGTATCTCTGGCCGTATATGTATATGACGTCATTGACATTTTAAAAGGCTTTTTAGAACAAAAAAGCCACTTTAAAAAAATCTAACACCCAGCAGTGTGTATTTTCTTAGCCTTCCCTTTCGAATGCAACATTCAAATTACTAGACAAAACATTATATCCTGAGAAAAGTGGATTTTGAGGGGTATAGCTCCATAGAGTCCCATTCATTCTGCACTGGCCTGGTGAGCGCTCCCTATATGGAACTATGGTGGAATTGCAACCAGTTCAGAAGCAGGAAGTAACGAGAGAGTGGAACTTCTTCTTATTAGAAATTCTTTGGTGTTAAGCATGGAGTGGTTAACGGCAGCCTCTGTCCTAAATGTGTTGCACTGCTGCCATCTGCTGGAGCTACTTCACTCCTGCAGCATGTCCGGTGTCCTATACTCTGCTCCGGATATCCCAAATCCTTTAATTTCTTCATCATGTCCTTTCTCTCAACACATTGTGCCTTGATTGTTTGTATGATTGTTGTATAATAAATAAAAAAAAAAAATTAAAAAAAATGTCCTTTCTCTCTGCTGCATGGTTCCTGCAGCTCTACACTTCCTGGTACTGATCAATGATCACCAAACCAGCTAGGTGGAAAGCTAACGCTAGCCGTCCACCTGTTCCATCAATCCTGCTTGCAAGTGTCCGCTCATTAGACAACAAACTGGACTACATCCAACTTCAACGAAACTCCCAACACGAGTTCAGAGACTGCTGTGTTTTTGTTGTTGTGGAAACATGGCTGAACAACAGTGTACCGGACTATCCAGACTACCAGGCCATCTCTGCTCTGTCGCCGGGTAACTCCGGATTTCCACTGAATGCGGAACGTCTGCGGACCGGCTCCGCTGCGTGTCGGCTCCGTGCTCCGCCGTCCGTCAATACCCACTAGGTCCGGATTTGTTGCGTAAAGGCTGCGACCACGACTGACAGCTGAAGTCACGAGGACCCACGAGATCTCGTGAATTCACGTAGAATAGAACAACAAACCAACAACTGTTTGTTTCCATCCAGAGGAGTAGAGGGGAAACAACTCTGTGCTGTGTTTTCAAGGTGTAGTGCAGGGAAATATGATCCGGCGTGAGCACAATGTATTTTACTTTGAAAATTAACCAGATTTTTATTTTGTTTCTGTGCTCGACTTCCTGTCCCGCGCTATCTGCCGTGTGCTGAATTGCTGCAGAGCTCTCCGGCGTCCGGCAAAAATAGAAGAATCAATCATGAAGGTGGAGAGTCAGGGTAGTTTCTGGGCCTTGTTAATAAGGCTAGTGGCAGAGGGGAAAAAGCTGTTCATGTGACGTGAGGTTTTGGTCCTGATGGACCTCAGCCTCCTGCCAGAGGGGAGTGGCTCAAAGAGTTTGTGTCTGGGGTGGGAGGGGTCGGCCACAATCTTTCCAGCATGCTTCAGAGTCCTGGTGGCGTATAGGTCCTGGAGCGGCGGCAGATTGCAGCCAATCACCTTCTCAGCTGACCGAATGACACGCCGCAGTCTGCCCTTGTCCTTGGCTGTGCTAGCAGCGTACCAGATGGTGATGGAGGATGTGAGGATGGACTCAATGATGGCTGTGTAGAAGTGCACCATCATTGTCTTTGGCAGGTTGAATTTCTTCAGCAGTACATCCTCTGTTGTGCTTTCTTCACGAGGGAGCGGATGTTCAGCTCCCACTTGAGGTCCTGGGAGGTGATAGTTCCCAGGAAGCGGTAAGACTCCACAGTGTCAATTGTGGAGCCACAGAGGGTGATGGGGGAAGTTGGGGCTGGGTTCTTCCTGAAGTCCACAACCATCTCCACTGTCTTTAGAGCGTTGAGCTCTAGATTGTTTTGCTTGCACCAGGTCTGCAGGTGGTCAGCCTCCGACCTGTAGGCGGACTCGTCACCATCAGAGATGAGTCCGATGAGGGAGGTGTCGTCCGCAAACTTCAGAAGCTTGACAGACTGGTGACTGGAGGTGCAGCTGTTGGTGTACAGGTAGAAGAGCAGGGGGGAAAGAACACAGCCCTGAGGGGATCCGGTGCTGATGGTCTGTGAGTCGGAGACATGTTTCCCCAGCTTCACATGCTGCTTCATGTCAGATTGGAAGTCAGTGATCCACCTGCAGGTGGAGTCAGGCACGCCTAGCTGGGAGAGTTTCTCCTGGAGCAGAGCCGGGATGATGGTGTTAAAGGCAGAGCTGAAGTCCACAAACAGGATCCTGGCGTAGGTTCCTGCGGAGTCCAGGTGCCGGAGGATGTAGTGGAGGGCCAGGTTGACTGCATTGTCTACAGACCTATTGGCTCTGTAGGCAAACTGCAGGGGGTCCAGGAGGGTGTCGGTGATGTCTTTGAGGTGTGAAAGCACAAGGCGCTCAAAGGAGTTCATAACCACAGAGGTCAGGGTGACGGGTCTGAAGTCATTAAGTCCTGTGGTCCTTGGCTTCTTGTCCTAAGCTCTGCGTATCTGCTCCGGAGGGCTGCGGATCGCCGGAGCTGGGACGGAGTAGGGACGCAGACGTTCCGCAGTCAGTGGAAATACACACATTGACTTTAATGGAAACCTAATGACTCCGTCAACGTTCCGCAGACGTTCCGCATCCAGTGGAAATTGCCGGCTAGACTAGTGGAGGTGGGCTATGTTAACACGGACTGGTGCTTGTATCCAACTAACTGCTAACTGCAGGTGGAGTTTGTGACTGTTGAGCCACGTGAAGCGTTGTTTCGTGTATATGGTTGAAATGACAATAAAGCACACTTGAGTTGACTGTCTCACTGTCTGTCTGTCTCTCTGTAAACGGTAGGCGTGGCTTGGGAGTAGACTCTAAAGCAGCGAAGCAAGTGCATTCTGGGATTTGGTGTCTTTCATCCACATGAGCCAAAAACACATTTTCTGGCTTTTCTCGGCCTAGAAGCCACCAATTTCTAAAATATGTTCACATTTCTACTGCATAAGTGACCCAATTTAAAGATATATTCATCTTTCCAACGGTGAAATATCCCTTTAACAAAAAGGTATATCTCTGTAGCGATCCTTTCCATAATGTAGTCTGACACTTAGAATAATAATCTGAGCCTCTTAGCGGCAAAAACAGAACTTTTAGTGGACGCTAACTGATTAATATTGAACCAGTTTCAGAGATTGTTGTGTCTATCAGTTTCTCTCTGTAAGGGCCCTTTTCTTTTGCCGCCTTCTTCACCATTTCTTACAGCTAGCATTAGCTTTCCACCGGCACTTGCTCCGCGTTCCCCGCTGATGATGTCCCTTTACCGGCCAGAGGCATCAAGCAACACCGCTGGTCTCCATAGCAGGCGGGTGAAGCTTGCGTAGTGTGTTGAGTATTCCCTCTGTAATAAAGTTTCCTGCATATTCTCCAATCTGTACCAATGTATCCCTGTGGTACACATGTGCGGTAGTTTGAATGCACATAATTGTTTTAAAAGTTTGAGAGAGAGACTAGCCTACTGCTTAGCGAAGATTCAAGATGGCTGACGCTCGTTTTGCTTCGGCAATCCTCGGTCCAACGACCTATGGGCGGGTTGAAAACATGCGGAAGTAGCTCCTACTACTGGCTGTAGTCCATTCCCTCTGGTCAAAAAATCTTCCGATGACGCAAAAATCATCATTTTCCATCATCGGAAGATTTTTTCCAGACCCATAATACAGAGATCTCTCATCTCAGGGGGACATGAGGGAGGGACGCACGGTCATTAAAAAATACTACCGTGTTTCTACTGATACAAAGCTTAATGATAAATCAGTGAAGTATTCCTTTAAAGAGTAAGATCCTTTTAGTTTAACATGAAACAGCCCCGAAACCTCCATCACCAAACCCACCAGACTCCATGTAAATAATCAGTGTTTTATCATCGGAAAACACTCTTCATTCAAAGTCTTTCCACTGTTCCAACAACCACTCTGGTTTGGTTGAAATAAACCTTTAATTCACCAATTTACATGTGGAAATATGCTGGCTCTATACACGCTAAAAGTACTGATTATTTACAAAAAGGGTCTTACTCTTTAACTAAAACCTCTATCTCTGTAGGGATCATTTCTAGTCAGTGTGGTGTCTCTGTGCTGGACCAGAGAAAGGTCCTTTCTTCTAATTGCAGCCACCCAAGAAATCCGACGTCTCCTTGTCACATTGGAGACATGCTCTCCTTCATGCTTTTTCCATGTAGTGAAACAAAAAAAACTGTAATACATGGTTCCTACGGTTTCCACGTCAATCCTGTGACACACTGGAGCAGTTTTTACACAGCAGCGTTTTCCAGGCATTCTAAAATAGTGCGGAATTGCAACAACCTCCACTGCTACCAACACAAACAATAAACGCGTGCTGGCGGGTATCCTCCCAAAATGGCTGAAGGGGCATCTCCTCATACTCAATTCGCTGTGTCGCCTAATTATATTGTCATTAGACGAGACAGAGAGCAAGGAAATGGTGGGGGTTGTGCTACCTTTGTAAGGAAGGGTGTACCCTATAGGGTGTTGGGTATAGGAAAGGAACAAGAATATGTGGTTTAGTTTAGTTTAGTTTATTAGTCAGGGACCATGCACAGTTCAGGCCCTGTACCAGAGTTAGCTATACAGCTAATTTACATCTGTGGTCCCTGGGCAAGAGAGATAAAATGACAATATAGACAATATACACAATACAGACAATACTATCAAAACAGATAGAAACTTAACAACAAACAACAAATAACAAGCATTACATCACATATAAACCAGTATACAAAATATACATTCCATGTTATAAAAAGATCAATGATCACATTGATTGATTGATTGATTGATTGATTGATTGATTGATTGATTGGTTGATTGGTTGATTGGTTGGTTGAGTTGCCTCCAGCCAAGTCTTTAAGGACATTTTAAAACTGCTGAGACTTGCACAATCTCTAATGTGAAGTGGAATTAAGTTCCACTTTTCTACTACAGTAAATGAAAAAGCTGATTGACCAAATTTAGTCTTCCTAAATTGAGTGTAACAGTCACCTCTTACAGAAGCCCTGGAGACCCTTACATTATTGCTGCAAAATGACACACATTGCTTGAGTGGGGGTGGTGCAAGATCATGGGTCAATTTATACATCAGGCACATGTCTGCAAAACAGAGAAAACTGCCAAAGGTTAATAGGTTGTGTTTTTTTATGATTGTGCAGTGATGGTAGTTTCTTGTTTTTTTGTCAAGAACTTTCACAGCTTGTTTGTAAAGGGTACATAAGGGTTTTAGCGTTGTCCCACCCGCCTGGGACCAGCTTGGTAGTGGAAGTATGGGCAGAGAAAAAGAAAATAGTAATAATAAATTATTATAACCCAGTTAAACAGTTGGAATTAAATAAACTAGAGGAAATAGAAGGCCAGGATAGAGATAATGTTATATGGTGTAGATATTTTAATGCCCACAATACACTGTGGGGAGGGGAAAAGACAGACAGCAATAGACAGGTGATTGAGGAGGTAATGAATTGAATATGTTTGAATGATGGTAGAAGGACTAGGATTGATAGTAGAACTGGTAAAGAGTCAGTATTAGACCTCATATTTTTGTCTAGTAGAATGGCTCCAAAGTGTGAGCGGGAAGTGCATGGAGAAGGCACTATTGGAAGTGATCACTACCCAATTACTGTATATGTAAACTGAATGTTGATGTAAGGTTGAGCACAAAAGATAGTCATGAAAGGTGGATTTTCAAAAAGGCAGACTGGAAGAGATTTATGGAAACAAGTGATTTGTAGTTCAGTCCAAGAAACAAATGATGTTGAAATAAATGAAATTGAGTTGCGACAGAGTATTTATATGGCTGCAATGGCTGCAATACCAAAAAGTTCAGGAAACTAAGAAAAGCGGTTCCATGGTGGAGTGTTGAATGTGAAGAGGTAGTTAGGGAAAGGAATAGAGCTTTTAGAAGATTAAAAGGAACTCATAACTTTCAACATTTGATTGAATATAAGCAAGCACAGACAGTAGTGAGAAGGAGTATAAGGCAAAGGAAAAGGGAGGGATACTGGAGGGATTATTATAGCTCAACTGGCAGTACTATTAATATAAATGATGTATGGGGAATGATCAAGAAAATGGAAGGTAATAAGAGAGTGGAATTATCCAATCCTGTTGGCTATATCAAACCTAGAAAGCAGAAATGATGGTGAACACACTGAGTAAGGTACATAATTCCAGTAATCTATCAGAAGAAGAAAGAAGGGGTAGGGAAGAAACAAGGAGTCTATATGCTGAGGTTATTCAAAAGAAAGAAAAATTAGAGGATAAGTATAATGTTCCTTTCACACTGAGAGAGGTAAGAAATGCATTGGATAAGTGTAAGAATTCAGCTCCTGGTAAATATGAAATTTGTTATAGTATGTTGAGACATTTAAGTGATAAGGGAATTCAGAAGGTTTTGAGTGTATTTAATACAGTCTGGGAGGAAGGAAAGATTCCTGCAGGATGGAAGGAGGCAGTTATTGTTCCAATAAGAAAACCAGGAAAAGATGCTAGTAATCTAGCAAATTATAGGCCAATAGCTTTAACTTCTCACTTAGGTAACTTAATGGAAAGGTTGGTGAATGGAAGGCTAATGCACTTTATTGAAGAAAGGGTTGATGGCTAGCTGTCAGAGTGGCTTTAGAAATGGGAGAAGAACTATTCAATTCAATCGATTCAATCATATGTCTTGAGGATGAAATAAGAAAAGCACAGATAAAGAAAGAGACTGTTGTGGCAGTATTCTTAGACGTGGAAAAAGTATATGATATGCTATGGGTAGAGGGTCTTTTAATCAAAATGCATATGCTAGGAATTGAGGGAAATATGTTTAACTGGGTAATGGACTTTTTAAGTTTTCAGGTGAAAATAGGGACAGAAACATCTAGAAGGTGTTTGGTAGAAAATGGGACACCACAAGGTAGTGTTATTAGTCCATTGCTGTTCAACATAATAATTAATGATGTTTTTTCTAATGTTCAGCCAGGAATTGGAAAGTCACTATTTGCAGACGATGGTAGCCTATGGAAAAAGGGGAAAAATGTGAACTATACCCTGAAGAAGGTGCAGGAAGCTCTAACCCTAGTGGAGGATTGGGGGAAGGAAATGGGTTTTAGATTCTCTATTGAGAAGACTAAGGCTATGTTTTTTACTGGGAAGAAAATAGATGAAAGTATAAAACTGGAGTTGTATGGTAGGAATTTGGAAAGAGTTGAAAGTTTAAAATCTCTTGGTGTGTTTTTTGACACAAGACTTACATGGAGGGAGCATGTTTCAAAAGTAGTAGACAAATGTAAAAGGGTAATGAATTCAGGAGCTGTGTGATCTTCTCCAATGTGTTCCTTGCAGGTAGAATGACATGTAATGTAACGTAAAGGTCCCAAAGACTGATTTAGAGATACTTGGGATTAAGTCAGAAAATCCTGAATCAGATTTGGTGTATGAATTCCAGTGTCATATAACAGAAAGATATCAGGAACACATATTCATTTTTACTGATGGTTCAGAGGATCTTCATTTACAAAATATCAGCTTATTATTAATGAAAACGCACACTCCTGTTCCCTGGTTCTGGAAACTGCTCACACCTCGTGGAACATTATCTTTAAGGGATTGTTAGGGTCTGACCCACAAATATAGAGCCCTTTATCGAAACACATTAGCTAAAAAACAGGGTTAACGTGTGTGTGTGTGTGTGTGTGTGTGTGTGTGTGTGTGTGTGTGTGTGTGTGTGTGTGTGTGTGTGTGTGTGTGTGTGTGTGTGTGTGTGTGTGTGTGTGTGTCTGTGTGTCTGTCTGTCTCAGATTTGGTGTATGAATTCCAGTGTCATACAATAGAAAGGAACACATATTAATTTTTACTGATGGTTCAGAGGATCAAGAAACAGGTGCTACAGGAGCAGCTTTTGTTGTTCAGAGGTGGAATGCCCAAGCTTGTAAGAGAACCTCAAATTTCCTAAGTGTGTTCACAGTGGAGTTATATACAATCATGATGACAGTGCAACGGACTGAGCAGATTCAGAACCATAAAGTGTTGATATGTAGGGACTCTGTGTCAGCTATCAATAGTATTGGGAAAGGGTCATCAAAGAGTCGACAAGACCTTGTATATGATATTCTTCTGGCAAAGAGACGTGAAAAGGAGAGGGGTAGAAATATCATTCGTATGGGTCCCAGCTCATGTAGGTATTGCAACAAATGAAAAGGTTGATTAAGGTGGCCAATGAAGCTGCTCAAAAGGAAACCACAGATGTCAACATAAATCTATCCAAGGCGGAGGATAAAAGTATCGTGTGGCAGGGAACTATTTTAAAATGGCAACAGCTCTGGGTGCAAGAAAACAAAGGGAGGCTCCTATTCTCAATCTAGTAAGGTAATTGACTCAGTTAATGTTTGTAAAAGAAGGGAGGTTAGACATAAGGAAGAGGTTATTATTTCTAGAATGATGATTGGTCACACGTTTTTGAACAGCACTTTATTTAGTTTAGGAAAACACCAGAGTGACTTGTGTTCGTGTCAGGAACTTGAGACAGTGCAACATGTTTTGATTTCTTTATCAAAACGAAATTAAATTATGACCGCAGACAAGATGTACTCAGAGAATTGCGAGAAATTGGCTTGGAAAAAGTGTCTCTGAAAAGTATTTTAGAAGTAGAGTCAAGCGGGAGGGGAAAACGTTGTTTTTTTTCAAATGTTTAATAGACACTGGGCTGTATAACAGGATATAGTGCACTAAGGTTCTAGTTCCATAGATGGCAGCAATGCAACTTTTTGGATGCTAGCTGCCGTAAAACCCCAACGAAGAAGACGGCGGCTGCCTGCCGGGCGAGAGCAGCAGCAGCAGCAGCATCGGCAGCAGTCCGAGCTGTGTCCGCCAGCAGGCAGTATCTCCGACAGCATGGACAGCGACGACGGGAGCGTGGAGGAGGTCGTGGAAGGTAGGCAACAGCTTCCTTCTGTTATTTCGCTGTGTACGCTATTTTTCTGTTTCGGTAAATCTCCACGAGTCAGCGTGTCGCTGGGCCTGCTGGGTAACCGAGCAGCGCCAGGGACTTTATTATGAAGGAAGTCCGCCTGGCAGGCGAGTGAAGGCGGCATGGCTGATCTGCGAGCCCGCTGCTGGAACATGTAGAGCAGGCAGGGCGTGTCCGCTGCTGCCTGGCTTTCTGCTCATTAGCAACACTTTTAACACTGTTGGGATACTTTGTAACTCTGTGCCTACGTCACGTGAACGACTTTTATTTATTTATTTATTTATTATTTTTGTATTATTATTTATTTAGATAGATAGATAGATTATTTATTTTAAACCAAAATCAGACAGAGCAGCAATACTTTGCATCTTATACAAAGGCATTATCATGCAATTCCAAAGGACCAATCAAACAAACAAGATGCAAGCAACAATGCTAAAACAAACAGACAAAACAACAAGAAAGAAAAATATATACATACACGTGTGTGTGTATGTGTGTGTGTGTGTATATATGTATATGTGTGTGTATATATATATATATATATATATATATATATATATATATATATATATATATATAGGCGGTTGTTATGCTGTAGCAGTTTGTGATGCGCATTTATGTAAACTACATGTTTCATTGAGATACAACACTTTAATTTGTTATCTATACCGTCTGTTGTCTTTAGGACATGGCTGCTAAGAAAGTTGACCATATTTAATTATACTCATCTAGAGAGTCTACATTCATGAAGGTTACTCCTTCAAGTTTAGCTATTTTCAACAGTGCATCGATCCTATATTGAATGTGTGGAGCACTGCTTTCTCTCCATTTACAAAAAAAAAAAAAATCAGCTTATTATTAATGGAAACGCACACTCCTGTTCCCTGGTTCTGGAAACTGCTCACACCTCGTGGAACATTATCTTTAAGGGATTGTTAGGGTCTGGCCCACAAATATAGAGCCCTTTATCGAAACACATTAGCTAAAAAAAGTGTGTGTGTGTGTGTCAGGTCCATTGGATGAAGATGATCAGCCCCATGGTTTCTGCACAGTGTCCTATTCATCCAGTGACCGTTTTGAGGGCCACTTCAGCCACGGAGAGAAGAATGGCCGGGGGAAGTTCTTCTTCTTTGATGGCAGGTACTGTGAACAGAAGACTGTTTATCACAGCAGTGCACTTCAACTAAATTCAAAAATTGGGTTGAGTTAGTTTACAGTTAGTCTCCCCCCCCCACACACACACACATACACACAGTGCACTGGAGGGCTTCTACGTGGACGACGCACTGCAGGGCCAGGGCGTGTACACACATGAAGACGGAGCTGTCCTCCATGGGACATATGTAGATGGCGAGCTCAACGGACCCGCTCAGGAGTGGGATGCCGAGGGCCGCCTGGTGTTCAGGGGCCAGTACAAAGACAACATCCGCTGTGGGGCATGCTGGGTCTACTACCCTGTGAGTGCTTAGTTTGAAGTCCTTATCTCAGCGTCATACGCTCTGTCTGCACACAGCCGTCGGCTCTGCTAACTGCGGGGACTGTGCTTGTGGGTGTTTACTGTGCTGCGTCCAGGGTGGAGGCTGTGTGTTTGGGGAGGTGAACGAGGACGGCGAGATGACCAGTGAAGCTGTAGGCTACATCTACCCTGACGGACACACGGCTCTCTATGGACGCTTTGTGGACGGAGAGATCATCGAGGCTCGCCATGCCACCGTGATCTCCAGCCAGAGTGGAAGGCCACGCTTCGAAATCACCGCCAACAGTAAGAATTATCCATTTAGAATGTCTCCCTTCGAATGAATGTGAACAACAGTTTTTTTTTCTTTTTTTTTATAATTTACATTCTGATATAGAGATGTAAGGTGATGGATTAGTTTCCTGGAGAAATAAATATTAAATAAAATAAGCAAATATTTTTTTGGGCATAACAAAACGCCTGACAAATCAGGATGCTCCATCATGTTGATAGAATAATAATAATAATAATAATAATAATAATAATAATCCAGCTTTCCATAAAGTTGAGGTCTCATACAAGCAGAGATTAGGGCTGGGCGATATGGAGAAAATCAAATATCACAATATTTTTGACCAAATACCTCGATATTGTAGTGTTGACTATTGGTGCTTTCACAAAATATTTATTTGATAAATAATCATCAGTAATGTGGATATAATGTCTAAGTGGGTAAAGGCAAATAATATAACAGCTAGAACAGTCTGGGGAGTTGAGAAAATGACATCACTTTACTGTAATGCAGCCTTTAAAACCAGGAAAAGACAACACTTATGCCATATTACGATATCCAAAATCTAAGACAATATCTAGTCTCATATCACGATATTGATATAATATCGATATATTGCCCAGCTCTAGCAGAGATGTTAAAGGCATGGTGGGCCTAGTATGAACTGCACACACACGATGGATGTATCATCAGACTGCCTAACCCTAGAGCAGAACCCTGTTATCTTTCTGCGCGGTGACTTGGGGAATGTGAATCTTGTAGTTATTCAGTGGATCAACAACTTAACATGAGCCTCTGTGTTTAAAGGTCCGGTGTACTCGTACGACAAGTCGACATCTACCTGTATCACGGCCCACCCTCTGCTTCCAGACCCCTACGAGAGCCAAAGGTAGGCTCGCTTCCTGCTGACACCTGTCATCGGAATCCCATCACTTCCTGTTGTTGATTGTAGAGGTCGACGATATGGGGTTTTTCTCTGGCCGATGCCGATCTTTAGTAATCAGGGTCAGCCGACGGCTTATAAATGCTGCCGATTTATTTTGGCCGATATGTGCTTGTTTTTAAACCTCTATTTGAAAGATAAAATGTAACACTAATAATTACTTTTACTATGTAAAAAACATATATTGTATAAATAATGTATAAAAAATATATCGAATAAACGAAACGGGTAAGAAGAAAATAAACTTTGTCAAATACACTTTTCAATGAAAAAATAAAGTTTTGTGCACTTAGCAGCATTTATCAAACTTCTAAGAACACAAATCTGCAAACTTTAATAAATAAAATAAATTAACAATTTTTAACAATAGTAGTGCTGCACACAGTAGCAACCAGCAGCATTTCTTTGATTTAGGTCTGAAGGAAATGTGTAACGCTGACATGATTGTTGATGTTGTTTCTGTGTGTCAGGGTGTTCGTGGCCGACTCTACGATCAAAGGAGCGGGACAGGGCCTGTTTGCCAAGACGGACGCTGAGCCGGACACCGTGATGGCTTTTTATAACGGAGTCCGCGTCACACACTCAGAGGTACAGTATGGCGCACAGGGACACTCATCTGATATCTGAATAACAACCATCCTCATATTGAGAGTGCAAATAAACTAGTTAGCATGCGAGCAGAGACGTTTATGTACAAGCTAAATGTAACCGTGGTTGAAAGGTTAATATATTAATGGATAAATGAGAAAACATCTGCCACCCTTCACATGTATGTTTTCCTCAGCATGAGTACCTGTTAAAGCGTTGACTGCATGGACTCCTCAGGTGGACAGCAAGGACTGGGCCCTGAACGGGAACACCATCTCATTGGACGAGGACACGGTGATCGACGTCCCTCAGCCATTTGACCAGACAGACAGATACTGTGCCTCTCTGGGTCACAAGGCAAACCACTCCTTCACCCCCAACTGCAAATATGAGCCGTGAGTACCAACTGACCAAAGCACAGTAGAGCTGTAATCAGGCCTTAAAAGTTAGGCCCGGCAAGGCCGGAGACAGAATTCAGCCCGAGCCCGACAAGTACATTTTGATTGACAGCTTTTTAAAAGCCTGACCCCATTTACAGCCCGACACATCTCTTTTGCCAAGAATGAGTCATTTATACATTTTTTTGACATAATTTATTCATGACTAACGTAGGCTATAGGCCACTTGGAAGTTGGAACAAAGACAAAAAATAAGTCCTCCAGAGGCCAGACTCCGTTTCACCTCCTCAGCGTCCATTTTCGTACTAATTGAAACGCATCACCTGACCGCTCATTTACCGCGCAACCCGGAGCACAAGCCCGAGCCCGACCCGAGCCCGTGTAAAATGATAGAAATTAAGACTGAACCCGAAAAAAAACAAAACAATCTTCAGCTCTAAAGCAGAGCACAAACTCATTTTCAAAACAAGATTCAAAATGTTGAGATTGAGACTTAATTCAAAGATTATATTTACATTAACACTAACTAAATAAAAAAAAAGTTGGTTTGGTGTTATTCACCAAACCAACTTTTACCGACAGTAACTGAACTCCTCTCCTGATTCACACGAAACTTTTCCAAAAGGGGCCCCAAAATGAATGCAGGTCAGATTTAATTTCCTGGATTTTTCATATATCATGACATAAGTATGTAAAAATACATATAAAGTCAGAAAAGGGTCAAATCTCTGATAACGTTAAACTATGCCCCAGAAAAACATTTAAAATATGCTAATAGTGAGTTATTAGCTAGCATAATAACGTTTCTGACGAGGAAGGTTCTAGTGAAACTGTGTCTCTTTGTGCAGGTTTGTCCACCCTCGTTTTGGGTCAATCAAGTGCGTCCGGACCTTAAGGGCTGTGCAGAAAGACGAGGAGCTGACGGTTGCCTATGGGTACGATCTGGAGCCAGCGGGGGGAAATGGCCCAGAGGCCCCTGATTGGTACAAGCAGGAGCTGAAGGAGTTCCAGCAGAGACAGGCGGCGCCCAGCAGCCTGTGACAGGAAAGCGCCAGCGTACAAGACTCCCGCAGACCCCGCTGGGTGTTTTGAGAAGTTCCTCCCTACGGGGTTCAGAAGACTACTTGCTGGAGCAGCTCAGTGTGAGTGGAAGCTAAGCAACACAAGAAGTGTGCAAGAAAGCAGATGTTAGAAGAGGAGACATGTCTCTGATGAACACTGTTATCATTGTTCCGGTCGATAGCTTCACTTAAAGGCATACTATGCAGGAATTGTCGCTTACTGTTTTGTTAACACAACATTCAAAGTTATCGCCGGCCCCCTGACCGCCCAGCGTACCCGCCCAGCGTACCCGCCCAGCGTTTCGCCATAGCGTACTGCACAGCGTACCGCCGGCCGCATGGCCCTACATTCGCCTCAATATATTAGCTTTTTTTTTTTCGAGGCTGTGTCGCTGTAGCTTCCTCTTGGATGTGGCTTACGCAACACGGCACTACACATCCAGAGGCTGACGCCAGAAAGATCCCCAACACAGAACACACAAAGAAGAAAAACCAGCCACACACCACCACAGGTGGTGACCTTTTGTTTTTATGAAAAGTCCTGCAAATTATACCTTTTTTAACTGTGTCAGCTGTTTGATGCAGCAGCTGCAGTTTATCTTCCTGTGTCATCTGGTTAGCTCCCTACTCATTCCAACTAATTCAGTATACTTTTCCAGCGACTTATTTATTCACAACGTGAAATTGGTGAAGAACTGAATTTCCGGAGCTTTGTAGAGATGGTTTATATCTTCACGAAGAAAATGATGGATGCTCTACGGCTACAGTCTTTATTATCTGTGTTTACATGCTGCAAAATAAATCGATCCACAATTATGTGTATTTGTATTGGTCTCATTCATGTTGCCCTCAGTATAAAAGACACTGCACCTGCAGGGATAGGGATTCTGTAAAAGCCAAAGTGACTAAATGTTTAAAATAGTAGTCATGTAGATGAACAGTAACGTCCTGGCAGCAGGGGTTTCCTAAAGTATTTTCAGTCCTTGTGATTGTTGCGGGCAAAAATCCTTGATTATGCGGCACGTTTTCTTAAAAATGCGATGGAATATGCGGGATATTTATGCAATTTTATTCGATGAAATTGCGGGAACTCGCAAAAACTGCGGTTTCATCGTGGCTTCATGGCGGGGTTTGCAGCTTTTCGATGACGTTCACGTCGCGTAATTACGTCACTTCATAACGTTCCCATGGCAACGGGAAAATGGCTGCTCTTGTGTGAAGTCAACGCAACATTTTTCAACTTTCTGCTAAGATATATGTGACTTTTTTGCAACGAAAATGCTGGGATTATGAAATCATGCAAGCCCCGCATATTTTGCGCGGAAATCGGCAAAGTATGCGGCGAAAGTGCGGCGTATTTGAAAAAATGCGACCCCCGCATAAATATGCGGACTTTGGCTGATTATGCATTGAATTATGCGCTCGCATAATCACATTTTTCTGGAGGGACTGTATATTACTGTTCTAATCCCATGTACTAACATGTATTAACAATGGAATTTCCTACGAACACAGAGGTCATAACATGAGCAGAATCAGGTTGCTTCTTGCTTTTAAAAATGTTGTTGCACTTGTAATATTTGACCTAAAGATTTGTCTTTCAACACAAGAAAGAAAATAAAGTTGCTTTGCTTCGAACCAAAGTCAGTGTCATTTATCTTCTATAATGTGTTGAACATTTATTATGTCATGTGATGTGTCTACAGGTAGAGAGAAGAACTATCACAGGCGTTAATGTTTTATTTTTATTTTTATTCAGTACGCATTACAATTATACAAAGAAACAGTAAAACTGGACTTCCTATTTGTTTTTTTGTTTTATTTAGAATTCAATTTACAAACATTCAGTCATCACAGTCCATAAACATAAAACTATACATAAATAAGTGCAAGTGATATAATATGAAATTAAGTATGAAAGTCATAATTTAAACAGAAACAAAAAGATATAAAAGTAAAGAAGTGACAGTGATTAATGATAATGACAGTAGGAGTATTTAATTAAATCATTTTGAGTAAATATGTTATTAAAATACCTTTCTTATTTATTACCAACTTAAGAGTCTCAAAGTATATGTCAGTTTCAATTTGGAATAGTTTAAAACATGGTGTTGATTTGGAAATTGTCTTGTGAATATGGAACTTGACTTCCTATTTGTTTTCGGGGATCTTCTATTTTAAAGTGACGCAGGGGCTGGGGGCGTGGCTTAGCAGCCTACGAGTCCAAACTCTGGGCACACCCTCCCTCCCCGCCCCACCGCGCTGAGTGCCACCTGCAGCAGGTTACACATTAATGGAAGAACCTGAACTTCCGGCCGGAAGAAAGTCCCCTCATCCCACCGCGCGCCCCGGGGAGCCACAGCTGACCGTGGCAGGTAGCAGCAGCAGCAGCAGCGGCAGGGCGACATGGACCGACACCGGTACTTCATTTTCAACCAGAGGAGCGTGCTGGTCCTCGGCATCCTGCAGGTGGCCTGCGCGGCTCTCTGCGTGGTGTGCGGCTTCATGGACGCCGTTTTCCGCAAGGAGACTCCGCTGAGCTCCAGCAGGACCCCGCTGTGGGGAGCACTGGTGAGACATCCCAATGGTTAGGACTGGCCTATACGCTGAATAACGTCACGGACATGATAAACATCATGGAGAAGTTGCAGCGGTGTAGTCTACGTGATACGCAGGTATACTCATTATACCCACTAAGAAAGCTCCAGGATTTCCATATACCCACTTAAAAATGCCCAGTGACACGCAACAACATACTTTCCATTATATTTTTGATATATTTTGAATTGATCACCTGTGGTTTTCTTCTTGGCATAGGCTAAATAAAGGTATATACCGTAAATTGGTGCATCAAAGTGTATCCGAATACAGGAAAAGTCGTTGATGCTCAAAACTTCCATGG
Organism: Sander vitreus; assembly: GCF_031162955.1. Taxonomy (NCBI): domain Eukaryota; kingdom Metazoa; phylum Chordata; class Actinopteri; order Perciformes; family Percidae; genus Sander; species Sander vitreus. The sequence continues at coordinate 23,049,389 of NC_135864.1, read as the reverse complement.
GGGAGGACACCCCCCCAACCACCAAAAGGCAGATTCTGGCTTATATATATATACACAGTGCAGTATACCCACTACAATAAATTAGACTACACCACTGAGAAGTTGTCTCTTCCAGATCATGGCCTGTCCAGGTGTGCTGGCGCTGTTCGCCTCCCAAAGGAAAAACTCCGTGCTGGTAGGTGTGACGGTTCCTCTTTATTTCCCTGGTCATTTAGTTATTTATTAGTTAGGGATGAGTAGCCTACAGAGAAACATGGACAGATGCGGAGGCGTGTGTGTATATGTATGTATATACATTTCCAACAGCAGCCCCATGATTAATAGTTCAAATAATACATGAATGATTCATAGTAAGAGCACTACTCCTGCAGACACTTGGTGAGTATGTGAGACTCAGCACTAAATTAATAAAATCACCTTACTAGGAATATCCCGATCGGTTGTTTAACTGATCGGGAATCGGCAGCAGCGGTGGAAGTCTCTGTTACAGTAAAAGTCCTGCATTGAAAATGTTACTTAAGTAAAAGTATCTATGTATCATCAGGAAAATGTACTTTAAAAGTAGGCCTATTAAAAGTAAAAGTACTTACCGTGTGTAGGCAGCTACCGATAACTTACCTCAGTAAATTGTACACCATTCTAAGTAGAAGCACTACGTTTAATGTATTAAGCTGAAGACATATAGCTAGTTACTTTGTTTACTTAGTTATGTTTGTAAACAATACAATAAAAGTATTGGATCGGGACTCAGTATCTGCAGATATTTCTGGGGCATGAATGTATTATTTTTTCTCAAAAAGTGTCAGCGCTCTAAGCAGTGGAGTCCCTGAACTAAGCCTGAGGTTATCAGGAACTCCATTTGAAGAGGAAATGGAGAATTTGGCACTTTGTCCTGACCCATACTGGAGTTTTCAGGTCGATGCCGATCTCAGAGAGATTTGATAACGATATATTAGTAAAGATTTTATTCTAAATACATACTGAGGGTGACATTTCACAGTTTTCAAATCAACTTGTGAATTCTCTTTGGCGGGCAAAAGTCATAATGTCATGAACTGTATTCTAAGTGGATTACATTATTCTGATGAAATTGGATATGAAGGAAAAGAGACACAGACAGACAGTGTGTGTCCTTGTGTCCCTGCAGGTGAGCGTGATGGTGCTGGCAGCAGGACTGTCCTGTGTGGCTGCAGGCCTCATATCAGTGTACTCCTGTCTCACGCTGTCGTACGGGGAGGAGGACACAGACGTCTTCCACCATCACCACAGTCCTCAAGTGGTAAACGCACACACACACACACACACACACACACACACACACCCCTAAAGTTTTATGTGGTGAATGGTGTAGTTAATTCCATGAACAGCGTCCAGGCATTGGATGGAGCCATGGTTAGTAGTAGTCTGCCTACCTGGTGTGCTATGTGGGGATCATTTTGATTGGTTTAAAGAAGCCCATGTGTTTTAGCCTGGTCCTACCAGACTCTGGTACATTTCATTTCATTTGTACAGAGTCTGGCCACTCTCCATTGACAAGTGTTAACTTCCTTGAAGGCGGGTACTCTGTTGAAGTTTAAAACTATTGGATCTGCCCAGAGCCACTCTGGATCTGCCATAACCAATCGCTAACATTTGGTCGTGACGTCGGCTTAGCATCGCTAGAGTTCATCTTAGCTATCACCTTCACCACTAACGGAGCGAGCTGGAAAATCAAACTTTTCCCAAACCCCGTGGGGAGGAGGGCAACAACATCGTGGCCACCAACAAAACTCAGCAAAGATTGTTCTTGCACGGCCTTTAACTTGTGGATATTCGGCAGCGTTGCCACAACGGACCGAATGGCTTCGCTGGCATCTTTTTCCGCCGCCATTATGGAACTACAACTCAAACTAGCGCTCAACGTCATCATTCTCAGCCACTCCCTCTGTTCGCTGATTGGACCGGTAAAGATTTGGCCGGAGAAAACCCGCGAATATACCGCAAACCCAGATGATGTACTGAAGGAAAATGAAAATTGAGGGGGAAGTACGTAGGAGGGCGGAGCCAGGCTTGTGTTTCCCCCTATCCCAGAATAGATCAGTGGTGTGGCTAGCCTGACAGCGCAGCGGATATGTCTGGCAATGCTAGACTTAGTTATTAGTAAGACCGTTTGTATATTTCTGAGACCGTCGGAGGTGCCGATTCAGCTTGCTGTCATTGTGGGGACCACCGAGCTATAGAATAGTAGAGAGGTCCTTATGAAAGTCAGTGCGCTGAAATGTTCAGCCCAAAGCGACGTGCCGGTGTTTCTCTCCATCATCAACATGGCCGAGATAACCTCTGTTGCTGCTCTGTTCCCGCTGTGGAAGTCCCAGATACGTCGGGAAAAACAAATGGCGTCATGTCTAGATTAATAATATCGTCTCTTATCGAGGAGCAAACGGCTCGGTCAGTTCTATCACCTTCTCCAGGAAGTTACCCCCGGATGACTGCTGCTTCCTGCGCCACTTGAGGTTCAGATTTCGCTGCGATTTCATTGCAATAAAGAATAAAAACAACATATAACAACATCATGATGATAAGGGGTGTGCAAAAAAATCGATTCACATTCGTATCGCGATTCAAGCTCTACCGATTCAAAATCGATTCATAGAATTCCAAAAATCTATTCTTTTTTTTTTATTTTAGGGAAAAGTAACTACATTTACATACTGTGAATCGTTTTTGAATCAAATCGATTTTGAATTGAACCTTGAGCCTGAAAATCAATATCAAAATGTGACATTTTCTGAATCGTGCACCCCTAATGATGATGCCAATTTGCAACTAGAAAATGCATTTCCTGCCGAAAATGCGTGGGAATGCTGAATAGCTAAAGCTAAACTGGATGAATAGCTTAAATCAGTAAGAAGAAGTTGAAGTAGTAATCATTAAATCAGTTTGAGTATGAATTTCATTAAAAAGTTGAATAACACCACTAATGTATAAAAGAATTTATTTTTATTTTAAGACTTACAAATGTTGGAAACATTGATGAAAATGCAGAAATATAGAACAAATTGTATCTCAAATGCATTGCACTACACTGCTGAAGAAGTTGGAAGCTGAACTGCACATAAGTTAAGAGCTGAAATACATTTGTAGAAAAGCTGGAAGCTAAACTGTAATACTGTCGAGAGAGAGAGAGAGAGAGACCGACTGACCGACCGAATATGGGTTAAGTGTTTACCTCAGGGAAACATTGATTGATGTACCTCAGTGGGATTTGAACAAGAAGGTTAAGTGTCTCCTCACAACCCGTACCTCCTATGCGCGCCATTTTGATGCTAACAAGCACTCACCCCCCATTAGCATTCCATTGACTGCCATTCATTTTGACGTCACTTTTCGACAGCGAATAACTTTACATCGGAAGCGTTTAAAGACTTTATTTGTTTATTGTTTATTTCTAAAGAAACACGACGTACGAATGTATAAAAGGCTCCATTACCTTGTACCTCACGTTATGGCTCCGTAGCAGACGTTTTTGTAAAAATAGGCTAACGATTGTGTCATAACGACGGGACTTTCTGTCGCACAGTAGAGGAATTACCGTATAGTACAGGAGAAGCTCGCAGGCAGTTTCGAGTTTTGTTAACTAGCATTTTAGTTAGCATAGCCTGTGCCTATGTTATCTCCTTACATATACCTACGCTCTCCGTCTCTGCAAGATTGGGAATGATTGAGATTTCTCTTGGCACAGCTACCAGAAGACTTACAGACTTTTCAGACTTTGTCAGGTCTGTCGGCAATACGACAAGCAAACATCTTTTTAAACAGCTTTTTTTCTGAATGGAGTTTGGTCAATCCGGGCTATGCTGCAGGAAAATCTGAACGCTGATAGGCTCACGCGTCCTGCAAAAGTTGCATCTATTCCTGTCTTTGATATCGCGCCGCGTGAAACGCTTGCTTCCCACTCAGTGTGTAGACACCAGAGATGTTCACAAGTCATTTTTTGCAAGTCCAAGTCAAGTCTCAAGTCTTTGAGCTCGAGCCCAAGTCAAGTCTTAAGTCTTTGAGGGGGCAAGTTGAAGTCAAGTCTTTTGCCACAAGTCCAAGTCTCAAGTCTCTGGCCATCTGATCTGTCCCTAACACTGTATTGTTAAATCTTATGAATTCAAAACATGTCCTGTAGCTACCATCCAGACAGTACACTATAAAAATCAGTTGTAGGATAACTTTATGGGGTCTAGGCTACTTAACACATCCCTCTAGACCTCGGACATGGTGAAATATTAACCTAAGTCTGTCACATCGTATGGATACAACTATAAAGATACAATTTGCATGTTCCCAGCATTAGCACAACACTTTGTGATGGTTAGCTTGTTACCCGTGATTATATATGCTAAACGTAACGTCTCTTTCACTCAAAAAAATGTCTAATGTCGAAGTGGAAATCGAGCGAAAAGTGGCAGCGCCACACCAGTTACAGAACAACATGCATCTCAGTGTCAGTCCAAATTACGCACAATAAGCAGTAAGAACTCACTGATGTAATGCCATTTATTTTCTAAGTGTTAATACGCTCAGTGAAACTGAGTCCAGCGCGAGGGAGACCCGACTCAGAGGAGGAGAGCTTAGTGAGGCCAGCGTCTCCACGGCAGGTGATCCGCTGTGCCACGCATGGATGAAATAATGAAATAGTAAATAGGACTACAGTAACAGAAATATGTGCAGAATTAAGACAGTCAAGACGGCCCAGTGTTTGGTGGACCGGGTACACCTTGTTCACTTAATAGCCTACAAATCATCCACGGGATCAATTACGCATCACATGAGTTTGCCCACCCGACACAGCGTTTGTTCCTGGGGAGATGGATCCGTGCGTCCCGCCTCCTGTGCGCCATGGATGTCTGAGCCTCAGCAACTACCAACTATAAGATACAATGTGCCTGTTCCCAGCATTAGCACAACACTTTGCGATGGTTAGCTTGTTACCTGTGACGATATATGCTAAATGTAACGTCTCTTTTCACATTAGTGTGTGAGTGACTGACCTATTTAGGTGCGTTTTGAGATGCCTGATGAAGTCCGACGTTGTTGATCCGGCATCATTTATCTTGGTGCCACACACTTTGCATGTAGCTGTTAGCTTACTGCTACTGTTTACCAAGTTATTGAAAGCAAAACTAATGAGAAAAGGCACAACTCCTGGAGGACTTGGTGTCTCCATCGGCAATGCATTTTTTGATATGTGAGTGCGCGCACATAGGCGCGTGCGTTACGTTGCACATTATGGCAAAGGGCAGGGGACATACAGCTCGTCATACGTTTCCCCGTATATGCGCCAATAAAAGAAAATAGAAATACATGAATACATTTAGATTTAAAAAGCAATAATTGCATGAAAACAGGTTGTTGACGAGTCTCGAAGCTCGAGTCCGAGTCAAGTCTGAAGTCTTTTGGGTCAAGTCGCAAGTCAAGTCTGAAGTCAGCTGTTTGTGCGACTTAAGTGCGACTCGAGTCCGAGTCTCAGACTCGAGTCCCCATCTCTGGTAGACACCATGTCATTCTGCTGTTTCCATTTCAACTGTTGAAAAATGTGTTCTTCTGTAAGTGTTACAGAGCAATATCTCTATAATCCCAAAAGTCCCTGTTGTACAGAGGATGGCTGATGATGTGTGCGACCCTCCAATTTTTTAAATAAGTGGCAGGTTGCTTCTCACTTACGACTGCTAAACAGGATGTCTGCTCTCTTGGTGTCTCTGCTCAGACGTTTGTCCTCCATCGGATGGTGAAGGGGGCCAACGCCACCATCCTACTGACCTGCACCATCAGCCTGGCCCTCTCTTCGCTCATCGCCTATGTGGGCTGCCGCAGTCTCCCCGGCTGTGGGTGCTATGATGCCAGAACAGGATTGGTAAGGAAGGGCCCAGTCCAGCGGTGTAGTCTGTGATACGCAGGTATACGCAGTATACCCACTAAGAAAGCTCCAGGATTTCCATATACCCACTTAAAAATGCCCAATGACACACAACAAAATACTTTCCATTATATTTTTGATATATTTTGAATTGTCATCTGTGTTTTTCTTCTTCACATAATAAAGGTATTCCCACTGTAAATTGGTGCATAAAAGTGTATTCAAATACAGGAAATTAAGTCGTTGATGCTCAAAACTTCCCTGGGGGAGGACACCCATACCCCCCACTATGATATGGCCCCCCCTCCCCCAAATGCAGATTCTGGCCAATATACAGAACAGTATACCCACTACAGTACATTAGACTACACGTGTGTGTGTGTTTTCAGATAGAGGCAGACAGAAGCCGCTACTTATTTCCAGCCAGCGGCTTGTATCAGCTGGAGATAGCTAATGTTAGTCTCCAGCTGGTTTTAAAACTACGAGCCTCTGTCTTCTAGATGCACATGGTATCATGGTGAAGAAGAGTAATAGTGTGTGTGTTTCAGGAGACGCTGGTTCCTCAGTGTGACCCTGGGGACACGGAGATGGTTTGTACATGGCAAGGTAAGAACTCATGTTGTCTACAATTGCTGTTTGGCCCTCGGCAGTCATGCAGTCGTGTGATGTAGTTTGTGTGTGTGTCCAGCAGCGGGGGACGACAGGCTTTTCAACTCTCCTGCCCCGTCCAGTGACCGGGGCACCACTGAAGAAGACAACAGCCCTTCCAAACTGCCTTCGTACAGCAGGCTGACCTGACCCACGTCAACATTGGGGCCTACACATTTCACAGTTGTGCCTACACATTTCTTCATTTGTGGATAGACAAGAGGGAGGGACTGAGGGAAGGAAGAGATAGGAGTACTTTGGTTGTTTATTTCCTCTTTGACCAAAGATTTGTGGAGCCAAACTCGTTTGCCAAAGTCGAGTACCTGAACTCACTGTGTACGTGACATGCCTAACTGCCTGAGTGAAAGTGTGAAATTTGTGTTCTCAATATATAAATTCAAGACATTTTATGTGTATTTAATAAATAAAAGCTGACCACAGTTTGAAATGTTCAGGGTACTTTATTACAAACCATTCTGACCTTGACCCAGTAGTTTGGTTCTTAGTCACTGTGAAGGGACAGCATATTTCTTTCTGGGCAATGAGAGATACAGGAGCATTATGTGTTCATGGCTGAAGTGAAGATGAGGCAAAGGAAGTCTTATTAGTGTGTGTGGGGGGGGGGCATGTATTAAAAACAAAGGTACACTTGAAGAAAGCAGCAACCAAATGTAAACCAATCAAACAGTCACAGTGAGCAGTAATGCAGAGCGTGAGCAGCGGAGGAGCTGTGCACGGTAACGCCACCGGCTCAAGGATTTAACAGCGACATGCTGAATACTGAATCACAAGCTTCCGTACAGGAGAAGCTGGGGATGAAGGCAGCAGCCTTGATGTACAGTGCCTGCAGAGGTGCACACTACAGAAGAACGGCCCTTTCCCTCTCTGATGGGCCGGCTGACCCCACGCTGCCACCATTTAGTCCCATTCTGCTGTTTACAAAAACCAGTAGATAAAGTAATGAGATTAAAGACGAAATGCTAACCATCCGGAGCCTTGCAGCTGGTTACCCTGACTCTGGAGGATGACCAAATCACTGATGCCATGTTGTGATTATTTTTCATGGCACACAGTGCGACCACTCACAGCAATGTGAAAGATTACTTCAGGACTATTTTTATAGTACTTTTCCTTTAGAACAGCACGTTATTTCTGTAAATATCTTTCCAGAGCATTTATCAGTAAGGGCTCCTGCACATTGGCTGCGTGGCGTGTCCGTTTTAATTTCGACTCCCATGTTAACAAGTTAGAGCTTGCACACTGCCTGCGTGACACATACGCGCGCCCGAAAACCCGTGCGTACTAAGAAATAGGACCGACGCCTATTTTTCACACGACCAGCAAGTGTGTTGGAAGCGTTTCCAGGCAAAATAGAATACGAAAAGATGTTTATATGTCATTTTGCCACAAATACATTTAATAAATGACATTTGGATGTTTGAAAGTCTTTAGGTTTTTACATAAATGCAGATATAAATGTAATTTAAAAAAGTAAATTATCAATTTTCAAATATTGCACCTGTCAATACAGAACGAAATATTCCGGAGCCTATTTTGCCATCAATACTGCCGACGTTGTCTTTGCTGTAATCAAATCAGTATATATTTATGTTTATGGGAAACATACATGTCAAGGCTAGCAGCAGCAGCGCCGTGTCAGACACGTTTCTGGTGTGCAAAGACATAGAAAATGCCACGCAGTCGCCACGCAACAGAAACGCCACACTCACGCCACGCAGGCAGTGTGCAGGAGCCCTAAGTTGAGTCACTTTAGTCTGGAGCCCTGCGAGACAGAAGGAACAGGGTCATGTGATACAGCAAAGAGTGGGAGGAGGCCTCTAATAAGACCATGCATAACTCATCAGCTGACTGCCAGCCCAAAAGTGGGCAGGCCTTGACTGCTGACTCCAAGCTCCCAGCTGCCCTCACAGTGAAACGTATAAAAAACAGAGCGGTCGAGTATTCGCTTAGGATTTTGGGTAAACCTGGATGGGATTACTTTGGGGTATATTAGGGTTGTTGTTCAGTAATCCCTCTTTTCACCAGGTTGGCTCCGCACGTGCTGCCAACACAACATTGATATGACATGACTTCTAAAGAATCAAGGTTTCCGATCCTTAGATTTAAAAAAGGTGTCCTGTGGGTTTTTGACCACGAGCAGCAGCAGTCACCTTTTCACTGAAACGTACTGAACGTACACGTATGGTCAAGACTGATCCGCAGCTGGTGGTGATAACACATTCAGCAGTTTAACAGACACATAGATAGCTTCTAAATATTTGAAATGTTGCCTTTGCAATTACATTTTAAAGACGGAAATGCATTCACAACTACACTTTGATGTTTTGATGAGAAACACTGCAGGTCACCTTTAGTGAGACGGCTGAATCCAAACCAAATAGATTGTATTATAAAGGTCTTCTGTTATTATGTCCACCCCAACAGTCTGCTCTCCCATCATATCTTAGTAAAGCTGTTTTAGAAAGAAAGACATTTCTATGGCAAATCATGTATTAATGCCACTGTGTCTCCATGAAGAAAAGTGACTTTAAAGCTCAGCGGTGCAGGCTCCAGACTTAAATTACGATTGAAGGTGAACTGATTTAGAATCAGATTGTTGTCCTCTTGTTCAGGATCCTTTTCCATGAACCAACGACAGATTTTGGCTTTCACAAACGACAACTGTACTGTAAATACCACTTTAAAACATTTAAAGTCATTTCTAAAGTTAAGCACAGGCTTTGGAAAGAGATTCATCTGCACGTTTGTGCCGATTGTGAAGCCATTCAGCCGATCCTCCACTCTTTCCCTTTTTCATTCTCTGGGGTCCTCCTGTGCAGCCTCAGCAGCTGCTGCAGCCCCAGCTCCTGGCCCCGTCTCCCCCATCATCCCTCCCCCTGCTCAGGTGGACGGTACCCCCTGATCCCCCGGGCGGCTGGCTCAATACCAGAGGCTTCTGAGACTTCAGCTTGTGGGCCACCGTCATAAAAATAGCCTCAACGTGGTCACTGTTTCCTCCGCCACCGCTTTCATCTCCCTGGCCGTTTGGGTTCTTGGCAGATGTCTCAAACAGGGGCATGGAGTGGGCGTCGGCGAACTGCTGCGCCACGTCTGTGCCCACTTGGACTGAGTCTTGAAGGTCGCACTTGTTTCCGACTAGGATCCTGGGTACCTCTGTGCCCAGAGCGTGCTGCTTGCACTCCTCAATCCAGGCCGGCAGGCTGCGGAAACTGGAAGCGTTGGTCACGTCGTAGACAAAGACAACAGCATGCACGTTGCGGTAGTAGTGTTGCACCATGGACTTCCTGAAGCGCTCCTGACCCGCAGTGTCCCACAGCTGGATCTGCAGGAGGGGGGGAGGGGAAACCAAACCAACAATCAATTAGAACAAGAAGAATATGAGTGTGTGTGTGTGTGTGTGTGTGTGTGTGTATCACAGCACATTGGGGGGTTGGGTCTTTTTTATGGGATTTGTTGATACTAAAGGCAGTTACACACCAACCAGACGGCCGACCGTTGGCAGAAAAGGCAGTTGGGCTGATCAGTCTCCCCGAGTTGGTCAAAAAAGTGCCTCAGAACACACCAAAGCAACGAGACGTAATACGTCTCCCTTACAGCAGGCGGCGCTAATCTGTATCGTCGCCCAACAAATGAAAACCAGCAGCTGATTGGACGAACGCATCACGTGGGTCTGGCTGCTGCTTCCGGATTTTGGATTTTTCAACCGGCCATTAATGGCGACTCATTCAGAATACGATCTCATATTGTACTGAAATAGTTCACCGAAACGTGTTTCTGAAAACATTTTAAGCGAGAAATCTTCATTTCAGATCAACAAAGGTCAGTTTAAAAGATTTTCCTCACATTTTGAGAGGCTTAGTCACGGTCATCCCGCTTGCCATTTCCGGGTGAGTCCCGACTGCCCTCTCTCCGACTGAGCATCAGGTCGGCGAAAATGAAGGCCGACAGCTCCTCCAACGGACGACGGCACGGAACACACCGAACAGACTCGAGTCACCGACCTCGCCAGACTGTCCAACGGCCGATTATCGGCCCGGTGTGTAGCTGCCTTAAGACAAATCTAGAAGAACTATGGAAACTTCACACCAAACCCCATTCAAAATGTGGACATTTGAATAAAAGTTCACACTTTATCAATTTGTAAGATGGAACTAAAGGCGAGGGTTTATTAGTGAACGTGGCTCGTCTTCTTCACTTCTCATGTCCTTTGGATGAACCCCAGATGTGTTGCTTTCAATTAAAAGGGTTAGTCGTCTTTACTTTATTTAAATGCGTGCAAGTTACTCATCCCGGGGATTACTGTACAGCATGTGATATGGTTTGACGGGGTCTCTGTGGTGTTGGAAGAGTTTTTATAAAGTCAACAACCCTGATGATGTCATTAGGGTTATCTCAGATTGAACTAATATATGTATATGTACAGGAGCTAATATTGCTCTTACAAAGATTTTATTGGTGTGGGTATTTGACGACGGGGGAAGGCCAGGTGGCCTGGTGACTGAGCTAACCATGGAGCTAACTAATGCTCTGTGTGCACTGTAACCATCTCATCCAGCCTGTCTCTCCCTCCGGGGTCCGCCACCCGGATCAGCACTAGGAGCTCTCTGGCCCATTAGAGCGGCAGCAGTTAGCAGTCTGTCATACAGAAATGACAGAATTAGTCAGAATAAGTTAGAATAAGTCCTACAGACTGGGGCACCCTGGGACTGAGAGACACATCTCTCATTATTACCTCATCCTTTCTGATGCTGTTTTTGGACGGTGCCCCTTTAACCGTTGGCTGCTCATAACAAAAGGGGACTATTTACTATTTAAAAGGAGTCATCTAAAAAGGACCAGTGGTCAGTGAACCGGAAGCACTTGTCACTCCCCCATTGCCCTTGAGCAAGGCACTTAACTCTCAACTGCTCAGTGGCCCACAAAGAAGAACCCCGCCTTGATTTAAGACGTTAATATGTGAATCAGTCCTGCTCTCCCTGTGATATAGAGATTTGCACTTCAATTAAATTTTATTTATAGTATCAAATCATAACAAGAGTTATTTCAAGACAATATAGGCTATATAAGGATGGTATAAATATATAAAACAGTGAGCGACTGTCTGCAGTGCACACCTTGATTTAGGATGTTAATCTGATATATCTGAGGATGACAGTTATATATATATATATATATAATCTTAAATATCCGTGAGCAGAATGTCTGCAGTGCACACCTTGATTTTCTCGCAGTCGATGTCGACCAGCCTCTCCCGGAAGTCCACCCCGATGGTGGCCTCGGTCTTCTCGGGGAACCTCCCGGCACAGAAGCGGTAGGTGAGGCAGGTCTTCCCGACCCCCGAGTCCCCGATCACGATGATTTTAAAGATGCGAGTCCTCGGCGGCGGAAGCGTCGAGCTCGGTAGAGAGCCGCTCTCCGCCATATCACACCGACAGGCTGCCCCGGCTGCCGTTAGCAGTCCGCAGGGAAGCCTTCAGCAGCGGCTCCTGCACCGGCAGCAGTCCGTCCAGCTCCCGGTACCGTTCGCGGTACTACCGCTGCTCCCGGTACTGTTGCTGCTCCCGTTACTCTGCTTCCGGTACCGCTGCTGGGTCATATGTGAAGCATCCGTTCACATAGGGTTAATAAACATCCCGTATATTTACCTTAAAAACACTCCCAGTCCTCCTCAGCTGTGAAGCCACGTACTTGTTGTCCAAGCCCTTGTGTTCTCGCGAGATAAATGTGTGCAGCATTCACTGTCCCGTGGGAAATAATCGAAATAATCGTAGACAGATGCAAAGTCGAGCTTCATACCATCAAACTGTAAAACGTTAATTTAATAGGCTACACAACAGGAACATGATGCTGCAATAGCACTCCGCTTCTTTCGGCCTATTGTCAGTTAGCATTAGCAACATCCTCTGTAGTTTCCATAGACTGTAAATAATATCGGCTAGCCTAGCCTACTATGTTTCTCATGTTGGCCGTGAGGAGTTCAATAAACTACACAAACACAGGAAATATTATTTATCATTACTGATAAAGTCATTTGTGGGTACCTTTCCTGCTCTTACATCTCATTTCATTCTTGAGTCAGTCACCAACATCTGCATCTGCACCTTTGATTCATGATTTTAATAACACTATACATTAACTGATTATTATAAAAAAAAATACATGTCATTGAATGATTTGCAAGCACTGTTGACAATTTAAGGACAATCTGTCCTGTTGCTGGTAAAGAAACATTTCATTTCTCGAGGTGCCCATTCAGAATGAGTCCCTAAGATTTTAATTGGACATCGAGACTGTCCGTCTGTGAGCTGTTGACCATGTGATCCTCAGGGTGGTCCAGGGTCCAGTGTCCAGGCCCCTCGGCCTTGGGACGGCCTGCCTGAGAACATAAGGCTCGCAGAGTCACTGAACTTCCTAAAACCATTTCTTATAGACCTGATTTCATGTGATGATATCTCGTATTGCTTTTTATTTTTATTTATTTCATTTTACTTATTGATTTTATTGCTTTTTTAACCCTTTTATTTGTCATGTTTTTTATTTGACTCCTCTCCAGTATGTTTTGCGTCTTTTGTCTTCTTCTGTTTAGATCTCTGCCGTAAACTCTGTTTTTAAAAGAGCTATATAAATGAAGTTAATATAATTATTTAGTCAGGTCTTGTATCGGTTGCTATAGAGATCAGTGTATTTGTACAGGGGTTTTCCTGGTTGATGTGAGCAAATGTGACAGACTGGCTTCACTGCTGCCTCCCAGTGGTTCATAGAACTTTCTAAAATATGACTTCTAATGCAATATCTCAGGGATTAGGATGGGTTGACTTCATATGAATGAATTGTGTCTTTTTGAACTAAAATGCCAAACCTTCTCAATGGCCGGCTTTTCTCTTGTGATGATTAACTCTTCACCTTTATGTGTGACAGTCAGGGCAGGATCTTTGGGCATTGGACAGTTGATTAGATTACACAAGAAAGAGCTGTAGGAAGTTGTTATAGAAATGTTTCACTATTGTGACATGTCATGGTGCAAATACAAGGAAATAACTGCTACAGATATGTGTTGACTGTGATGTTGGCCTCTGAAATATGTCATAGATTATGTAAAGAAAAAACTCTTCTGATCACCTGGATGAATCTCCTTCTCCCCTTTCAAATAAAGAGGTCTCAAACCACACTGTGTGGAGAGGCCACTCGGATTTTATTCTGGATATGAACATAGATTTTCATGAGGGTATCAGCCTCCCTGATGCAACACACGTGAACCCTGGTTACATCCGTGGTTGTATGGGTTACATCATGACCTTCACATCATGCCCACTGCGTGCAGCTGCCCTCTTCTGTTCCTGATCACAAAAAGAAAAAGGCAGCAGAGAGGTGTTTAGTTTGTACAAGAGGCACTTTTAATATCTTATAGTTGTCATATTCTTAATTACATGCGTGCCTTCATGTAATAAACAGCTCTAGAATGCGCAGTTAACTGTTTAAAAAACATTCAGGCAGTACACACGCAGCCCGATGTGGGGTCCTTCAGCGCTGCCTTTTGCAACATGTGTTGGATAATTCTGGAAGAAACTCCAACAATTCCCTTCTATTCAGTCCGACGACAAGCATCCGCAGCTCGGCCTGGACCCGCCGCCTGAAACCCGCACCTACCGCAACTCAGCCCTATTGTTCACACAGCTGGCCAACAGTAACCCTAGCCAGGGACTCTTTATTCATACCACACCTTTTATTAATAAACTTAGCTAGCCTGCTGCTAGTTAGCCCGCTGTTAGCTTTCTCTTAGCCTGCTTGCTGTTAGCCGACTTGTCAAAAATGTTGGGTGTCGCCAGAAGCGTTTCCAGAACTCTAACGCCGACACGGACCTGTGTCACCAGGAACGTGTCCTCCATGCTGAAGAAGGTGAGTTACAAACTTAACTCGTGTGTATTATTGTAACAGTGTTTATCATACTGTAGTTATAGAGGCAGCCGGCTAGCTTGGCATGCTAACCGTGTTACCACCGTCCGCTCCTTGTTCACATTGACAGTGACACCAGGTGTTCAGGTAACGTTAACTAAATTGGACGCGTTACCTGTCGCGTGTCTGGTTAAACTGCACAACACGATGCGTTTAGAGATGTAATGTATTTATAGAATAGATTGAATTAATAATTAGAGTGATGTGAGATAGTGGCTCCCTGTGACCTTCATGAGGACATGCTGCAGCATTATAACGCATCCCAATAAGTTTTATTAGCTTAACTTCACGTTACTGATCCACTCTTGTGTTCTCAACGTTAGTCATGTGGTACAGGAGCTAATGTGTCTACAGTGTACCACCTACAGATTTAAATGTGTATTAGGCATTTACTCTGAGAAAGCTCTTTTTTTTTGTAATATAAATTCTTGGCATAAAATTACAGGAGAAAAAGTGAGCTGTTATGTTGCCTGAGCTCATTGCTCTCAGACATTTGGAAACGTCTGTTAACTGTTGTCTGGTTTGTGCACAGGCATGCTGGAGCGGCGGCTTCCAGCCAGATGCTCTCAGAGCTCTGTCCAGGAGGGAGTATGCGTGAGTATCCACACTACACCCAACTGTCCTGTAGAAATGGATAATGGACAAATAGTAGTTGGCTTACATCACCATAAGCAGTGTCAAAGATCCAATCACTTAAAAAAAAAAAAACTTAGTTTCTCACTAAGGAGTGCCAAATGGTTACTTAAAAAATATCCTGTGAAGTAATTCTAGTCAAACTTGTATGATGCATTCATAATAATAACGATCATAACTGTGTGTAGGTCGGAGGCCATCAAGGGCTCTGTCATTGGGATTGACCTGGGAACCACCAACTCGTGTGTCGCAGTCATGGAGGGGAAACAGGCCAAGGTGAGGATGAGCAGACACCTAACCGTATGTCCACATGGGAGCTTTTCATCCTCGTATGGTAAGGTGGAAAGCTCAATGTCCTGGGGCCAGTATACTCCTCAGGAGCTCCAGGTTCAGACCCTGTTCTCTCTGCTCCTGACTCGCTACAGTCAAGGATTCCCCCTTGAGTTTGTGCTCCACCTCTGTTTGTTTCGGTTTGTGTCGGTTTGTTTGCTTAAACATCCTTTTCAGTGTAACTGAATTGCAGAACTTGCATTATTTGCGTAAGAAAATTGGATTTTGTGGCAAACTTAGGTGTTTGGAGAATGTTAGTCCAAACAAGTCAAACTAGTTCTGACATGCTCTTAATTTTCATTAAGGACAGTCTTATATAGGGTTACTAGTTTTCAGTTTAGTTGAATGGAAAAAGGATCTGTTTTAGAGATGCACCAATTACAACTTTCTTGGCCGATTCCGATTTTCTTTGAGTTAGGCCAGCTGATACCGATTTTAGCCGATTCCATTTTTTCTAACCTCTTTACAGCACACACAAATATTTATTTTCTATCTTTTCTTTAATAGAACATTTTGCATAGAACATTTTTTGAACAGATAATGGATCACTATAAAATAGAACTATATAAATGATTCGTGGTGTGGGAAATTCACACACATCTAAAGTGCAATGTTAGAACCATTTCCTTCTTTTCACATCCAATATCCAACTAAAAAAAATGTGTTTTTGGTGTCGTCCCTCCACGCCCTACTTTTTCCTTGCAGGTGTTGCATATTGCAAACTTGTTATCTTCTGCAAACACGCTGAAGAATTTCCAAACAGCTGACATGTTGCAGATTAATTCACGAGGTTCCCTACATTTCTTCACACCACGAGCGGGTACGCGCGACACACGGCGGAAAAGTTGAGAGAAAGGAAAAAGAGACTGCTGTCACGTCCGTGTGTGCGTGCGTCCTTGAGAACTGTAACTCGTATAACTTATGTTGTCAGTTAATTGTAGCATTGACCGGCATGAAATCGGCATATGTCAGACTGACCTGCCGGTCATGGCCGAGCACGTGAAAACCGGCCAATTCCGGTCACCGGCCAGTCTATAGGTGCATCTCTAATCTGTTTGTTAAACATGGTGATTTTTTTGATTCATTTAAAGCAACATTGTGCAACTTGCCCCGTTCAGTTTTAGAGTGTAATTCACATCTACACTGCTGTCTTAAATACCAAGCTCTCGCCAGCTCTCTAAGCCAAAGCTCCTGTGCTAGCGGGGTAAACGGGGACACTCCCCCGGTGCTCAGTGAGCCAGCCTGGCAGCATGCCTAACAAAGACAAGAAATGAGACAGTCGAATAGTGCGTCAGTCAGGGTGGATGAACAGGCTGAAGTTTGAAGTAAAGTATTTGTCTTTGCCTCTCAGGTGTTGGAGAATGCCGAGGGAGCCAGGACGACTCCTTCAGTCATCGCCTTCACAGCAGATGGGGAGCGTCTGGTGGGCATGCCCGCCAAACGCCAGTCTGTCACCAACCCTCAGAACACACTGTTTGCCACGAAGAGGCTGATCGGACGCCGCTTTGACGACCCCGAGGTCCAGAAAGACCTGTGAGTGCATCTTTGGGTCTATTTAAAGAATTCTGCATTAATGAATGTACTTATTTCAATGGATGGTAGGGGTGGAACGGTACACAGAAGTCACGATTCGGTTCATACCTCGGTATTTCGTCTGATAGATACCGGGCACTGGTGCCCTATTGGCACCGGATTTTAACATGCCCCGTTAACATGAACAGAATTGCGTTGCCTTTATCTTTTCATGGCAAACGTGCATGTTTGGAAAGCGGTCGCACAACAGCTGAAATGGCATACTCCTTCATAGTATCCTTCAACAAAGGAGGAATGTAGCACATTATGGATGTAAAAGCAGTTATAATTAGCCTATGTGACAATAAAATTTGTATTGGTTAAAATCAACAAATAATCATGATAATTAATCGTGATCAATATATTGATCAAAATAAACGTGATTATCATTTTGGCCATAATCGTGCAGCCCTACCGGCGGGTCCTCTAACTGTTAGAGGACCCGCCATAGGCTAGGCTACTCGTCCTCAGTGCTGCTAGCTCGGACTCACTCACTGGACCGTCGACCTGACAAAAAACTGCATGTAGGCGGAGCTCGGGAGCTTCAGAGCTAAGGCGGGGCTACAGATTAGGTGTCCCTAAAGAAACGCTTATCTAACAGTAGTTTCGCATTACATTAATTAATTTGCACGCAAGTTTTATTTATTTTTATACCGTGTATTCTCCGTGTAAATTCATGTACCGAGACGCCCGTACCGTTTCGGTTCAATACGAATACATGAACCGTTCCACCCCTAATGGATGGTAATCAATCTCGCCACTTGCGTATTTGTAGTGGAGGAAACATTGTACACTTTAAAGACCTCCTTCAGGAGCCTTTCATGGCGTAGATGTTTTCTTATTTCATTGTTTTCTAGATAACTAAAAACAGAGGAAACAGATTTTAGACAGACTGAACAAGTCAACTGATTCATCAACTGGACTCATCAGACCAAGTGAAATGATTTATTTATTTTTTTTCTTTCATTAACAGGAAGAACGTCCCCTTCAAGATTGTGCGTGCATCTAACGGAGATGCTTGGGTGGAGGCTCATGGGAAAATGTACTCCCCCAGCCAGGCTGGAGCCTTCGTCCTGATGAAGATGAAGGAGACTGCAGGTATGACTGAACCTGCACTGGAGGGAAACTTACTATCTTTTATATATATATATATATATATATATATATATATATATATATATATATATATATAAATTAAACACACACATTAGATTGGTAATGATTTGATATTTGTGTTGCAGAGAACTATCTGGGAACCAAAGTGAAGAACGCTGTGGTCACTGTACCGGCCTACTTCAACGACTCTCAGAGACAGGTACGCGCACACACACAGGCACGCACGTACGGCTCATGCCCCTAATGGGCCAGTGTGTAGTCCGTCTGATTGCAGATCACTAAACTAACTGATTACATGAACACTAAAACAATCCGATAAGAAGATGGGGTTCAGTTTCTGAGTTTGAGAGCTATTATAAGGAAACATCGGTCCACCTAACAGCTGCAGTGGCCTGTGGTTGCCAGAGGTTGTAATCACAGAGTTGTGGATGTGCTGGAAGATGGATTCAAGTAAAAAATAAAAGTAATGTTGTGATTAAATGTTGCTTTTAGAAGTTTGCAGCTGTCATTGCATTTATGTAATATTTGTGAATATTTTGTGTGTGTGTAAGGTTATCACAGGAAGTCTACCATCTTTGGCATTTTGCACCATTTTTGCCTTCATAGAAAAGTGTTGAAGAAGCCGTCACCTCTGTCGTTACTGTAGCCTTTCTAGAAGTGTTGACAAAATGTTGGCTTGCCAGCACCTCACAACATTCCCAATGTGTGATTTCTTTAGGCTACCAAAGATGCTGGTCAGATCGCTGGTCTGAACGTCCTGCGTGTGATCAATGAGCCAACAGCGGCTGCGCTGGCCTACGGCCTGGAAAAAACCCAGGATAAAATGTGGGTAGAGAAGGACTAGCACTACCCTGTATAATGCTACTTTGCACAGG
The DNA here is from genome assembly GCF_031162955.1 of Sander vitreus. Lineage (NCBI taxonomy): Eukaryota > Metazoa > Chordata > Actinopteri > Perciformes > Percidae > Sander > Sander vitreus. The sequence continues at coordinate 23,030,357 of NC_135864.1, read as the reverse complement.
GAAACACTGAAAGTGTCCGCTGTTATATTCAGTTTTGGTTTGCCTGTGTTATTAAACTGCCTTGTGTCTGTTTCCAGTATTGCTGTGTATGATCTGGGTGGAGGTACGTTTGATATCTCAGTCCTGGAGATCCAGAAGGGAGTGTTTGAGGTGAAGTCCACCAACGGTGACACCTTCCTGGGGGGAGAGGACTTTGACCATCACCTCCTCCAACACATTGTTAAGGAGTTCAAGAGAGAGGTACATAATGAAAGTATTCATCTCTAGAGAAGCTTCTCGGCTGTAGTTGAGGATTTCATGAGTGTTGTCTTGTCTCTTCAGTCTGGCGTGGATCTGTTGAAAGACAACATGGCTCTTCAGAGAGTCCGCGAAGCGGCTGAGAAGGCCAAGTGTGAGCTGTCCTCTTCACTGCAGGTACACGCAACGCCCTCAGCATCCCTGATACAACAGTTGACCAGTCCAAATTAAGCATACACCAGAGGGTTTGAGTTAACGTGGGCGTCTGTCGTGCCAATAATGACGTTAAATCACTCCCTCTAGGTTGATGTTGCCATGATACAACAATGGTTATTAACAACATGAAATATATTATCATACTGTGTGTATATTGTGGAGCAATTCTCACTCAAAATAATTATTAATTAAATATCTGGTCCCTCCCCGTTTAGTCAGTCAGCCAGCCAACTTGAGCTAGCGTTGGCTTTGTAGAGATGGTGGGATTTTGCAAAGTGAATAAATCCCATAACATAGAAACACTAAGCTGCTTTGTTGTAACTAAGATATCTGCTTTAAAAAAGAATATTTGCATCGACAGATTTAGCTCCTGTATGTCGACATTCTTCATACTAGTACAGTGCCCGTTTAAAATAAAAAATGGAACGGGCCAGTTGCTTGGCCTGTGGTATTGCTGGTTGTAGAATTCTCCAAAACCAAATTGTACCCCAAAATTACCTACAGAAGGACCCCAAACCACTTCATATGCAACTCCACTGTATAGCCTACTACTGACTTACTGGTTTACCTGACACTGAACGTGGCAGATTCAGAATGTAATCACAAAATATCACAATGACAATGTGGAGTAATCAGACATTAGCCTCATGGACTCATGGCAGTGCGGAGTGATATTACTCCAACTCTGAGCGAACACTCTGCTCCTCACCACGGGGCTCTCAGGTGCTGCGAGCAAATCACTCCGCCCAAGTAGCAGTGCTTCGCCTTCTGATAATATAGTTCCCAGTATGTATACAGTTAGAAGATGGCTGTGTCTCATGTGACCTTGTTATTTGTACACGCTGTGACTATACAAATCACAACATGTAAATAGGAAAATGTTGGCATTATTTTGTCACTTATTGAGAGAGATTCCTTTTAAGGCATAGAGTACAACTGTTAATTTGGGCAAATTATTTGTAGCCTAACTCCTTGAATGGTATGAGGATTTCAGTTAAGAGCAGTGGTCAGTAAATGTATACTTCTAGGCTATTTATGCATTCAGTCGGTCCACGATTGTCTTCCACGCTTTCTCTCGCAGTTTCATTACAGCGGCCGTGTTTCTTATTTTACAAATAGGCTATCTGATGTGTTTCACTTCATCATACATCCATAAGAAGCTGCCACTCACTCTGTGTAAAGTATGCACAATGCGTATTCTCCATTTTAGCATCAGTAAATCTATGATCGACATCGCAGTCTGTTAAAGAAAGCGGTGAACTTGCATGTATCCAAATTTCTTCATCCTGGCTCAACCTCCTCGGCCTGACTTTGCCGTTATAAAACCCACAAAACCAGGGTGCACAGATTAGACTAGGTCAAACCTCGCTTCATCATTTATCCTGGATTTATAAATACTGCTTTTGTGAAATAGCCCCCAGTTCAGGGAGAGAGTGTGTTGCACACATTAAGATCTCATCTGAACAGATTTCTGTCATTCAAACAACTCTGAATAGTAGTTTAAAACTTTTACAGCAAACTTAATCACATCTAGGGTTTTATTCGGGCTCAAGTCCATAAATACAGTTCATGGATACGGGCACAAAGACGAACTAAAGGCTTCGTTAGCAACGTTGGCTTCGGTTAGCTGTTAGCTCCGGTTAACTCCATTATAAAGATGAGTTGGAGCGGAGACTGGCGCCGAGAGGGTGAACAGCCAGACTCTGATGACTGGGGAGCCGGTCTGAGGTAGGAAAGATCCTGGTTATGGAGGGCTTTGTGGGTGAGGAGGAGCACTTCAAACTGGATGCGTTGGGGAACAGGGAGCCAGTGGAGATTCTGGACCACGGGGTGATGTGGTCAATGGGAGCAGGTGTGGGGGAGGAGGCAAAGTTGATTTAGGGCGTCTGCAGATGACCCATAGAGGACTCTGGGTGTGATGAAAGCGTGCATCAGTTTGGGCAGCAGAGAAGGTGGGCGGAGACTGGCGGTGTTTCTGAGGTGGAAGAAGGCCGTTCTGGTGATTTGTAAGGGAGAACATTTCCACTCGGTACTGATAAATACTGTATGTAAGATCAAGAAGACTCCTTTAGCAGCGCTGAGGTTTTGCAAATCGACAGGAAATGATGATGATGTACCTCAGTCTCCGTCTTGAGACCTTTTTTGTTCCATTTTTAAAGTGGTTTATTCTCTCCTCCAGACTGACATCAACCTTCCCTACCTGACCATGGACGCCTCTGGCCCCAAACACCTCAACATGAAGCTGACCCGTTCTCAGTTTGAAGGCATCGTGGCTGATCTGATCCGGCGCACCGTGGCTCCCTGTCAGAAGGCCTTGCAGGACGCTGAGGTGTCCAAGGGAGACATCGGAGAGGTGCTGCTGGTCGGAGGCATGAGCCGTATGCCCAAGGTACACAGCAGCCGATCGGTCCCACCGTGCAACAACACGCAGACATGAAACATGAAACAAGATGTAGACACGCAACAAACATGAAGACACGCAAGTACACGCAGACACGCAACAACACTGTCTGTGAAGCATCGGCCTGCTCGTTGGGGATGCTGCACACACTTTAAGCCACGCGACATTTGAACTTTTTTGTTTTCATCATGTAAACCAACTGGACTTTTATTTAAATAATAGTAATACAAAATAGTAAACCTTTGTTGTTGAAAGACCTTTACTCAACCAGTTTAACTCTCTGCAGGTTCAACAAACGGTTCAGGACCTGTTCGGCCGCGCTCCCAGCAAGTCCGTCAACCCTGACGAGGCCGTTGCCATAGGAGCAGCCATCCAGGGTGGAGTTTTGGCCGGTGATGTCACCGATGTGCTGCTGTTGGATGTCACACCCCTGTCTCTGGGTATCGAGACCCTGGGCGGAGTCTTCACCAAACTCATCAACCGGAACACCACCATCCCCACCAAGAAGAGCCAGGTACTGCACCCTGAGGCTGGGACTGTGTGTGTTTTTGTGTTTGTGTGAAAGCTGCTTCCGGGTGTAAAGGCGTCCCTCTGTCCCCCTGCAGGTGTTCTCCACGGCGGCGGACGGACAGACGCAGGTGGAGATCAAGGTGTGTCAGGGAGAGAGGGAGATGGCAGCAGACAACAAGGTGCTGGGTCAGTTCACTCTGGTGGGAATCCCCCCTGCCCCCCGCGGCGTCCCTCAGGTTGAGGTCACCTTTGACATTGACGCCAACGGCATCGTCCACGTCTCGGCCAAGGACAAGGGGACGGGCCGAGAGCAGCAGAGTAGGTGTCCTGCTGAATGCTAATACAAGGAGCTGCAGGGCTCCTCCAGTGGCATTTCTTTAATATCTAATTGTACATTAAAAACAGGAATCTATTTATTATTAAATGGAGAAACTTTAAAACAGTAAATAAATACCTAATTTGTTTAATGCATTAATGAATTCCTCAATAAAAAAGCATTTATAGATCTAGATTTGAAATGCAGTTTAACAGAAATTAATAATTGTATTAAGAATAGTTGTTAATGAGGCATTTTAAAGGGCAAATGCTTTTCTCATTTTAAAATCTGTTTCCTCGCTGCCGTTCCAATTCTGAATTTGATTTGTAAAGCCTCTTTAGCCTCTGGGTGACACTTGTGCTGGTTGGGTAAAACAATGCAAAGCATTGCATGGAAACAGGCTCTCTGATTGGTCCTATAAGTACAGTCAATAATAATAATAATGTTCCCATAACAAAGCGCTGAATATGTGGCTTTAATTCAATGGTTTATTACTAATGAAATTGGTTTTCAAACGGTGTTTTAGGACCCTGGCTCTATGTCGGTGTTATCCATGAGTTTGACGTGTTGAGCGTCTCTGTGCACTCTCCTCAGTTGTGATCCAGTCATCAGGAGGGCTCAGCAAAGACGACATCGAGAACATGATCAAGAATGCTGAGAAGTACGCAGAGGAGGACCGGAGGAGAAAGGTAAAGCCTGGCAGCACACTGACTCATGTCTTGAGTCTTGAGTTTCTGAGTTTCTCACTCTAACGCTCGTTTTCTGTTGCACAGGACCGCGTGGAGGCCGTCAACATGGCCGAAGGCATTGTCCATGACACCGAATCCAAGATGGAGGAGTTCAAGGACCAGCTTCCTGCTGATGAGGTAAAACTGATCTTTATTTTATCAATTTCCAGTTGTGCTAACCCTTGCTTCATGAAATAATTGATTGTTGAAATGATGTGTGGTAACCATATCATGACGGGGAATAGAATATAAAATGTCTGCTGTGCTATTATTATTTGTATTGTTGTTGTGGGTGCTTTACTGATTCATGTTTCCTCTCAGTGCACCAAGCTCAAGGAGGAGATCTCGAAGGTCAGGGATCTTCTGGCCAACAAGGACTCCGAAACGGGAGAGAACATCAAGCAGGCGGCCACCAGCCTGCAGCAGGCCTCACTCAAACTCTTCGAAATGGCCTACAAGAAGGTAGGAACACTCCCACTGAGGAAATGTGACGCAAAAACATATTCCAGGTCTGTCATTTCCTAATTATTTCTGAGGAAGCTTCCTGTAGAGAACGTTGTTATTTGGTACTGGATCATGGTAAATCGGTGTTATTGTTATTAAGGGCTGAAACTTTAGGGCCGATCACATGGTCTGTTTAAAGCCGCTGAGCTTTATTTCACTTTGTTTACAACATTGTGTTTATTAAGTATTCAAATTAAGACATTACTGAAACGGAGCAGCACTGTCCGCGGTGCTGAAACGCAGCTTCTCGGTGGATAATGCAGTGTGGAAATGTCGACATTTTGTCAAGCAGCTGAGCCAACAGTTGATTGGTCCATTTGCAGTGAGCGGCTCTTTAAAGGGTAGTTTAGTTTTTTTTCAACTTCGGCCCTATTTTCCATGTTTTGGTGTCTTAAGTGACTAATGTGAACAACTATCTTTGAAATTGGTGTAAATTGGTCCTGTATTAAGCGAGAACGCTGTAACCAGCAGCCGTGAACTGGGCTGCAATAGACACTAACTGAAGCTGCACAGTTGCCCTATAACTTACAATGTAGCTGGTTTCACGGACTGTCGACTGCAGCGGTCTTGCTTTGTACCGTACCAAAAAAATACATACATACATACATACAGCAGCCTCATGTCACTCTTCTTTCAGTGTTTTCTTTTAGTTTCAACTTTCTGTTATGGTGTGGAGGGGGCAAGGGGAGCGTGATTTACGAAAACGTCAGTCTTCTGATCCCACAGCCCGTTGCTTTTGAAGCCTTGCATCACCACACAGCCAGTGTACCGTACCGTCTTTCATGAGTTCACCCGGAACTCCTAGACAGCATGTTTAGTTAGGTCTGTTTCTCTCTGCCGTTGTTGTTGTTTCACAAAGAACCGGCCTGGTGAAAGTTAACTGATGTTATAGAGGTCCGTTAAAACCAGCGCTATCAGAGCACACGTTAGGTTGTGATAAACGGCAGAGAGAAATAGACTCACTTGCGGTTTGGGAGTTCCAGGTGAAGTCGTGAAAGCCGCCGCCGTAGATGTATGGTAAAGCCAGAAGCTGAATGCGGTCAAGCCGTACAGGGAGATGAGGGGCTATTCACTGTTTTCCCCGTGCTGGTCGGTGTTCTTCAGCATTTAGCGGCAGACTAGAACATTTGTTACGTTAGGCGTATATACTGCCCCCGTTGGGTCCGGAAGGATTGCATCCCCCGCTACCTGGGGAAAAATGAGGGGGGGTGTAACGGTTTATGTGCATAAAGCACAAGGGTTTATGGCTGTAAAAATAAAGTGTGAGCAGCTTCATGCCTGATGCTTATGTCCAACATGTTCCTGCAGATGGCAGCAGAGCGGGACGGCAGCGGCGGCGGCTCCAGCTCATCAGATGGGGAGAAGAAAGAAGGCCAGCAGTAGAGCTTTGCACCAGAGTCACTGGGTTTCCATGACAACGGAGGGCCGTCTGGACTGGCTGGATCTCAGTCATTCTCACTATAATATATTATTCTACTGTGTTTTGGCAGTAAATCCTCTAGAGAAAAGATAAATGTCAATGTTCAATGATATATCCTGTATGTAATTTAAATGTCATGTATGTTTATTTTTACAAAGCTGTAAGGTAGTAAAGGTTTTTTTTTTTTGTCTATAACATGATGTAGGTTTCATCACCTACTCCGTCTACGCAATGGAATCGATCTTAGCCATCTTGTTGTAACAGTGCGCTCAGAATAGCTTGGCGGTGGGACGTTTCAGAATGAAAGTCTTTAAAATATGTTGAACTTTTTATGTCAGAATCTTGTCCCGAGTTCATTCTAGAGAAGCACTGCGCAACTGAATATTTAATTTCCTCACCTTCACTCTTTGAAATCTGTAACAATGCATCTGAAGCACTATTTGTTCCTATTGCTTATGTCCTCTGGGTTTTTTTTAAACAGGCCAGAGTAGTACTGAGTAACGGGGGGGGGTGACGGAGTATAAATACAGCTGTCTATGTGAGGGTCATATTTGATGTAAAAGAACGTAAGGACTTGATCTGTGAGATGGCCCATCTTAAAGTTCTTTGCATCCTCTTTTGCAGCATTCATCCCAAACAGCAGAGTTTGTAAATTGTAAACCACATGTCGACTACAGTCACACTAGAAATCTGTGGATGTGGAAATTGCGCAATAGAGGATGAGATCTTAATTCTCATGTGAGAGCGATAGCAGGACCAGTTGGCGTTCAACAAACTAGTACAGGACTACAAGTTGATTATGAGCCAAGCTGTGTCATTTCTCTCACAAGCGGCCATAAACTGCTCTGTATGACGTGACCTTTGCTACATGCCTGCCATATAGTGATACAGGCCTGCTCTTTATGTGATGGGAGAACTGAGGCCGCGTTTTGAAGTGAAATTGGGGGGGTTGTTGAGATAACTTGCTGTTTTTCTAATAAAAATCTGAAATATGACATTGGTTTGACCACTGTGCCTAAGTACAGCCTCATTGTCAACTCTTCCACCTAACTGTTACAGTATTTAAACGTGGGATAAGAGCCTTCACCCCTATTTAACCAAGGAAAGATGTCTGTGTTCTATCTCAAATAAGTTTCACATCTGTGAAGCTAAATGATTAGAATACAGCCCCACATTGCAGACTGAAGTTGCCAAAGGAAATGAGGATATAAATTATAATCCCACTCAGAGTAAATGTGTTGCAACATTAAGTGTGTCAACCTTATTAGCATGTTCTTAGATGTAGAGTTTTCTGCCAAGTCTTCGTCATTAGGTATAAGATCTGGAATGGTAAACATTATTACTGACAGGACTAAAAGTGCATATAATCCTGCCATACTATACATAAAATTGAAAATGATCATACTGATCACATAATGTACCTACAGTACCAATACATCTTCATAAAAATATTGTGCATCTTAATCTGTAGGCTGAGTCCTTAGCAGCGGCCCGGGCTGCGGAAGTGTGAAGAAGAGACAACTTTAGAAAAAATAACCTGTGTGGGTTAAAAGGTGTCAAACTACGAGTGAATTAGTTATGAGCAAGACCTCACTTTAGAACGGGGAACATGAGTGAGAGCTGCATATTTATTAAGGGAGAATGACTACCACCTTATAAGGCCCATACTGAGCAAGGTATATTAGGATCGTTATTCATGTACAACAACTTCCTTATTTACTATTGATAAGCAGTACTTTTGAGGGAAAACTCTTAGGTTATGGATGGAATATGGTCACGCAGAATTAGGGCTTTAATACGTGCTTTTAAATGACTAGTTTACTATGACTACTAACAGTAATGTGTACCTTCATATAAAGTGTTACCCTTAACATTTACTGTTGATGTTTTGTGAAGCTGAAATTTCTTCTGTGCATGTTCATTGACTGCTTTGTTATTCCTGGCTATACAAATGGAGTTGTCTATTTTTTAGGTCAAAGTTGCCTCATAGTCATGTGATCCACTAACTTGCAGGTACCACTTTCAAAACTCCCAACATCTGATGATTGATTCTCAGCTGCTGAAAAGTGCTGCATTTTACAGCTGATTGTGTTCTGAATGCATCAACAGGTAAACTTCTCAACAGGTCCCTGCTTATACCTCATTACCACATGCAAATAATGTAGCTTGACAAAAAATAAGGGTGACAAAATGTTCATTATGTAGGAATACATACGTAACTTTCAAGTCTTTATTAGTAGAATTCATAGTGAAATGAAAGAAAAAGAAATTAATTGCCTGCTCAAAAAGTGGATATTATTATTATTATTATTACAGTGCTGCATATACGTTACCTACACATGGCATTGCATTGTGGCTTTGTTATGTATTAACAAGAATAAACTAAAAAAATGCATTAATAAACCAAAATCGGAAATGCAAGATGCGTTACCACCAGTAGCAATTTTTTAAATAGCTCTTAAGTGTGTAAGAAGGATTGTATTTAAATGAAATAGTTTGCCATTTTTGGGAATACGCATATTAGCTTTTTATTGTTTGCAAGAAGATTGATACCAATCTCATATCTGTCCGTTAGCATAGCTTAGCTTAGCATAAAGACTTTAAGCAAGAAGAAACTGTCCAAATGTAAAAAAAAAACCCAAAAAAAACCCACCTACCAGTTCCTCTAAAGGTCATTAAATAACATTAAAAACTGAAGTGTAAAAACAACAAGTTGGGGTTTAACAGAGGGTTATGTGCTGGACGATTTCTTGGCCGAGAGCAGTGACTTCCTGAAGTCTGTAAACCGGCTGAGTCTTTGGACAGCTATGACACAGTCAGATATAAGAGTGATATTTCGCAAAATGTTGAACTATTCCTTTAAGTTACTTTTAATTGCACTAATCATATTCCTCATTGTTTTGTGTCCAGCGAGATGAAACTGTCACCAAGCGCATGAAGCTCCCGAACGAAGAGGAGAAGGACGTGACTGTGACTGGCAGCAGGAGGAAGGTGCAGGCTGCGACATTATCGGAGAGCACCTCTGGGAGCAACACCCAGACGTCCTGGAGGACGACAACTGCTAACAGCTCCTGTGTTGCAGTAGGAGAAAAAAAAAAACACTGAACTGAGTAATTGTAATTGTAATTTATTTATTTGAACAGGGACAGTGCACAAAAAACATTAATAGATGTCTTGTGCCAGGTTGTAGCAAATTGATGATTTTACAGTATACAATACAGATACATAAAGTCATAAAAATCTACAGACATTATTGTTCCCCCAATCCCACCCCAAAAAACACACTGTAATGTAGCTCATCAATTCACTGGTGGGATCAAGTCTGCTTTGTTAACAACCAATGCTTTGATAAGGGTGAAAATGAGTGCAAGTTAGTGCATGAGATTAGCTCTGTAGGAAGAGTATTCCACTGATTTATAGCCACAAAGGAGAATGATGTCCTCCCAAATTGCATTGCGGAAGACTACATTCGCCCCTTGTGGCTGATCTAGTTACCCATGTTGTTTTTTTCAGAGCAGAGTGTAACAGATCTTTTCAGAGGAGGAGCAGAAGCATTATGAATTATTTAAAAAAAATAAATAAAATGAAGCAAACAGTTGAGTGAAATATAACATTTTCAAGATTTAGCATGTCATATTTAGTGAGAATATGACAGTGACGGTAATGACGTGGCTTTTTGTCATGGATCTTGAGGGCACTTTTATATAATGATTCAAGTGGACTTAGGGCTGTTTTACATGCCTGAGACCAACTTGAAATACAATATAAAAATGTGGAATAATCATTGTCTGGCCACAGCGGTTGAAGTGGACCCACACAAGCAGTGGGCAGACGACAGAACAGCTTGTTGTAGATAAACAACATGCCACCCATGAAGCTTAGTACACTTGAATACTTTGAAAGAGCTTTTTTCTGAGACTGAAGCCTTTTGATGATTGACTTTGTACAATGACTCTCTCCCAGGCGCAACATATTCTTACATTTTTACATGTTAAACCATATCATAATGTTCCCTTGGACGTTTTCTGCTTAAATCAGGGATGATGCCCGTCATGTTCAAAGGGAAGCAGAAGATTTCATAAGCTTTCAGCAGTGGGTGTTGAGGACGTATACTGTACACAGCAGTTTAATACTGCCCCAGACATCTTCCCAATCCTAGTCTAGTGCATGTAGCTCTCCTAAAGTTGCTGTACCAAAAGTATATCCTCATTTGATATCACGAATAACATTATTCAGAAGACTACCATCACTTGATCTTTCAGCATGTTTAACGTGATTCATCTCGGCCCACTGTTTGTTTTTAATCTGTGTGTGGCCTTTTTGGACTCTCATCTATCTTTTTTTTGGTTAGGAAGCAGAGTTTCCTAATGGTTGAAATTTGCTGATACAGGACACCTATCTGCAAAGTGTTTAGTATCACTTTCACAGTTTAGAGTAAGAAAGCATATCTGAGATAGGAATAAGCAGAGTAAAGCAGAAACCAATACCTTTCGCAGCAGCGAGTGGCCTTGTCTTGCAGCCAGGACACCATTTAGAGATGTGAATAGATTCAGCAGCCTGCACTGTCATCAGTGCTAAGAATAACGCACACACCCTGTGTGCACTCTATCCTTCTGACATGTGCTCTGTGGCATATTTATCATTGCACTTATAAATGACCGGCTCAGTATGAATGGCTGCTGGAGGCTCAAAGTGGTAGGAGCCAACTGTATTTTGATACTGTAGTAGGCTCGGTTACGGTTGGACATTACAGCTGTATTTTTGGTCTCCTGACCTTGTTAAAAAGCATGTAGCTTCTCTACTGTACTTTATGTAACCAGGAGTCAGCGGCATTTTGGATATCTCACATAGGCCTACTTGTTTTAATAAGATCTCTATAATGAGTTCATGAACAATTACACACTGCTCTTCAATTAAGTAAGATGTACAAAAACACATTATGATTGCAGAAGTTGCTCTTTTCGGAAGACATAAACTGTGCGCTTAGATCAGTTCACTTGGACCATTAACGACACATCAATGACTCAACATATGGCCTTATAGTATAGATGGTTTCTTAGTAACCAGAACGTGTTGAGGTGAAGTGGTGCAGTTATTTAAAGACAGCATGTGTTTACATGCAAGGGCATACACTTAATCCCGTGGGACTCCTGGTTGGAAAAAACTGAGGAAATGATCGATAACAACCTCCAACTGTCCTCAGTTGTGATTGGTTACGTAACCACTGACTGACTGACACTAAGCTGCATTCACATCATATTATACAGACTGCAATTCCAAGCAACCGAGTGGGGAAAAATGTTCACATAAGCCTGGGAGACCGCATGAATTTCTGACAGCGACAATATCTTCCACTTGTTGAAAAGAACCACAGAAGTGTCAATAAACTGATAGCAACATGGCCGCAAAGCCCCCATCATTGGCAGTAACAGCTAAGTAAGATCCATTGTACTGTGATGTATAAGATACACATGGTGTGACTACAAGGCTGGCATTTTGGAATAATTCATGAACACTCCCAAGTCGGAATAACTGGAAGGTTTCTTGTTTTTCTCGTTCTGCCAACATTGTGTGAATGCAGCATTATAAAGTCAATATAAAGACATCTATTGTACACATACATATCAGTTTAATAATCATTAGGAGGACTACTTAGATGGTGAAAACAGTTGTATAATGTCCTGGCTCTAAAGTAGGAGAAGATAACCGTGATGATGTCACAGTGATGTCACTTGGAGACTACAAATTTGCATTACAAACTCGAGATGTGGAGTTTGTAAGATGTAGGCATTAACCAGGCAGGGAGGGTCCAAATGACATTTTTATTTTTTATTTTGCATGATGGGAAATGTAGGCTCCAGCATTTCTGGAGCTTGAAGCATACTAGGACTAAAAATTACAATATCTCTACTGCTTCAATTATGACCATTCTTTTTTTTAATCTGTCTCTTGTTAATCTGTCTCTTGTCTAACTATGTGAAACTGCCTGGTAGAGTTTTTGATGCTTCCTTTGATCATTAGACTAAAAAAATATATATAGATCACACGAATAATTGCGTATTTCTCCTTTAAAATGAGCTAAAATGAGCTATAATGCTCCATTAAAGTGGCCCACATCGCCTCATTGCATTTCTTATATTAGTCTAACCGTGATTTCAGTGTCTTGTTGCTCACTCGTACATGTTTTCATCATATCTTGTGTGTGTGTGTGTGTGTGTGTGTGTGTGTGTGTGTGTGTGTGTGTGTGTGTGCGTGCGTGCGTGCGTGCGTGCGTGTGTGTGCCAACGAAGGGGAGGGGTTGAGAATGAGAGAGATGTGCGCCCCGCGGTCTGACTGCAAGCATCTCATTCAGACGAGCTAGCAGCGGCCGTATCGCGATGTCACACCGGCGGCGTCTTCTCCATCGGTCGTGAAACACCCAGGCTAGTTTACCGCACATTTATGTCTCAGGTCAGCAGATTCATTTGGAGCCGCCGCTTGTTGTTAGAATGCGTCCAGGAGCGCGCACTCCTCCGCCCGATGCTGTGCAGTCCTCTCTGTGTCTGTGTCTCTTAGTTTTCCTGCACCGTGTTGAGGCTGCTGCTGTATCTGAAGGCGCTCTTTACAATGGTGAGTCTGATTGTTTCCTGGAGCGATGGCTGACATTGGAGTTGTACATGTGTTGGAAAAACTGGAACCGACAGTGCATTGGATTGCATTTTTTTTTTAAATTTAAATTTCAAATGTCACTTGTGCATGCATAATGTTAATATTAGTCAATGTCAATAATAATAATTTAAAAAAAAAAATCAATAGCCTAGGTCATTAAAGTGCCTATATGCTGCAGACCACCTACAACATGTGTCATGTTTCCGCCTTTTTCATAAGGAGAACATAAGCAGGGTTCACTGAGGAGCATCCTTGATCATGTACAGAATTATGAGATTACATATCCCACATGGCTGCATCCTCACAGACACACGAGGTCTGCCGACAAAGAGGTGAGTCTGTCTGTCTTTGTCTGTTTCTCTGTTCATTTCACTGTCCAAATTATAAAAAAAAAATTAAAAAAAACCCCAAAACTGATTTTCATAATTTTGCCACATGTCAAGTCAGCTTTTGTTTGCTCACTTGCTGCAATCTCTGTTTTCCTCCCAGCATCCTGCAAAGGCACAGGTTCTGATCTCAGCTGAAGGCCGGGAACTAAAACTACACCTGGAGAAAAATGAGTGAGTGATTTTAAAAGTGCAGTACACCTCCTTTGTGTTTCCTACAAAAGATTTAAGTAGTATGAATGTACCAAAATGAGTCAAAAGCCCCCCAAAAAATAGTCGCCTGTACCAAACTGTTCCCATGTGACTGTACATTGAGTTTTGTATTCTTAGACTTCCAGAAGATGCTAGCCCCGTTTATTTGACCAGATGTTAGCTGTCACATAGACACATTTATAAGGTCAGTGGCCCTGTGGGGACAGAGAGGGGAGATGAAGGGAGGAAAGGAGGTTGATGGTTTTGGACGACAGAGGGTTGACACCCGATCTGTGTGCCTTGGGCAAACAGGAAGTAAGACTGTGCGTCTGCACCTAACATCCTGTAATCTGATGGAGCGGTTCCTGTCCAGTAACAATGGGATGATGATAGGAAGTATCTCCCTGGTTTAATGGACAGCGCGATCACTGGGCGGGACAGCAGGGAGGACTGGAGCAGTGGAGATGTCGGAGTTGTGGTTTATCACTTTTGGATTTGAGCCAGCCCACAAGTGAAATGGGAAGCTTTTATGAACATTAGAAATGAAGTCCATTTGTTACTATCAGTTGCTCTCTCCGTCACTCATTCACTCACAGGCACACACATTAACAAAGCACGACTCCGCTGTGTCTGACTGGACGTCCCCTAAGGGATCCCCCCCGCTCTCCCTCCCCAGCAGGTGGTCACACTGTTAGATGTCCTCCTGGGCAAGGAATTTTAATCAATCACACACAGCGTTTGTCCTCCTAAAAGAGAGGGACAGAGAGAGAGACGAGGAAAGACAGAAAGTTAGTTTGGATACATTTGATAAAGTCTTTTTGAGTTCAACAAAAACATGTAGTAGAGCTTGTGCTAACTGATAGCTATATTTGCAGATTGTTCCTAGAAAGAGGAAATAGTTGAAGTTGAATCCAATGCAGTAGAACAATTCTAATTTCTTGTCAAATATATTTTGACACCATTTTTGTGCAACTTCTCGACTGTTTCCTGGAACAGGAAAGCTGTTAAGATTTCGTCACTTCTGCTCCAGTTACAGTTAGAGTAGGAGTGAGGTGATGTGAAGAATAGGACAGGTACTGAGATGATTTAGAAAAATGAATTGTAGAAATTAAACCAATTGTTAATTGCATTTTCAATGATAAGGCATCCAAAAGGATTTCAAGTAAAAACAGACATAGTTTTTATATGTGCCCCACACTTCCTCAGTATTGATTCTGTAATATACTGTGTCTGAGAGCTTTATTGATCATGTAAATACTCTTTTCTGTTTCATTTACTTAAGCTTCAGCCTCCTTACACTTGTACCCTTGGATGTCGCAATTCACTAAGGGACTGTACGAAAATGATTAGAGGCAGGTAGGGAGAGGTTTAAGTTTGTGTGGTGTGTAGAATGTTGTAATTAAATAAGAAAATGTTCTAAATAAATAGCAATGTCAAAATTGAGACATTTTGACTCATTTCTTATAACTGAAATCACATTTTTGTTATTACAGAGAGAGCAAAGTACCGGAAAAAGGTACCGTTGCTCAAATGAGAACGGTACCCAACTCTAGCTGTAATGTTTGGTGACTCATAGTGCTGTCAGTTAAACACGTTATTAACGCCGTTAATGCAAACCCATTTTAACGCCGTCAATTTTTTTAGCGCAAGATTAACGTTCTTTTTGGCCTAGCAAACTTTGTAGTTTTTTTCACATGCTGTTGCAACAACTAGTAACATTAGAAAAACTACAACACCACACCGGATCTAGCTAGACCGGAAACAAAACAACAGGCACGCCGCACACACTTGTTTGGGCCAAAGAGTAGTGGGCTAACGTTACGTTTTGAGTGGATGGCGAGCGCGAGACGCCGAAATGGATGCCAATAAGATTCTGAATGGAAAGTTTACTTTTAAAAAGTTGCCAAATGGTTCCATTGACAAGACCAAAGTGATCTGTGTGTTTTGTCCTTGTGAACTGAGCTATCATCGCAGCACGTCCAGTCTGAAATACCTACTTGATGGACAAGTACACAGCTGATGAGAATTCTCCGCCCCCTCATCAAAGCCAGGCGACAATGGATGACTTCAGACAGAAGCACATTTGCACAAAGCAAGCCGATCCACTTTTCCATGTTGATAAGAGCATTAAAATTAGAAAAAAATAATGGGACAAAAAGAAATCTAGGGACATTTAGAATAGATAAAAATGTGCGATTACTTGCGAGTCAACTATGGCATTAATGCGATTAATCGCGATTAAGTATTTGAATCGTTTGACAGCACTACTGACTCAAAATTTGCAAATTTGGTGCATATTATAAGAACTACTGTTCCACAAACATACAACATTTTTATTGAATTAGTTTTTATGCACCTTAAGTTTATATGATTAACTGATTATATCTTGAGATATTAAGAGAGATGATGTTTTCCTAAGTCGAGGGAAGGATTCCATTAAAAATGTTAGTAACTCTTTGGAGGGCCTTTGTGTTTTTTAAACATTGAACCATAAAGTTCAGCCTCCCTCCCCACCCCAATATCTTTCACATGTCACGTTGAAAGAAAGAGCTTGCCGCCTCCTTTTTGTACATCCATTACCACCAGCCAGTGTTTCCCCTCTCAGCCTAAACAGCAAATCCCACACTGGGTTACTGGGTTTTTGATTTATCCTCTGCTGGCCTAATGTGGAGACACATTTAGCTATGTGAGACTATCTGGGGGGTGAAAAAGACAGCAGTTTGTGTAAGTGAAGATCAATGTCTGCTTTTGGAGAGAAGCCAGAGAAAATGCTGCCAGTGTCCATGTTTGTGTTCTGGCTACTCCCTCTTGTCCTCATTGTCCCTGAAATTGTAACTCTGACAGGCAGCAGATAAGGAAGATCCCAAACTAGCTGTGAGATGGTCTTGATCTTGTCTTTCTGTTTATACTCCTGTGGCATTTTACATCTCATGTTTTTCCGCTCTCTCCCTTTGAATTCCAGTCCACCTCATCTACTTTTGACTTAATGTATCAGTTAATCAGAACCTGGAGAAATATAGCTCTGAATGCTTGTGAGCATCAGTACTCCCAGTGGCTGGAGTACAAACTTAATCCATTTACTCCCTCCCCTGCCATGCTCCCTCCCCTTTTTTTATATAGCTTTTATCTTAATGAAAGGCTGCGGTGCGCGCGTAGAGGATTGATTTGGTTAAGAGCCAGGCAGCGGCTAGTGTGCTGACTCAGAGGGAAGGAAAAGGGATGTAAAAACAGAGGGAGAAGAAAACAGTGTAAGAAAATGAATGATGGACCAGAGGAGAAGGGTTGAGGTGAGAAAAGGTCATGGAAAGTAGCGACAGTTGGGGTCAGTTTGGGTGTGAGCTATGTGCGTTTGGTTCAGATATGAATCGTGTGGATATTCTTGCTTCCTCCTCTACATGACTTTCTCTGTTTTTCTGCATAATGCTCTTCCTGCACACCCTTAAGTGCATGAACCTGAATGAAGCACTCCCTTGGGAAATGTACACATCATTATTCCTCTCCTCTCCTCTCCTCTCGCCCTCACCTCGTATGTCTTCCACTGTCCACTTTAAAGACTAGCACCCCATTCTTTCTCATTTCTTTCCTTCCCTAACCTTGTGTGATATTCCCCAGGGCTCTAGTGCAAGTATACATCTCCCACGCGCTCTCTGCGGTCAGCGTTTGGGAGACTGTGGCCACATGCAGACAGACGACACACACACACACACACACACACACACACACACACACACACACACACACAGCAGGCCAAAAGAACACAAACAAGGCTGACCTGATGGATCACAGGTCTCGGGAGCAGGGACGCATTCGCTTGTCCTTGTTTCTATGTTTAGTCTCACATTGGCTCGGTCCTGTCTGCTTTGAAGTCTTAATGTAGGCATGTGTGTTAGCCTGTGTGTTGGGGAAACATTCACACACACACGGGGCTTTACACAACTAGTACATTTTCCTCCCTGTGCAATAAAAGCCTTTTCATCATCCGTTGCCGAGTGGTACTTTGACTTTGCGTCAGCTTTCTCCCTGCCTCCACCCGCGTGCCGTGATGTCATCTGATACTATGAGAGAATGCGACCCACTGACCCTAATGCATTACCCCACGTCCCCTACTCCTCGCTCCCTCCCTCACTATCTCCCAAGTACATTAGCATTACTCCCCCACCCCTTCTCTCCCCTCATGAGGCTGAACCAAGCCTTTGTCTCAGCCTCACTGCCAGACAGCCCTGATTCAGCCAGTATTGCGCTCCTCAATCCCAGCATCTGTCTGGACACTGGACAACATCCAAACTCGGTGGAGCTCTCCCGCCGTCACACAGAGGGGTTTGCAGTCTTGATTTGAAAGCTCTCACAGCATTTACCAAAATGATATTAGAGTCAAGGGTATGGTATATCCCAAGGGTGTTTGTGGTTTAGACTTGTCGAAAGTTGGATGAGAATTCATTTCCACTTTTACGTCTGTACGGTAAATATGCAATACAGCCAGCAGCAGCTTAGCTTAGCTTAGCATAAAGACTGGAAACGCAGACTCGGCTAGCTCTGTTTAAAGGTAGCAGAATCTTCCTTATAGCACCTCTAAAGCTGATTAACTCATGATATCTTGCTTGTTTAATCCCAGTCACAGCTGGTTGTCTGGCAGCCTCAGGGTGACAATAAGACCCTTGGAGGTCACTGCAGCTGCTCAAGAAGTAGTCCTGCCCGTACACTTCTGTAGAAACACAGATATAAGGGGTTAACCTGAGAGCTTTAGAGGTGCTGCTAGACCGATTTTTTCATTATCATTTATCAGTGGACAGAGCCAGGCTAGCTGTTTCCCCCCTGTTTAAAGTGTTTATGCTAAAGCTAAGATAACTGCCCGCTGGCTGTAGCTTCATATTAAAGGTGCTGTAGGTAGGATTGTGAAGATCCAGGACTTAGCCAAAAAATTTGAACATCGACAACTTATCAGTCCCTCCCCCCCTTTCTGCTAAAGCCCAAAACGGTCTCCTAAGCCCCTCCCCCCCACAAGGGAGAATGAATGCGTGTGCATGAGCAGTGATTGACAGGCAGTTAGACACCCCGCCTGGCCCTGATTGGTGCATCTGAACAGGGAGCGGTGGATTTGTGCAAATCACACTACCACTGGTAGGTGGTGCCAGAGGAGCCGGATTTCTTTTTTAATTAGCTGCTTCATGTAGTTCTACTGGAACATAGGGTCAGTTTCAGCAAATATGACAGAAAGTTAGTTTTATAAGTCTTACCTACTGCACCTTTAAGCCTACAGACAGAGAGTGGTATCAATTGTCTCAACCAACTCTCAGCAAGAAAGCGAATATGTGAATTTCCCCAAATATTGTTGGCAACAAAATCAGCGTAACTAGTTATACGCCACCTGTTGCTAGACCAGATAAAACTGATTCAATGTATTTTGTCATAGACGTCTGAGTAAATTAGAATTTTCATTTCTTTATTTAATTCATAAGGACCATGCACATCAATCAGAATTTCTGTAATTGTGCCAGTATAAGCCAGCTGGCTAATTTTCAACTGCAACAAGCCATGCAGTGCAACAGAAAGCAGCAAAATACTGCAAGATACTGATTAGAATCATTCAGAGTTTGCAGAGCTGAACCAATGACATCATGCATAACTGCATATGCTTTGCAGTTGTCCATGCATAACTGCATGTGCTTTGCAGTTGTCCTCATATTCTTATCACACAGTTAATCTATTTACCAGAACTTTTAGAACTATATATATATATATATATATATTTTTTTAATTATTTTTATTTTTTTTAATTTATATTTTTATATATATTTTTTACTACTGGAGATACTGATGAGGCAAATTGAAACAACACTGTTTACACCTGCAGATTATTTTGGGTGGTTCCTGTGGTTGTTTCTTCATGCCGGATGACAGATGCATGGTTTCACAACCACAAATCACCGGTATTTAACCTACAATAAAAGAGACTAACCATGTCTAAATGTCACAAATGCATGGCTAGGTTTTCGACTTTTCATCAGCATTTTTAGTTGTGTTGAAAACAAGACAAAACTAAAACCCTAAAACTATGCTGGTATTGTGCTTTCAGTAGTGGCAATGGATTTGTTAATGGCATGTTGTGTCTATATATCACATGACAGCAGGCTATATAGTCATCAGTCTACGAGTGTACACAGGTGCTGACTGGCATGGGAGAATAAGGGAGAATGGAGGAGAGTCATGTGTCTCCTCGTGGATGAAGCGATCTGCTGTGGGAAAAGCTCAGTCAATCATCAGCCACTGCCATTCATTCTGCCTGTTAGAGCGACAGAAAGGGATATACAGATGAGAAGAGAGCATGATGGGAATATTCGGGTAGTCACAGAAGCAGGAAAACTAGAGGAAGTCTATAAATGCACTTAGAAGGTCAAATCACAATACGGGTGGAGGGGGGTTTACCCCGTTTAGGGTGACATCAGCCGGATACATTACCACTGAGTGATCATTTTTTAAAGTATTCTCTTAGTGTGTGTGTGTGTGTGTGTGTGTGTACGTATACACATACAATCAGTCCCCCCTCTAACTCCAGAGTAGTAATCTGTTAAAGGATGAAGCAGACTTTTTCTGTCTTTGACTTGCTTTGTGGCTGATTTCATCAACAGGCTGCCATTGATTCAAGAGGCTTGTCTCCTTCGGGGCATCTGATGGAAGAAAAAAAGGAAAATCCCCATCATCCCTTCATTTGTCTTTATCATCCTTTAAAGGAATAGTTTGACATTTTGGGTTAATACGCCTACTCATTTCCTTGCCGAGAGTTGGATGAGAAGATAGATAGCCCCATTCCTGTGAGTGCACTAAATATCAAGCCACAATCAGCAGCTGATTGGCTTAGCTTAGCATAAAGACCTAAAACTGGGAGAAATAGTTAGCCGGGCTCTCTCAAACTATAACAAAATCCAGCTACTATCATCTCTAAAGCTATTTCATTTCTCTAATACGTACAAAAAGTTGCAAAGTCTCTTACCCCCTGTTTCAAGTCTGTATGCTAAGCTAAGCTAGCCAGGCTGGCTGTAGCATTGAACTTAAAGGACACCGATATGAGATTGGTATTGATCTTCTTATCTAACTCTCAGCAAGAAAGCGAAAAAAGTTTGTTTTCCAAAATGGTGAACTATTCATTTAGCTTCAACCTAATGATTTGCACAAATGTGCAACAGCAAAGATGAAAAGAATAACAGTTAGCCTAATTAATGCATAGATATTACCCAGAGGTAAAGCTACAAGCTGGCTTAAATGTAAAATAGATGAAGATGATACATGATAAATAATAAAATCTTAGTGGGACATCTAAGGTCTATCTCGTATTTATTTAAGACTTAAGTCCAGTCTCTTTCAACCAGCACCACATGCAGGTTTCTCTCCAGCTTGATTTCACCACAGTTACAGCCTGTTTGATGGATCTGAGTTTGACTGTGGGGGGAGATTTAGAAAGACGGAGCAAAAGCAAACCAGCTGTGAGACAGGCCAAGTTTATGAATGAAAACAGGAAGGATGGATTGAGACAGATTTGGAAGGAGAAAGGCAGGAAAACAAGCATCTGTACGAGATGTAAATATTGTGCTGGTAGTCTGAAGACACTCACTCAATCAAACACACAGAGAGTTAGAGGAATGTTTTACCACAATAAAATTAATGTTTCTCTCGGTGTGTGTATGTTTCCCTGATTTATCAAAATCCTCCTGTGCAGTCTGTATTGCATACTCATGGAGAAATTCCAGTAGGCTTATATAGAGAAGAATAGGAGGACATTAGTAAATAATAGCTCTGTCAAACAAATGTGGTCTGAACATACCAACAAAGTTAAACTCTGAGCATAGTGAAGTTACCATCTCTTACTTCAGCTATACTTTACAGAAAGTAAAAAGGGTCATTTGGGAAAGGTACATATGGATTTTATTACAATCCAAACACTTTCCCACATTACTCTTTGTATTTGCTCTTATCTCTGCCAGGATCTGTGACTAAATATTTAAAGCAGTCTGGTTTTTTGTAGAGTGTCTCTGTCAGAGTTAATGTTTTATGAGCTGTGGGCTGCTGGAGAAACTTCTGTCTTCTTCTATCTATCTCCTGTTTCCTACAGCTTTTGCTGTGTACTTTTTTTTTCACCATTGTACCACCATAATGTTGTTGTTTCAGAAGATTGAACGTCTGACGCTACATATATTCTCTTGCAAATTGTCTCTGAGTTTGTGCCGTCTTTCACCAGGCAGCTGTTGGCCCCTGGGTATCAGGAAATATGGTACACTCCCGATGGAGGCCGCAAGTCCTCCTCTCCTGCCAGCACTGTAAGTCCATGAAACAGTTTGATGCTCTTAAACTGTAGCGGGGAGCTGTAAATGATCATAGAAGAGAAATAGATGTCAATGCAGTTAATCAAAACCTATGGCAGCAGTATAGCAGGCCATATAACAAGCCTCTCTGGTCTCTCTTCTCACTGCACTACCCTGCTTCTCTACATAGAGAGCTGTGTGTTGAGCATTCATTGTCTTTTTTCTTCCAGGGACACTGTTTCTACCATGGGGAGGTTCTTGGTATGGAAGGCTCAAGTGTTGCTGTTAGCACATGCTCAGGACTCAGGTAAGTAAAACCCCACCACGGGTTGTATTCATATAGTTTTTAAATATTTTGAGTTGGTTCCCAATAGTGAAAGACATTTCTTAGAATTCTAAGAAGTCTCCCATAAGACTACATCCCATAAAAGTGCCAATCTATTTGTGAAGACAGCTACTAACTTAACAGCACGGAAGAGGACTTTTCTTCAGCAAAGCAGTAAAGAGTTGCACGAAACAGAGCTCCCAATACTCAGGGGAGCAGGGAGTTAGTGCTGCAGATCTTGTTGGGATGACATCTGTGATTGATCTTATTAAAGATATGTTGGCACCACCCACTCTATAAATTATAAATAAAGCTATTAGTTCCATTAATGCTAATTTTACAGCCTCAGTTTATTTGTTTGTCAGCTGACGTGAAAACACTTTAAGCCAACAAAACAGAATTTATGGATGCGTAGCAATGTCCTCACTGTTTTCTAAGTCATTGATAGAATACCTGTCTACAGAACATACAGTAATACATAAGTTACTGTTGTTCAACATTTCCTAGTTGGGTCAACTTGCCAAAAAAGACAAGGACATTTGTTCAAATGTTGAGACATTTTCACAGCTCCGAACATCACTAACTTTCCTACTTTACAAACACGACGTTCCAGTTCTGGGATTGCTCCGGTGCTGCCAGAATATCCGTCGGATCAGGCTCTTTTTCGCCCGGATGTCCGTCACCTTCCGCTTTCTTTGAGTTGTAATTTTAAACTCCGGTGGATTTCTGAGGACTATGGTTAACTGCTCCTCAGATCTCTGCAGGGTAAATCCAGACAGCTAGCTAGACTATCTGTCCAATCTGAGTTTTCTGTCACATGTTCCACCAAAACAAGTTCCTTCTCGAGGCTATTTTTGCAGTGGCACCGTGGCTCTGTCGGGCATTTAGTGCCGCCCAAGACGACTGTGATCGGTTTAAAGAAATGCCAATAAACCACAGTATGTTTTTCTCCCATCCCGGAATGCTGTGTGGACTAGCCAGACCCTCCTCCGCAGCGCTGTGGAGGAAGGTCTGGCAAAGCGAGACTACTACTTTCCTTATCTTCAATGTTCATACATGTTATCAGCTGAATAAAAACCTGTTTACACTAATACCTGGCCAATATCTATCTGATAATCCCTGATTACAGAAACCATGTTATCAAGTTATTTAAGTGCAGATGCACTCGTTGCCATTTTAAGATCCATACAAAAAGATCCATGCATCAGGGTCAACCGAACCTTCTTCCCTAAGACATAAGATCATTGTGAACATCATTTTGTCGATGAAAAGAAGATGTAACCAAAGCCTGCACAACTGTCCAGCCTGTGATCAAACCATGGCTGATTAGATGAGATAAGCTGACAGGAAACAGTTGTGTGTAGTGTATTGTGCAGTGCAGTAGGTTAGTAGGTCATTGGCTCCAGAGCTGGTCCATTGAGTACAGCTCAGTGCGGAGATCCTGTGTGTTCTCCTGGTGTGGACCAAGACAGCTGACCCTTCCTGCTAGAAACACTCAGAGAGACCGGCAACAAAGAAGGAACTGGCAAGCACTGACAGAAATCATAGCCATATGTGTGTTTGCGTGGGATCAGCGCTCTGCATCTGGAGGACGATGAATGAATACGTCTTCCTACTAATGTAGATTCTCTGGAGAAATGCAAACGCAGCAAAGAGGGACATTGACATGTGGGCGTTTGACCTCTCCAGATGTTTTCTACAGCTGCTTGACCTGCTGCGGAGTGCATGCTCGTGTGTTTGTGTATAAACGTCTATGTTCATGAGGGTTTTTGTGAAGAAGCCAGAGGATTGTCTATCGCTTTGCCTGCCCCAGCTGATCTTCATTCATAAACAGCAGTAAATCGCCTGAGACACTTTGCTCTGTTTCACCCATCCGTAAAACCCCCAAAGCCAAATAAAAAAAATCCCGATCTGACGTGCAGCCATAAACATATTACCCACGCTTCAGTTTGACAATGCAATTAAGGATTACTGTTGCAAGTTACATTTAAATATGATGTATGAAAATGTATTTACAGTGTTTGCAATAGAAACTATGATTTCCACAGTATATCACAGCGTGCAGACAGACCGACAGACAGCAACCTAATTGGTCCACATTGATTTTCTCGAGCTATGTTTTGATGGAACCAACAGTAGTGTCTTGTTTCCCCAGGGGACTGATTTCTCTGAACACAAGCATCAGCTACCTGATAGAGCCTCTTCCTGTTTCCACGGGTGCACAGCAGCACGCTGTGTTCAGAGCCAAGAGTCTCCATCTACCCAGAGGTAGCTGCCGGCATCACCATGGCAACAAGGAGCATGAGGAAGGGCTTAACAACTTCATCCATGGGATGATGTCACCACGGAGCGGGAGGGTGCGTTGGGACAGGACGGACTCATAACGATGCCTGAAACCCTTTGCAAGTTTGACACAAAGCATGACTATATTCTGTATTAAACTGTTCTGTCTCCATTTTCAGGAAAAAAGGGACCTGAACCAGAATATGAAGTACGTAGAGCTGCTGATAGTGGCAGACAAGGCTGAGGTGAGGACATAGTTGTGAATTTAGTCACTTTGTAGGGACATAAACATTTTTTTATGACACCATTAAATGTGGGAGTACAGGATGTGCTCCCACATATGTGAAAGTAGTTGTCGGCTGAATTAAGCATCACAAGATACTTATCATCATACTTACCATACAGCATCATTTCCAGTAGTCTGTTGTGAACTAGTCCAAAGACATGCAGGTTAGGTTAATTGTTGACTCATTACTGTAGGTGAAAATGTGAGTGTGAATGGTTGTCTGTCTTATGAGCTATTTATATGCAGTATAAATAGTAAATGTCTGCCTTATACAGCATTGTAATAAACCTAAATATAGAAAACAGTGTCAGTAAATTGCACCCATCACTCTATTTAGAGCTAGTTATTGTAAATATAAAGCTCTGAATCCCCCTTTTGAGGTTTGGGAGGATGTAAAACAGAGTGTGGGTGTGTCATGTGTCTGTGTTCAATGTGGTTTATGTCGTTGGCAGTTTGAGAAGCATGGGAGTAGTCTTGAGAAGACCAAACAGAAATTACTGGAAGCGGCCAACTTGGTTGACAAGGTAACATCTGATGTGAAGCATGAAAACCACAAACCGACACATTTGGTTCACGAGGCCTTTATCTAGTATTGACAAGTCAAATGTGAGATTTTTGTGTGATTATATTCTGTCCACAACCACAGTACTACAAGGCTCTGAGCATCCGTGTGGCATTAATCGGTCTGGAGGTGTGGACCAGCCAGGACATGATCAGTGTTTCAGACAACCCTCACAGCACTCTGGCAGCCTTCCTGTCCTGGAGAGGCAAACAGCTCCGCACGCTCCCCAACGACAACGCTCAGCTCATCACGTCAGTGTCCCCGTCTCCCACTAATCTTCCCATTTGTCATTCTTCACCCTCTCCAACGCTAGTGTCCCCCCTATACTATCTCCTCTAAGTCCCCTGTCCCGTGGGGTAGATCTCTTAATAGATTTTATCTTTATTGCGTGAGACAATAAACATCACCAGTTGTATCCCAGTGGGCCGTTGTCCAGCTGGAACTAATCACCAGTGGCGTTTTGTGTCTCCAGGGGGAGGGGGTTCCAGGGCACCACCATCGGGCTGGCACCTCTCAAAGCTATGTGCTCCGACTACCAGTCCGGTGGAGTGAACACGGTGAGAGACGAGAGTCTAAACAAACATTAATCCTCTGCGTGCACTTGAGTAGAGAACCCATCCAGATGGGGGTGGCTGTAGCTCAGGTGGTACAACGGGCCAATAGTAATTTAGGTCAGTATAGTGGAACGCCGGCACGTATCCAGCAATGACAGAATGCCACGAGAAATATATAGCATAAAATATTGTTCGCCACCTCCCTAAGGAATTTACTTTTTTAAGTAATATTTGATCCTTTTTTTGAATAGGACCACTCCGAGTCAGCTGTGGGTGTAGCTGCCACCATGGCACATGAGATGGGCCACAACTTCGGCATGAGCCACGACAGTACAGGCTGTTGCCAGGCGAGGGCCGAAGACGGAGGTTGCATCATGGCTGCTGCTACTGGGTGCGATACAAAAATGAAATACGACCAATAATAAAAAATAAAAAAAAATTATTAAACTAATGGCTAGAAAAACAGAAGATTTGAAAAATGACATAATATTTAATGAAAAATTGTGTGAACCAAGCCTTACTGTCCATACTGTGTTTGTGCTTCTTCCTCATCACGAACCAGGCATCCATTTCCACGTGTGTTCAATGATTGCAACCTGAAGGAGCTGAGGAGCTACCTGAGCTCTGGAGGAGGGAAGTGTCTTTTCAACTTGCCAAACACCAGATCCATGTACGGAGGCCAGCGCTGCGGCAACGGTTACCTGGAGGATGGAGAAGAATGTGACTGTGGAGAAGAAGAGGTTTGTTGTGTTGCAGTATATATATTCCTTGTACGTTTTTTGGCCAGGACTCAATGTGCCATGTTTTTTGTGTGTGTAGGAGTGTACCAGTCCCTGCTGTAATGCCAACAGCTGCACTCTGAAAGCTGGAGCTGAGTGTGCGCATGGCGTCTGCTGCCATAACTGCAAGGTACTAACATGAGAAACTGACCATCATCTAATCAAAGAGAAACACAAAAATCCTTTTATGACTTATGTGTCTCTTGGGCAGTGGTGGAGGAAGTACTGACTCTCAGTACTTAAGTAAAAGTACAAATAACCAGAGACATATTTACTTTAGTAAAAGTAGAAGTACCACAATGGCAATCCTACTTAAGTAAAAGTAAAAAGTACCTGATTTTAAATGTACTATATAAGTATTAAAAGTACAAGTACTTGCGTAACGATTTATTCTCTTAATGTCTATATTCTAATAATTAAAAAAGAAACAGTAGGCCTATGGGCTGTGAAATTTTAATTAAGTTAGTTTTAGGTTAATTTAATTGTGCTTACCATCTGTGGCCCAGTTTACATTCTGACTTACAATTCTGGTTATCAGGGTGATCTGCATGAAGCTCGACTTTGCATTATTTCCCACGGGACAGTGAATGCTGCACACATTTATCTAGCGAGAACACACGGGCTTAGACAACAAGTACGCGGCTTCACAGCTGAGGAGGACCGGGAGTGTTTTTAAGATAAATATACAGGGTTGTACATTAACCTTATGTGAACGGATGCTTCACATATGATCCAGCAGAGTATCGGGAGCAGCAGCAGTAACAGGAGCAGCAGTAGTACCGGGAGCGGTACGCGCCTGGCCAATAAATGCTATTGAAAGGTGGGTCTTGGTGGCGTGGCAGTGCAGGAGCCGCTGCTGAAGGCTTCCCTGCGGACTGCAAATGTGTGACGTTCAGGAAGACGTTTTGGCAGGGGGAAAACTGATCAGAAAACGTAACGGAACGTTGTAGAAATGTAGTGGAGTAGAAAGTATAGATAATTGCTGCAAAATGTAACGAAGTAAAAGTCAAACGTATGCACTATTGATACTATTTAAGTAAAGTACAGATACGTGAAAAATGTACTTAAGTACAGTAACAAAGTGTTTGTACTTCGTTACATTCCACCACTGCTCCTGGGCTAATTCTTACTATCATTTTTTTTGTCGTCCTTCTCATCTCAGTGTGTTTCCTAAACTTCTCTTCCCCCTCTCCATCTCTCACTGTCCAGTTGAAGAGCCCAGGTGTGCTGTGTCGTGCTCCCTCGGGGTCCTGTGACCTGCCAGAGTACTGCGATGGGAAGGCAGAGTCTTGTCCTGCTAATTTCTATTTAGTGGATGGCACGTCATGCGCAGCCGGCCAGGCCTACTGTTACACCGGCATGTGTCTCACCCTGAAGCAGCAGTGTCACTCTCTCTGGGGACAGGGTGGGTAAACTGAATAATGACTAATCTATAAGTCTTTTGTTCTATAAGGTGGTATATGTACATGTTTACAGTATTGTAAATTATTGCAATTATTGGGTGCACTTAGCTAAAACTAATGCAGTCTAATACCTCTAATTAGATATTTATGTCATTGAGGAATTTTTCTGTGTTCATCTTCAAGCTATAGTCAAATATATTTGCAAATTGGACATTACATTTTGTATTTAATTCCCAAATGCAAAAATGCGTTGTGCCACATACATTCCTGGCACGTGACACTGAAACAGTGTTTATTTATATTTATATAGATTACACATCAGATTGATCAGTATCATCAGTTAAGTTAAGGAATTCCAAAAAGGAGAGCCTAGGAGAGAGTTCCTGAGCCTATTCTTCTATTGTTTTGTTGGGATGATAATAGGTTTGATGGGATAATCAGCTTAAATGTCACCCAACTCTTACAACTCTGCACTAAGCTAAAACTAATACAGTCTAATACCTCCATTTATATATTTATCAATGAGGGATTTATTTCTGTGTTCTCCCTAAAGAAGAAGAATACATACTTTATTAATCCCTGAGGGGAAATTCAATATTTTCTCCCTGTGTATTATACACAGGCCCGAAATACACATGCAAACAGTTCCTACAGATATGCTTTAAATGGAGAGATGTCAGAACGAGGGGGCTGCCCATGGACAGGCGCCCCAAGCAGTTAGGGGTTATATGCCTTGCTCAAGGGCACCTCGGGAGTGCCCAAGAGATGAACTGCAGATAAAGCAGTTAACAATCCAGTGCATGTTGAAGCAGAGAGGCTAGGTAGAGATGAGTCCTCAGTGGGTCACAGGATTAGGGATTGGTATTGGACAGCGTCCATGTTCACGTTGTGACAGAGCCTCCCTGGAGAGCCTTTGTAGAACAACAGGAGCCACACAGAACAGTAAGAGATGCCATCTGGTCTCCATCAGGTGGTCACATAACCCACTGTGCATGCATTTACTGCATGTGTGTGTTATTGTGTGTGTATGTGCGGCCATATTTATGTGTTTCTGACCATCTTGTCTCTCCTTCGACAACAGATGGCCGTCCGGCCCCTGACCTGTGTTTTAAGAAGGTAAACGAAGCCGGGGACATGTACGGGAACTGCGGCAAAGATGTGTTGGGGAAGTACAGGAGCTGTAAGGACAGGTGAGGATCAAATCATTTTAGTTTGGGCGCCTGGGTAACTCACCTGGTAGAGCCCATATAAAGAGACTTAGTCCTCGACGCAGCGGCCATGGGTTCAACTCCCTTTGCTGCATGTCATTCCCCCTCTCCCTCCCCTTTCAAGTCTAAGCTGTCCTGTCAAAAATAAAGGCCTAAAATGCCCCAAAAATAATCTTACAAAAAAACATTTTGGTTCATTTACATCTACATTTCCTGAGAATGACAAGTTAGAATTTCTGTACCATTCATTGATCAATCTCACCAAACTGATGATACCCTTTTTGTTATCTCTGCCAGGGATGCTCAATGTGGGAAAATCCAGTGTTTAACCTCAGCCTCCAAGCCCCTTGAAAACAATGCTGTTCGCATAGAAACCACTGTCAGTATGGGCAACAAGAAGATCCAGTGTATGGGAACACATGTGTACAAGCCTGGGCAGGGGGACGAGGGGGGGCAGGGCGACACTCTGGACCCTGGCCTGGTCATGACGGGCACCAAGTGTGGCGAACACTCGGTGAGATTTACTAAATGGAATTTGTTGTGGCAGGGAGCATGCTTTAGATGTCTTGATCTCTCTCTCTTGAGATGTTGGTGTCAGAAAGCCACATTTAATTGTTGTCATGTACTAACTTTGTGGCTCCAATCTTTGTAATGTTCATGAAGACAAAATTGTACCACCATTAGGAACTTGCCTATTTTAACTCTTCTGTGACTCTTCCTCACACCTGTCTTTAATGCAACAGATTTGCTTCAATGGAGAATGCCGCAATTCATCTTTCCTCAGAGCTGATGAGTGCAATGCCAAGTGCCATGGACACGGGGTAAGTTCCTGTGTGTGTGAGAAAGGATGCCGGGGGAGATTGATTTCCTAGGAGTGTTGGGAAAGATTTGGCTGCCAGCCAACTATTATGCAAAGCTGGCAAACTTGGCAGGAGAGGAATAAGTATTTAGATCGTTTTACTTAATTAAAAGTAGCAATATAGCAAAGTAAAAACACTCCAGTACAAGTCACAAATCTTGCTTAAATAAAAGTACAAAAGTATGATTGGTATGTAGATTACATAACTATAGTTGTCAGATAAATGTCTTGGAGTAAAGAGTACATTATTTTTCTCTCAAATACAGTGAAGTAGAATTAGAAAATAGAAATAATCAAGTAAAGTACAAGTACCTCGAAATTATGCTTCAGTAGAGTGGTTTAGTTAATGCACTATATTAGTTCCATGCCACTACTGAACCTTGGACTTGTGATTCAGATGTACTTCTGTAATCCAAAAATGGCATTCATTCCCGTAACTGTATGCCAATGTAATGAATATAAACTTTTTTGTTGTAATTTTAATGTGCAATATGTTCTTTCACCAGCTGTGCAACAACAATCACAACTGCCACTGTGACGTGGGCTGGGCTCCTCCTCTGTGTGACCAGAAGGGGTCAGGTGGGAGTGTAGACAGTGGACCTGTCATCAGCCACAGTGAGACACTTAGTTTTTTCTCAAACATGAAAATGTGTTTTTCATATATTGAAACTTTAGAATATTTCTTTGAAATTGTGCATTTTCTGACTCTTGTCTATTTTATATTCCAACAGGTAATCTCCTTCCAGTCCTGGTGGTCCTCCCCCTGGTTCTCTTTGTGGTTTTGGCTGCTGTTGGACTCTGGTGCTGCTACAGACATAAACTCCACCCACTAAAAACCTCTGCTCCACCTCCAGTGCCAAAGTAGGTCATTCCGGAGTGTTAAATAAATAATACACTAGTTCTGCCGGCAAAGTACTTTCTATGTTGTGTGGATGTATACATGATGGATCTGTACTTTTTGTATTTGTGTTTTAACCCTCAGTTGTTCAGTCCCAGTCGAGGGCAAGCCTCTGTATGCCAACAGTCATGTGAACGGTCACGCCAACCCGGCATTCTTGCTAAAAAAACAGGACTCGGATCACCTGGTAAAGAAGCCCATTTTGACCCAGACAATAATACCATTCTCTAGTGTTTGAGAATAACAGAATAAACCACTGAACTTTGTTATGGTTGCCTTCTTCCACAGGGGAAATCCTCTTCTAATCCGAGCCCGTCTTGCTCCTCTCGGTCCAGACACGCTATTGTGTGTCCAGCAGTGAAGCCTCCTCCCGTTCCTGCGTACACTGCAGAGCAGAGAGAGCAAACACCTCAGCCACACACACAATACTCTCCTCAGGGTTACACTCCACCTCCCACTAAATCTGCGCAGCTCACCGAGCAGAGGCGAAACAAGGCACCTCCACCGCCTTCAGGACCTCCACCTTTACCTTCCCTGGACGCCAAAACCCACTTACAGCATTCAGTGTTACCTCGACCAGACCCCCCAAACAGACCTCCACCACCTTGTCCTGTTAACAGGCCGTCAGGGGTGAGGCTTTTTTTTATGTTTTTATGTAAAGCCAATTTTGTTCTAGATAACTGAGTGTGAAATGTCTTATTTTTCATTTTGATGTAGGAACAGCAACAAATGAAAGGCCTGCAGGTTACTACTAATGGCCTGCAAAGAGGAAAAGCTGCTTTGGCTCCATCTGCTGGACAGAAAAAGCCAAACGGGTAATTCATCTGGAGGAGTTTTCTAATGTAAATATATACTAACCCCTTGTTAACTTCTTTTTGTTGTTGTTGCTTCTTTTAGAAACTAAGCGCTCAGGGATACGTTGGGGACGACCACTTACATCCAATTATGGACTGCCTCTTTTTGAATATTAGCAGCTGAAACTGTGGGATATGATGAATACTTGACACAATGTGGATTGCAGTGTATGTACACTGTTGTGTATTGAGGGAAAAATGGTGGAATCACAGCAAGTCATAGTACACATCACAATGAGTATGTTTTAAGCCTCAAATCTTCAAGATTTAGGCTTCATCTGTGTTTTGTAAATTAGCCCTTTGTGCTTGCTTTCACACTTTGAAACAACGAAAGCTGTGATTTTAAGTTTTTGTTATTATTATCCCATAAGTTGATTGAAATGTGATATTATTCCATATGCGCAGCAGTGTTAAATCACTGTTGCAGGAGTATTTATTCACGAAGAATGAATGAATGTTTACAATCTAGCCTACTAAAGTGTCTCTTCGAGACACCAAAAAGCATCAGCTGTAAATTAGTAAATCAGTCTTATATTAAGAAAAGATGCCAATATTGAAGTGCTTACGCTTCTTATGTGTGAATAAGAATGGGATTTTATGGACTTTATGGGGACCAGTGAAAGTCCAAATGCATGCTGTAAGTATATGCTTATGATGAGAGATACATGTCTGATATGTAGCAGGAAATGTCATTTTTTTCAGTTTTGTTATTTGTTTTGTTCCAGTGATGTTATATTGTTGCACTTTGAGCAATCTTTCTAGTGTTAAATACTCACCCGCTGAAGGCGTTTAAGCCTGCAGAAGGTGAGTATTTCATGAAGATTATGGGTGAATTTGCACCCACACTAACTCTTATCTTTTTAGTGCTGTCTCCGACAATCGGTGATGAAGTCGTCTTTGTCCACGGCAACGTTTCAAATAATTTAATATGGGGAAAGAAATATGAGCCATAGTTTTATTAACATGTATCAGTTAAACATCAAAATTGCACCATACATTTTGCGTGTTCGTCAGACTAAAACTGTTCAGTGGGAGTTCCTTCATGACCAAAAATGCTATAAAGTTACTCTTCTATCTGAGAAGACTATATACTCCAGGCTGTGTAACAGTGAGAACTTTGTAATTACTGTTACTCACCTTCTAATTACTGTTAGGTACTGTTTAAAATCCTGGTTCATTTGACTTCCCAGGGGATGACCTGCTTTGATCTGTAATCTATCGGCTGCCATCTTTTACCTTCTTATCAGACCTATGCAAACCCTGGCACTGTGCTACACTCTGTGTCCTAAACTGGAATTCAAATAAACACATGTGATAATAAAACTGTTATACTTTTTAACTGGTTGTGTTTTGTCAATGCATGTGATCTTGTTCGTACCAGAATTGTTTTCTAGATGCATGAGCAGGCTCCATAGTAGCTCACTGAATGAGAGACCCGGCATTGTCACACCTTTCAAAATAGCTGCAAGCATTAGCCCATGGTTAAAAAGAAAAAAGGCAAGCCTATTGTCTTCTGTATCTAAGTACTTCTGAGTACTGAGTACTTCTGCTAACAGGTTTCTGCTAACATGCTTGGTAAAAAAATAAATAATATTAGGTAAATTGGGGAACAAAAAGTATTTCCATGCATTCTGTTTGTCATAGAACTGTAGAGTGTAGTACCACATTAGTGGTAACACTTTACAAAAAGGTTGGAATTAAGTTACTAGGGAACAAATGAGGAACGAATAAAGCACTGCCTGCTTGTGTGAACATTAAGTTAATGAGTAAATCCTAATCACATTTAATAGAGGAACTAGTGATTGGTAAATCCTAATCACACAAGTAGAGTAGCTAATGATTAGTTAAAATAAGTTAATTGACAAACGAATCTGGAGCGACTTGATAATTGTTGAACCATTCAGGAGTACTTCCCTAATAATTCCAAATGGAGGACTATATAGTAGATACTGAGTTACCAGAGAACAGACTAGGAGATATAGGCCTCTATATTAATAAATCATTAGGTAATGATAAGCTCATGACTATCTGTGAATTGATCGTACTGACCACTTTCTTCATGCGGTGTTCCCTTTTAACTCTGAACCAGCTGCGCGCAGCACAAAACTAGAAATGACCCTTGTGCTTTTCACTAGTAATTCATCATCTATAGTCCTCTATTAGGAATTATTAGGGAAGTAGGCTACCTATGAATGATTCACCAGTTATGTCGTTCCTGATTTCTACCTTACCTGTTTCTCAATTAACTAATCATTAACTAATAATTAGCTACTCCATAAAATTGATTAGTAGTTAGTTACTTATTAACTAATGGTTCACTGTCAGTTAGTTCCTCATGATTTCCTTATTTGTTCCCTGATAACTAGCCTACTCAACATTTTGTGTACCTTGTTGTATAATAGTTACCGAATTTGTAAAATGGGTTTTCATTTCTATAAGGATAGGCCAGAGTTTGACAATAATCATTCTTGAACAGCTGAATATTGCATAGGAAAAATATATTGGGGAATTTAGGCTTAATTTAATTCACGTGTTGGCCATTTGGGGGCAGCGCAACCACCCGGAAGCACAACATTGATACCTCACATTTTGAAGTTGACATGTCGCAACTAGCAAACAGCTCATTTGCATGTGAAGCAGAAAAAGCGCAACATTGCATTCAGTTGGAGTCGTGTTTTTAGCCACTTGAGGAATGTAAGTCTATTATTCACTGTACTTTTAGTTCTGTTTCAGTGTCCACCAACTTCTGAGGGCAATATCTGTCTCTTTAACTGCTAAATGGACCCACTGTTTACCTGCTAGTTGCTAGCTTTGTCCTGTCTGTTTGTTATAGGTATTGTGCCGAAAACAGACTGCCTGCCGAAATACGACTACACGCCGCTAGAGGGCAATGTTGGTCAGTCTAAATAGTTATGTGCACCAATATTAATTAATATTAAGTCATTTCGAATGTTTTTATTGTAGGCCCTAATGTAATTAGCCTGCTGTAGTTGTTTAAATGACACCCCCTCTTAGCACTGCTGGAAATGCTAAAGGGGCCTGCCCTTTAGATCTCCACATCCTTCACTGAGATGAAAGCTCTCAGATTTATTCTAATCAAAAGACCAAGGCTAGATCCCCTGAACCAACCTTCCTTCAACACAAAAACAGCCACACACACACACACACACACACACACACACACACACACACACACACACAAATGTCCTGGTTGACTCTCTGCAGACTGATCTTCCACAGGACCAAAGGGAGGCAAAGGTAGTCACTCAGAGGTGTCACTCAGAGGGAGATGTGGCATTGGCAGGCAAAGGTTTAAGCATGTGGCTTAATTGCAGCCAGCCTCTCCTGCTGAGCATAATTAGTATTAGCTAGCATGTCACTTCCTGTGGAGTTTCATTTATTAGAGATGATGATTGGCTGAAAGATAAAATGCAGTGGTGACACCCCCGCCTGGGTGCAGCCAGGAGGGGATCTTACCTGCTGAAAGCTCCCCTGCCTTGTGCTATGACCTCATTAAGCCTGACTTGTTTTTCCACTTGTAACGGTGATTACCACTCATTTCTTTCACTTTTATCCCAAAGAGACCATCCTTTCTGCTCTGATTTTGGGTGATTATGGGTAAATTCAGACAGCCAGTGTGATAAATCAGGGCTCCAGACTAACTTTTTGCCTTGGTTGCACTGGTGCGCTTAACTTTTTTATTTAGGTGCACCAGCACAAAATGTAGGCGCACCCAAATTTTTCCTCGCGTCGCCGTTAACGCTGAATGGGGATACACGATATATAGCTCTGTATTTTTTTTACCAAGTGGGCTAAATGTTCAGTTTTAAGTCAAAGCCACTTTTCACAAGCTCTTTTATGAAAACAGATTGTGATTAAAATAAAATGCAAAGACAGAGTTTCCTTTACCAGTTTGAAAATATACAGCTGCAACACATTCAGAAAGTTATCTGAAATAAATAGCTTACGATATATAAAAAAAAATATATATATCTCTGAGAAAGCTCCTTCACTTGTTTTCAACAACAATAACAGACTGATTAAAAGAGAGAGAGGACGCCCGGATAGCTCAGTTGGTATATATAGAGGTTCGACTCCGACCTGCGGCCCTTTCCTGCATGTCATTCCCCCCTCTCTCTCCCCATGTCTTCAGCTTTCCTATCAAAATAAAGGCCGAAATCTTTAAAAAAATATATATAAAAAAATAAAATAAAACAGAGGGAGAGGGAAGTGCGATGGACTGAAGCGTATGCTACTCACAGAGTGACGGCTGACTCATTATGAATGGGTCCAGCATGGGTCGAATGCGCTTTGGCGGGTCAGCGGCGTTACACACGTCTTGTGTTGGCTATGAAATGTCTGTATCGTCACTGCGCTGCATTTGTATGAACTATGATAATGTGGCCATGGGTCACATCTCTCGCCCAGGTCCAGCAGGCTCCGTCTCACACGCTATTACTCAACCAACTGAAGTTAGTTGCATTTAATAACTTCTAATGTGTTTTTCGCCGTGGCGGCCGCAATAACAGAGAGTTACCAGCAGAAACACTGGTACCAATACAGGTTTCCCTCTCATACTTAATACAATATACAGCTGTGTTAATAACAATTAAAACTGTAGACAAATGTCAGCAGTTTGGACCGGCAGCGCTGTGTCTGTCTGCATGTTGCAGGGGAGCCGTGTGTGAGTGAATGGGGGCGGGGCTGCGCGGAGAGTAAGAGGAGGGATCCAAACACAGGCACGGCTTTACAGAAGGAATGGGTCATGTAACGCAACATTAAACCATATCGATATAAATGACATTGCTTCATTCGTGGAGAGGCAGCGGATGCGAGGACGTTAGGTGCACCGGTGCGACCTAGGAAAAATCTTAGTCGCACCCTTACAAATTTTGGTCGCACTCTAGAGCCCTGTAAATGTGTACGTTTGTTGTCCTGTCCAAACAGATGTAACTAAACTAACAGGAGCGTGAGGGAGATGTCAGTCAGGCAGTCAAGGTCCAATCAGGCACAATAACTGAAAACAGCTGGCATGGTGTATTATGCAGTCCCTCCAGGATTTTGCGGGAGCTTTTAAAAAAAAATTGCGATAAAAGTTGCGATGTCTTTTGTATGTTTGTTGCAATGAAGTTGTGGGAGACAGTGAAAGTTGCGATTTAAAATTTTTTTTTTTTATAGTTCTTTAAAAATAAAAAGGAAACTTGTTTTGGGGAGAATAAAACTCTGGGCTGAGATTTCCTAGTAACCTTACCAAAAAGACTCAGGATGCTACAGATGTTGGTATAATATGAAAATGGCTGGTGGGTTTAAGACAAAAAATAATAATTTATTGAATGAATCAAATTTGAACATATGTGTCATTGGCTTGTTGATCTTTACATTGTTAGTTAATTTCCTATCCTGGGCTGAGACACACATTCATACGGTTTAATAAAGTGCTTATTGGACTTTAACTTATCATTGCACTTACAATAACGAGCGTGCGTGCGGGGGGAACTGAGCAGCCGCGCCCACCGCAGAGAGCCGACAGGAAACAGCAGCAGTTTTCAGCGACTTTAGAGAGAAAAAACTTCACAGCGTACATTGATGTTAAAATGTATACAGGTTGGCAGGACGGTCTGAAATGTTTTGCGGTCTTTCGCTGTACGTTTTGTTGGCAAATGTGAGATGTTCGACTCAGTCACACACGTCTCGTCTTCATCACAAACAATGAAATGATCAACCCGTGGCCGTTCTCACTCCCGCTTGGTCATTGGCTCTCAGAGTCACATACTGACGGCACGTGGGACTGCTGGGATTGGTTGAAGTCGTGGGAAACTTCAGGTTATTAGTCAAATTTGCGAGAAAAGTTGAAATGGACATATTGAAATATACCTGTGCTACGGTGAGCATGCATTGTCATGAAATAAACGGGTCATCACACTGAAAGATATTTAAAGTATGGACATTGATTTATTGGCAGCCCAAACCACGCGTCAAAGCAGTTCTCCCTTTGTCTGATTAAAAGACTCTACAGGCATGGAATGGCCTGGATTGCACCAGTTGCTTACCAGTAATTAGGAACTTCAGGCCTTTCTACTGAAATGGGATAAAACCACAACTGCAGATTCACCGGCTCATTTAAATGCCAGAGGTGTCAAACAGTACCGGCTGGAAATATTCGTCACATAGTGTATTTAAAGATAACATCATCAATGTTCACGGTTATATTGCTGGACAATAACCTTTCAGTCCCTCCAGGATTTCACAGCCTTTTGTTTTTTAGATTGTTGCGGCCCAAAATGTCTGATTTTGCGGGAGCTTTTGTAAAAAATTGCAAAAAAGTTGCGATGTCTTTTGTATTTTTGTTGCGATGCAATGAAGTTGCGAGAGAGTTCTTTAAAAATAAAAAGGAAACTTGTTTTGGGGAGAATAAAACTACTCTGGGCTGAGTTTTCCTAGTAACCTTACCAAAAAGGCTCAGGATGCTGCAGATGTTGGTATAATATGAAAATGGCTGGTGGGTTTGTATGTGTATTGAATGAATCAATTTTGAACATATGTGTTGATCTTTACATTGCCTGGGACACACATTGATACGGTTTAATAAAGTACTTATTGGACTTTAACTTATCATTGTACTTACAATAGCGAGCGTAGCTGTCCTCAATTTAGGTCATCGTGTACATCTCATCTCTGGTTTTTCCTGCATCCACCGTGTGTCTTTGTGTGTGTGTGCTCATCAGTCGTGGGGGGAACTGAGCAGAAGCCCCGCCCGCTGCAGAGAGCCGACAGGAAACAGCAGCAGCTTTCAGCAACTTTAGAGTGAAAAAACGTTACAGTGTACATTGATGTCAAAATGTATACAGGTTGGCAGGACGGTCTGAAATGTTTTGCATGTTTTGTTGGTAAATGTGAGATGTTCGAGTCACACACGTCTCGTCTTCATATCAGAAACAAGGAAATGAATTTGGCGACGTACGTGTGTTACGTCAACCCGTTCTCACTCCCGCTTGGTCAGTGGCTCTCAGAGTCACATACTGACATAAAGTCTGGCACGTGGGACTGCTGGGATTGGTTGACGTCGCGGGAAACTCCGGTTATTGGTCAAATTTGTGAAAAAATATGCGGGTGACTGGTCAAAATTGCGAGTCGCACCAAATTCACGGTGATTGGTACATCGCGAAATCCTGGAGAGACTGACCTTTTAATCGTTTCTCTATTTATACAGTGAAGGTTAAAATTCCATTCCAACAATGAGCCTTCAGTGTTAATGGCTGAGTCACCACCCCAGGGACTGATGGTGGGTTATAGAGTTAAGTGTTGCTCTGATTGAGATGCTTGCCTCTGGCAATAAAAGGTCAACATAAATGATTAATGAGAGTAAAATGTCATAATGGAGGGTAGGCAGCAAAAAGAGCTGTAAGGTAGCTTGGGAATAACTCCTACATCCTAAATTGTCTTCTTCTCTGCTTTTACATATTATTCAAACCTTATACATTTGACCCCATGTGCAATTTGGAGTGTAGGTCTTTGATTAAAGTTAAAAGTAGCATTATTTACATGTGGCTTCAATGTTCAGCACAGCTGGGTTGCTGATACATCGGACAGACAAATCGATCATACATCAGTTCAGGCACAGTTTCCTCGGATGTGGATTATCCCTTTAATTGTGAGGTTTTGACTTATCATGTGTATTCATATCAATGAATAGAGGACTTCTTATGAGACTCCCACAGAGGTGAGTCCACGCTGACACGTTCAGAGTTCAGATGAAAGCTCTTTACCTCTAATTAGAACCCTTGGCAATTCTAATGGATGCCCTTATGAAAATATATTTAATGACCTGATGTCAGCAGGAGTCTATCCTCTGATGTCTGCTCCATCTCATTAAGAAATGTGTGTGTGTGTGTGTGTGTGTGTGTGTGTGTGTGAGAGAGAGATATAATCTTTGACACCACAAGACAATTTTATCACACACTGGCAACATTGCCTTTATTGTAAACACTGGTCAATCTGATGCACTATAATCTTTCACAAAAAGTGGACACGAAACAGACTCTCTCACTGTCACATAAGTAACTGCCTACATCAAGATCACTAATATCCAAAGGGTATACACAAACAATGAGAACATCCAATTAAGATGCCAAATTAAGATTTTTCCCAGAGGATTTCTTGCAGTACACCAGTCGTTAGAAACTTTAATTAAAGGGCAGTGTTGTGTAATACTTACAATAATAACTTACGATGTTCTTTCACCACACGCTGAAAATATATATACATATACTGTGTACTATTGAATTTACATTGTCAACATTGCCAAAAGCTTTTTCACTTATTATAATGTAATGTGTTCTTCCTCATTAAATAACAAAAACACAACACATTGACAATATTATGTAATATTTATCTCATTTACAGATGATACTGCTCTATTCGTAGTCCAGTCTTGTATTGCACGCTGACTGCATGTCTTACCTTTGAATAATATCCTAACCACAGTTGACAGTTAATACAAATGATTAACGGGTACAGCTCTCTGCAGTCCTTTAACTGAGGTGTGTTGATGAAGCTGCTGCTGTCTGAGGACTGTATTGAAGATCAGCTGGAAGGTGGTTGTTATTTTTCCCCGTCTTTGCTCTGGTGCTCCCACGGCACCGGATCATTTTCGTCTGCGTTCGATCCACTCTCTCTCCCGTGCCAGAACTGCTCCACATCAAGCAAGACGATCCCATCTTTGAGGCTCAGCCTGTCTTCTTCGCTCTTTTCTCCTTGCTCCGGCTGGGGCTGAGCCTCACTGGTGGGATCCTGGCTGAAGCTTGGTCGTAGGCTCCTCTCCCCACCCAGCTGGCCCGAAGTCTCTGGTCTGGGGCAAGGCGACTGGAGAGTTGTAGGGTTGTGAGGTCCGGGCTTTGGCTTTGGAGGAGGCTGCTTGCGCAGGGTGAGGCGCCTCCACAGCCCCCTGTAGCCCTCTCTGAACTCCTCGGAGAGGAAGAGGACGATGAGAGGGTTCACCAGGGACAGAGAGAAGGTGAGCAGCTGGGCAGAGAGGGTTAGAAGAGGGGGAAGAGAGGAGACGAGGGGCTGAGCTCCTTCGATTTCCTTTTCTGCTACGTGATGCTCCCAAACCCACACCACCCACTGTGGAAGCCAGAGAACAGTCATGGCCACAGTCAGGCTAAACAGCATCAAGGTGAGCTTCCTGGCTCTGATCTGGGTGCGCAGGTTCTGAGTTTTACTGGAGCGGCGCTGGCACTGGCTATAAGCCCTACAGAAATACATCAGGGCGAAGCAGAGAGGTGCACAGTAGACCCCCAGGGGGTATGCTTTGACGTACACAGCCATGAAGTCCCGGGCTTCAGGAGGAACCTTCAGCGCACACACCATCCCGCGGATTTCTCTCTGCAGTGTGGCAAACAGCAAGTGAGGGATGGTGACAGAGCAGGCGGAAAGCCAGATGAAGAGGAACACCACCAGCATGGAGCCCAGGTGGATGCTCACCTGCTTGGTGGGGTTGGACACGTAGCGGTAGCACGCTTTGGCCATGACAGCCACCGTGAAGCTCTTCGCTGCCATGCAGGACTGGAGGAACCAGTCGGCCGTCTTGCAGACCACCCAGCCCAGATTCCAGCTAGCTTTGGAGTAGGACGCAGCCCTGAAAGGCACCGTGAACAACAGCACTAGCACGTCAGCAAACATCAGGTTGAAGACGAGGGAGTTGATGAGGGATAGTTTGCCCCTATGAGCGTTGGCGAACAAGATAACCATCGCAGTGAGATTACAAGCCACACCCAAGACACAGATGACTCCCAGAATAACTGGCACCAGGACCCTCAGCTCCCCGGGGTCCAGCTGTTGGTACGAGCTGCGTTCATTGAATGACCACTTGTCTATTGAGCTGTTCACCACTGTCTCATTGTTCCCACTCAAATTAGCCATCTTTTCCAAAAAGGATGGTTGAGCTGATATGAGAAGAAAAGATAGTAAAAGTCAAAAGCAGCCAGGAGAAGAAGAGAAATGGTTCTCGGTAGACGATAATCAATAATTGAAGAGCTTAAAGGAGTTTTTAATATATTGATACTAGCAATACTACCACTCTCTATCAAAACATGTTAGAATAATCACATCAGAGAAGGTCTCGATGGACGATCAATAATCAGAGTGGAGCTCCTGTCTGTCCCCGGGGTTATCCTGAGACACGGCGATGTAGCTTCTGCCACTGGTTATATAGACGCAGTTTGATTGACAGCTGCTGTTGCCAGCTGACAAAATGTGCGTCGACTACAGCCTCATTGGGCCAATTGGTTGGAGACAATATCAAGCAGACAGAATACTGCGCGCTGCACAGTGCATGTGTGCGTTTGTGTGTAGGCCTACACTTGCATAAGTGTGTGTGTGTGTATGTAGTGAGAATTGGTCTGTCATTGGCATGCATGCATTATGTGGAAATGTGCTGCAATGATGTCCAGTGACTCTCTCTCTCTCTCTCTCTCTCTCTCTCTCTCTCTCTCTCTCTCTCTCTCTCTCTCTCTCTCTCTCTCTCTCTCTCTCTCTCTCTCTCTCTGTGTATATGATGCCAAAGAAAAAGTCATGCACACAAATGCGTATATGCAAGCAACATGCACTTGAATTCACACAAGCACATTGCACATACATTCTGACAGACACACACACACCATAATGTGCACAGTAAAACACATGAATGTATGGATTTCTAATTTGTGTTTGTGAATAAGTAATAATTACCGTGTGGTTTTCTTGGCGTGAGTTAGAAGATACTAATGCTTACCTGCTGAATTGTTTTTTTCTTGTTATAGCAAAGGCATTTTACAATTTGTTACTCACAGTACATAAAATACAGTATATCCTCTGAAGCATCCAACAGCAATCCAGATGGATTCTGTCCTTTTTGCTTGTTGTGTGAGCTGCATAGATCAGCAATCCTTATTTGGAGATGGATTTCTGCTCGTACAATGGTAAATTAGTATAATTTGAATAAACATTAATAATCGAAAGAATTAAAAAAAAACTGTGACAGTGGCTAGTAATTTGAAATAAACCACTAGCTTTGTCCAGTGGATGAAAATAATGTTTCCTCCCTTTTTTGCAACAGCCAGACTGTCATGTCTGACATATCTTGCTCTTTGTCCACAAGAGGTCGCCCTTGTACCACAAGCGTCACTGAGTCATTTGATTTACGTACATTCAAGTAAGTAAGTCAGCAGCATTAACAGGAAGTCCAACAACAGGCTTTCAACTTGCACATCTTTATTCTTTTTTTATTCAAAGAAAATCCAGTAAGCATAAAGACTGCATGGTAATTAATTGCATTTCAATACATTCTGAGCTATAAAAGTTTTTCCTCAATTCGAAGTGTCACAAAGGAGGCTGTTTAGAACAGATTACTGTTTAAAGGAATCACACATAATAATTCCCTGATGTCACAGAGTTCATGTAGACCTTTGACTGCTTTTCTTAATGGTAGTTGGCTCTTAAAAACAAATGAGGATTTCTAAACTGATCAGAGTCGAGTGCTGAAATACAATAACCTGCTACTGTTCCACGTTACC
This sequence comes from Sander vitreus, assembly GCF_031162955.1. Taxonomy (NCBI): domain Eukaryota; kingdom Metazoa; phylum Chordata; class Actinopteri; order Perciformes; family Percidae; genus Sander; species Sander vitreus. The sequence continues at coordinate 22,986,942 of NC_135864.1, read as the reverse complement.
CTTCTTCAACAAGAGGAGGAACGTGGACAGCAGACCCTGCAGCAATCTTAAATCAAACTTGCAAAAATAGTTTACTTGCATAGTGCCTCAAATGATCTGTAGATGTTCAAATATCTATAATGCAGGCTGTCTGTTTCATCAGATTCAGATCCAACGCGTGCAAAAAAAGAGCTACGCTAGCATTATGTTACGCCGAAAAATCTCAAGTTCAATAATTCAACATGAAAAGTTTACGGTTCTACCCTCTACAGATCATTTTCGGTACAATCCAAACAAGGTTAAACGTGGTGTGGAGTTTTTCTTCCAACCGGTAATTTAGCAAAAAATACATAAAATTGAATGTGGCTTTGTCGTGTCTCTTGCAAACTGATGACATCAGACTGACTGCAATATGATAAGAGCAACAATGACTTTGTACATATCACAGCGTCCTCCCCTAAACTCACAAGCATGTAGCCGGTGCTGTAATGTAATCATGATGACATCGCTTCAAGCACTTTTTTCCTCTCGAGAGCCTCAGTGGTGCTTTTTTTCTGTTTTTCTTTTTAGAGAACGAGAAAAACAAAACGAAAAAGAAACATTCCTAAGTTAACATTTCATTGAAACATTCACACTCCTGCCTTTGTACTCAGCCTCCCCCCCCCTCCCACTCCCACTACATCAAACCCCCACATACCAAAAGAAGGCACCACAGCTTCTAAACAGACTCATTGACCGAGCGAAGGACTCAATAAAACAACAGCATTAAATAAAACCATTGACACAGCCCAGTAGGGCTTCATTCACATTACAGACTACAGCAGTCTCACCAGGGAGACACAGAATTGGTACAAGAAAGACTGACCATGTGGAGTCACAGGCAGAGAAAACTCTCACTTCCTGGGGTCAGACATTAACAGTCTCTTCCTCTTTTGTAGGAATACTGCAGCTGGTTGCACTGTCTGAGACGTCCCCTCAGTTCCAGGCCGCAGGGTCGATCACATGCACTGTAGCATGAGCAGATTGAAAGAGAGGGGGCACTGTTGCTACATGACAATGAGCCACCGTCATGTAAGCTATGTTTCTGTCTGTGTGCTCTTATTTTATGTTCAGCGAACCCACATCCAACCCCTTTCTCCAGGGTCCGGAGGGCTGCTACATCATAGTCTTCCTGCAGCAATCCTCTGCAATCCTCCTCAGAATCAACTTCTCCAGGCGTCCGCATGGCTAAATAAATTAAATTAGAAGTCAAAGTGAAGAATGAAAGTCCATTCTTGATTTCGAGGAGCCTTTTTTTCCCCCTCATGCTGTATCCAGGTTGTATCAATTTCCCGCTTCCCAAAATTCATACTGTCTACTATTCAGTCACTGGATACTCATCTCTGTGCTTCCTCAGCAGAGCGGCAAAATTCGAGACCGGCAGCAACAAGACCTAGGGAGAGGAGGAGAAGAATGTAGATAAGGGCTCCATCTCTGTCTTTCTCCAACCCGAGCTCTCCCTGCAGCCCCCTCACGTGTGGGGGGGTCAGGGGTCAGCAGCTTTAGTTGACTTTGTCTTGGAAGATGTAGAGGTTGTTGGTGGCCGCTACAGCTATGATGTTCTCATGCGGGTGCCACGTAGTGTGTAGGATCTTCTTGCTGAAGTCAAGGCTGTCTACACTGATCTCATCCTTACGTCGCTTCCCACCTACACACACCTGGACAACAGTAGGGACAAGAAGGCGTTTAGATATGAGTGTGCAGATTTTTTTAAGCACAAATGAACACATTTCAGTGATGTTACAGGAGTATTCATTTATTTTTTGCCCACTTGGGGGCACTAGAACAAGCTGTGAAACACAACAATATCACCTCATGAAGTAGATAGTGGCAAATATGTTGCAAACACCCTATTTACTCATCCAGGAAACACAGAGCAACATTAGCATTCATTTGGAGTCGTGTTACTGGCCACCCGACAATTAGCTTTGATAGCCACTCTTCTTTTAACTATTATTTTTAATCTATATCCCCTGAGGGACATATGTGTCTCTTTAACTGCTAAATGCTCCTTTGTGTTCACAAGCTAGTTACTAAGTTGCTAATGCAGGTGTATTTTGATATGCAATTTCTGGATAATATAATTACATGCTAGTTTATCTATGAAGATTCCCAGTCATCAGGATATCTATAAAATTACGAATTTGAAGTCAAGTGAGGGCTCTGGAAATATAACCCAAATCCAGCTGCCTTAAACATAGGACTTCCAGATATCAGGTAACCTGTATTGATGTACCTTGCGAGGCTTAAGAATGGCTCTGGGTTTGCTGTTCTCCCTGGACGCCTCCAGTGTGACGTCACGTTTAGTGTTCCGGTCAAACATTCGGAAAAAGTTGTTGTAGGAGCCGGTCATGATTACGCTGAGGAGGAGCAGAGGAGAGTGGAGGGTTATTGAGGTGGGTGGATGGATGGATGGATAGATGGATGGATAGATAAGAAATAAATCTTACCTGTCGGATCCATTCCAGACACACTCAAACTTGTCAAAGATGCAGTCATTCTCATACAGAGAGCAAAGTTTGCCACGTAAATAGTCATGAACCTGAAAAACAAATGAAAAAACATGAATGTCTGAAGTAGTCTGTGGTTTGTGATCCCACTTTTCCAGCATCTAAAGGTCTGCCTATCAGTGAACAACCTTAAGATGCACTGCCATATGCTCTAGTTTCAATAATCCCTCCAAACCTGGTGAACCGCTAAGATGCTAGCTAGCAGGTGGAGGCAGAGCTGGAATTGGACAGAGAATCCCTTGAGCCCAGCTGATAGCCTTATCAATCATGACCTGCCCTAAGATGGCTTCCCCTGATCAGACAGTGTGGATCTGACCCCGGTGACCGCACAGTGGGAGGTTTTTCCCTTCAGGTTGCATCAGCACCGCCACTATCTGTCTTTTTACGGACAGTTGGCTCAATAAGCTCTCCTGGGGTAATTGTAGCGAGATGACACGGTTACAGATTGGCAGGGCGACAGTGAAACAGGATTATGTTGAGTGATTAGTCTGAAATCAATAAGTTTTGATTTGATTTTGGCTTAACCGTTATTTAGGAGTTTCTTTGGAGCCTTCAAACTGTCCAACGGGCACATAAAAGCAAGATGAAAGCTTACCTGGTATGTCTCTAGTGGTTTGTTCTCCATTTGAAGGTCCCACACCTTGACAGTAAGGTAGTCGCGTGTCATCAGGTAGCGCCCGTTGTGGCTGAACTTCACGTCAGAGATGGATGAGATGATTTCAGAGAAAAAGGAGCGAGTGGAGGGATCCTCTGGCTCCTCAAAGTCTACCAGAGAAAAAACCAAAAAGCAGTTATCTTCTGACAGAGAAAACACATTTTACACCGTAGGAGGTCGCTGCTTAAAAGACGTGTTTTTTTTTTATAGAAAAGTCTTTTAATCATTCGCAGCGAGAATAAAAAAACAGCAGATTTTGTTTGGGTGGTGGGGGACGTCATTAGCTAACAATAACAGCCACAACAATGCCTGGGTGCAGGGTTTGCTTCAGCAGCAGCTGCATCTCTTCACGGTCTTATTTCTCTGTGTGTTTAGGGAGAGTCATGGGTCAGCATGCTGGGTAAATATTGGTTATGATTCATATTGATTCTGGCAGCTGCTGATCTGTGTGCAGGCCAGCACACTGGGGATAAGAGCCAGGCATACCATCGTTAGCTGTCAAGTTATTGTTCCTCCTCCTCTTTTCCTCCCCTCTCTCCTCTCCATCGCTCCAAAAATGCCCCCACCATTCTCCCCCTCCCCTCCCCTCCACTCCTCCTCAGCTGAGGCCTGGAGAATAGCTCTGTGATGTGTCAATGGGGAGTGCGGCGTGAGAGATGAAAAAATGGGGGGATGAGAAAGGGATAAGAAAAACAAATCAATGTCAAAGTGCTGGGCCCATTTGGGCTCCGCTGGATTTGTGTGTGTGTGTCAGTGAATAAGTGTTTGTGTATAAGTCGGTGTGTGCAATATGTGCATGTATATGTGTGTGTGTGTGTGTGTGTGTGTGTGTGTGTCCCTGCCCTCCCTCCCACCCCACTCCAGAGGTGTATAATAGGGTCCCTGGGGAGTTTGGTCCCTCTTTCTCTCTGTCCTGGGGCTTAGCACTTTGGCAATCCTCCCCTATACCGCCATCCATCCATCCTTAATCTAACACTGGCTAATACCAGCAGCCTCCTAGATTTACAGGTACAGGAAGGGATATGGTATGATTGTTTGCCTTTTTTTTAAGATACTTTTTGGGGGCATTTTTAGGCCTTTATTGACAGGACAGCTGAAGAAATCAAAGGGGAGAGAGAGGGGGATGACATGCAGCAAAGGGCCGCAGGTCATAGTCAAACCCGGGGCCGCTGCGTCGAGGAGTAAACCTCTATATATGGGCTCCCGCTCTACCAACTGCGCGTGTGTGTGTGTGTGTGTGTGTGTGTGTGTGTGTGTGTGTGTGTGTGTGAGGAAGGAGGAGCTGTGTATGTATGCGTGGGAGGGAGGGCATTATACATCGCTATGAGCCATACACCGCTCATGCAGTGATAGTAGGTTGGTATCACCAGACCTGTCCCGAGGCTAACGAGAACACCTGCCTGCTGTGTGTGTGTGTGTGTGTGTGAAGTAATGGCACGTTCATGTCAATATCAAACAGCTGTGAATACCACAACTTTAAATTTTACACCTAAATCCAAACATTTTAAATGACTTATATTGTCCTCCAATAAATGATCATGTGAAATTCAACAGGCCTTGTTAGTGCATGGTCCGGGAAACACATCAATATGTCTGAGGAAATGACTGACATTATTGAACAACAAGGCGTGGCCATGAGGGACTAATGCGATTGCTCTTAAGCCATTGATTTTGCAGCGAAAATGTCAATGTATTCATTATTCATTCGACTAAAGCGAATGCATGTGATGTTAGGCTTTAGAGAAGGCTGCTTATTGTTTGAAACACACAGCGAGTATTATTGATGAGTTATCAATCCTAGCATATTGAGCAAGGGGAAGACTGCATGTCACAGCCACACAAAGGTGGAGCTGAAGCAGAAACATTCAGTGTGAATTTGCAACCATGGTGCTACCATGTTGTATGTATATCTGTCCTCCTGTTCTCCCAGTTCCACCATTCTGATGCTGTCATGTATTTTAGAATGTAGATGAACCTTCAGTACTCTTCTGTTTCCACCCTCCCATTTAGTTTGAAGCTTTGAAGCATACTAATAATGCTACTACTGAGCTTCATTTAGTACGTTTTGGCCCTAATTCCGAAAAAGACGATATTCCGACTAAGCTGTTTACATGGCTAATGGAAGTGAGTATTCCACTAATATTCCCGTTTACATGTAGCTGTGCAAAACAGGATTTTTTTCAAAGTGAACCAGCGGCGGCTGACTTGTTGGACCGTGCGAACACAGCGTCTCTCTTTCATTCCTTCAACCAGCTTCTTGAAAAGGTCAGCATAGCGATGTTTGCGCATATCCAAAAACCTGTTCTCCTTCTTATCGGGTCTCCAGCCTTGCAAACTGTTGGCTGGCAACGCACAGAGCTGACCATAAGCCTGCGGTGAAAACCATGTCCAAAGTATACATGTCCAAAGAATGCCTCTAAAACCCGAATAATACCGGAATGTCCAACATGTCTTAATCGGAAAATGCTATATTCGGAAAAAAGGCCTTATTCGGAATATCCAACCGGAATATGCTGTTTACATGACCTGTATCAAATTGGGAATATTGTCATATTCGGAATAATAGTGGAATATTGGTGTGCATGTAAACGTATTGACTGAGGACACTGTGGTCATGTTCTCTTTTGTTTCTGGGAATTTGGGGGTTTTGATGCACATTAAAAATAGCTTGGATTCTACAATAAAACTCAAATTACACACAGTGTTTCAAAACTGTCTCTAATGTATTTTAGACTAATATTAAAAGGTGCAGTAGGTAAGACTTATAAAACTAACTTTCTGTCATATTTGCTGAAACTGACCCTATGTTCCAGTAGAACTACGTTAGGCAGGTAATTAAAAAAAAAAAATCCAGCTCCTCTGGCACCACCTTTAGCCTGTAGTGCGATTTGCAAAAATCCACAACTCCCTGTTCAGACGCACCAATCAGGGCCAGGGGGGGTGCCTAACTGCGTGTCAATCACTGCTCATGCATACGCATTCATTCTCCCTTGTGGGGGGAGGAGCTTAGGAGACCGTTTTTGGGCTTTAGCAGAAAGGGGGGGAGGAACTGAGAAGTTGTCGATGTTCAAATTTTTTTTTAGGTCCTGGATCTTCGCAGTCCTACCTACAGCACCTTTAAATTGGACTGTTTCAAGAGAGTAAATAATCAGTTAAACTAAATAAAGGGATTCAGTGTTTCATTTCAATTCTATTCAATGCAACTATTTATCCCAGCAAGGGCAATTTAATGAAGTAGCTTGCTACAGAGATGCATGGTAGAATAGGAGCATACAAATTACAGAATATAAAACAGTAAATTAATAAGTAAAGAATTATCCTGCTTGAGTTTTACAGCATTTTTGGTGGCGAGTCATAAAATAATGGTGGAATTTGACTCATGTCCTGCTACTACTGATAAACCAATAAACCCAATGAAGCACCATAGAATAAAAATAGCCTAATAGTTAACGGTTGGCTCTTTCCAGCACTCTACTTGTACTCACATTTGCAGTGTTTGTCGCAGAGCGCAGCCTCTCTCATATCACAGAGGCGTATTGAGCCCTTGCTGCTGCTGTAGGCAAAGGTGTGACACTGCTGGGGATGGAACTCTGCTGAAGTGATCACCTCCGTCAGCTCCTCCATGTTGGCTGGCTTGATGTCCACAATGTCTGAGGGACAGGCGCTAAGGAACGACCACAACTTTTAGACAGCTACTGTAACAGTGTGAAGGCCAAGGCCCTCAATTTTAGCTCTGAAAAAAAGTGTCACGTTTTCTTAACAAACAGATTTGAATAACATGATACTTTTCACCCCCCTTTTTCCCCAAATCTTTAGTTCCTAAAGATAGAAGACCCCGAGTGAGAGGATACTGAAGCTGCGATCGGTGATCTCCAGGTTCCACAGGTTCACCCTGAGGTCGTCGGTGGAGATGTACGTCTGAAGGTCCGAGTTGACAGAGATAGAGTTGATGTGGTAGGTGTGGGCATTGCTGAATACACGCCTCGCTGTAGCCTCAACCATCAAGTCCATGGGCTGCAGCACCGGCACCTAGTGGTGAAAACAGGTCAGTTAGGGAGGGGTAAAATGACATGTAAAGAAACAGAAAATATGCAAGAAACCCATCTTGAAAGCTTTTGATGCTGGTTTCCTCGAGGCCTTCTTAGATATTTATCTGTGTATGTGATGTACATGCTTGCACATCTACATTGCTTGTGTGCATGAATTGTGTGTGTGTGTGTGTGTCTGTGTGTCTTTGTCTGTGTGTGTGTGTGTGTGTGTGTGTGTGTGTGTGTGTGTGTGTGTGACTGACTGACTCCAGGGATTCATATGACATTTGCAAATCTTAATGAAACGGAGACAGTGACTGAGGGGCTGTTTGATGAGCTGGTTCAATCAGACTGTGAATATCTGTTTGCTACACGGCTACTCGGAGATCATGCCTGCCCCCCCCCCCCACCCTCCCCCTCTATTTCTCTCATGTAAGTGCTGAAGAAGTCACTCCTGTTCTCTTGTTTGTGTGTAGAGAAAGTAAGAAAAGAGAGAAAACAAAGGCGGAGGTGGAAAGAGAGATGGCCTGAGGGCATCGCTAGGCCCTGCTGAGGAATGATAACTGAACTCTCCAGCAAAATTAAGACGAGCTCACACACACACACACACACACATATACAGTGCTTCTCGGGCTTCAAAGAAGCCCTGCATGCAGCCCCCCGTTGGCCAGATAAAACCCAGACAAAGAGAGAAGGGAGGGGAGCGAGAGAGGAGAACAAATCGACTGCTTCTTCCCTTTTTCTCTCGTCCGTTGCTGGCACTGACAGAGAGACATGGCAGCCCAGCAGGCTGCTGTATCTCCATGGGTGTCACTTCATTTCCATGTCTTTCACTGGCCGTCCAAAACGCCACGGACCGTATTAACCCATAACCCCCAACACTGACTGTTACACTGTTTAGCTTGCTCCTGCACCTTTGAAATGACCTAATTCCCTCATAGTATGTAAAACAGAAGATTGTAAATTGAGATATGTCTGCTTTAAAAAGTAACAACTACTCTGTGATTCATTTATTCACATCAGAATTTTAAAGCATTTTCCTCTTTTAATGCAGCAATAAAAAAATAAAAAAAACACAAAAGTATATAATTTGTATTTTAAGGAGATACTGAATCATAGACTTTACATGATACAAAAAAGAGGGTTTTTTCTTGAGCTACATTTTGGAATGATTTTTTCAAGCTCTTCCCTTTCCTCATCGCTTTCTCCCCCCATGCGCAGATTTCACAGCCCCTAAACAGGATTGCCACAGTCCCGGCCTGTCCTCCAGGTTGCTATGATCCCCTGGCCAGCCAGACAAAGAGGGACAGACACGCTGAACACAGCACTAATCTACTATGGCAGACACACACACACACACACACACACACACACATATACACATACGTACATGCATGCACACACACACACACACACACACACACACACACGCACTCTGTCCTATGTGCCTGCCTGCTTTGTGTGAAAATTAAAGAGGTAGTGGAGTGATAAGAATGAAAGAGAGAGAGGGGAGAGAGGAAAGGGGGGGGGGGCAGACAGAGAGGATGATCCTGCATGGTCTTCACCTCAGTGCACATATCGATCACTCATTCTCACTTTCTTAAGTGTAAGTTCAAAATGGTCCAAAGATTGTGTATTTTCTGGAGTGTCGTTTATCTGGTCAGTATTGAAAGTAAACGTTTCATATGGGGAACACTGTGTCTTGACTTGAACTTTGACAGATACATTGCAGACATACAGCATGCATTGCTAAGAAGTTTATGTAGGATTAAAGGCTATCATAGCATAACGGCTGAATGCTATATTTTGATTTAATCAGCTTATCTGAGCTTTACCATTTCAGACTTCAGACTACTCGATGTGCAAACTGAGGATAGACCTTTGTCAAACATTTAGACAGCACTGTCACATTAGGAAAAGCACAGATGTTAATTATAAAATGAATGATGGCTGAATTCCATTTCGCTTCTGCTGTGCATGCTGGTTTACTGTCACACTGTCATCGGTTAACTGGGACAGAGCCATTGTTAAAAAAGTAACACCTGTGCTTTTGCTGCTATGACGAGTCAAAATGTAAAAAAGTCTATTATCAAAATGCCTACGATTGATTGATACCACGCTCATATCTGTAAATTCAATAATCTACAGTTAGCTTAGTTTAGCATAAAGTTTGGAAAAAAGGGGAAACAGCCAGCGGGCTTGTTTTCAAAGGTAACAAAATTGCAAAAAAAAGCAAATTAATTAGCACATTACATCCAGTTTGAAAACAAAGTTGCGTTTATAGTGTTTTATAGACTGTAACATGTTTATTCGTACGTTTTAGTGGTTCTGGTAGGCAGAATTTCTTACTTGTAGTGGGGCAAGGCTAGCTGTTTCCTCGTTTTCAATCATTATGCTAAGCCATGCTAACTGGCTGTTGACTCTAGCTTCAAACTTGAAAAGTTTAGTTTTTGTTTCCATTCAAGAAATAATCTGGACTTTTCTATTATTGTCCGTGTCTTCAAATTATAACCTGGTATTTGCCTCTGAGCCAAACTGAAATGTTTACACAACAGCAAGACAACATAGAGCCGTTTACCTGACTCCATGCGCCATTTTGTGTGCCATTGGAAGTGATAGTTTTGTGTGAACCCCCTTACCCGTAGCGAGGTGATGGTTGACGGGTCTCTGATCCGTCCATCGTCATCCTTCAGGTTGTAGCCCTCTGGACGCTTGTCTCTCTCGCTGATTTTCCACAGCTTCACCGTCTTGTCTGAAATGGATACATCACACACACAAACACAGAGACACACACAAACACAGAATACAGTTAGATCATGGCTCACTACAGTGAATCTCAGATACAAAATGGATGCGGGGGGGTTGGGCGGCCGATCTGGCATGTAGCTGGGCAGGAGCCAGCAGGAATGATGAATTGCGCATCCTGTGTACATTTTGATGTCACTGATATCAATCTACATGTTGACTACATTTCCCGGCTGCAGTATACGCTCCCCCTGAAAAAGCCATCTGGGCGCTTTTCAATTCGGCATCAAACAAACACCAGTTACATTTCATCTTCTCGGCCTAGTGAGGTGGATGGCGGCAGCAGTCAGGTTGTTGCCTTTTTTCCCTTTTAATTTCCGCTGTGAATATTGGTGTCAGAGCAGCGAGGCCATCGCCACAGGACTGTCCACCATCTGCTCCAGCCACCGCTAGCACTTCTGTAGCAGCCATGCATGAAGCCCACAATCTGCAAGACGTCTCTCTGCTGATGTGTGTGTGTCTGTTTGAGCTAGCATGCATGTATGGTGTGTGTTGGCACATGCTTTGATATGTGTGTGTGTGTGTGTGTGCTGTGGCAGCCGTGCACGAAGATTTCAATCTGAAACGCGTCTGCTGGTGGCTCTTGCTCAGCCAAGCGAAACACCAATACATTCACACTAACAGTCAAAGACATTTTCATGTGATATTAATAACGTCTCCTCTTACATCAGCTGTATATCTGACCATTCTGCAAAGGGAGGCATGAACCATGCCTTTACTTGACATTGTTATTAAGTAACAACAACACTCTGCCCACATTCAAACACACTCTCATGACAGATTAATGGTTTCGTTGACCATTTTGCCACTTGTGTCGCTCCTACGGTACCCAGGGCCGCCTTAGCTAACTGACTTACCGTTGGTGGAGAGCAGGAAGTAGGCGGCGTTCTGCTGAGGAAGCCATTTGATCTTGTTGATCTTCTCCTCAATCTCCAAACTCTTCAGGTAGTCAAACTCCGGCTCGTGGCTCTGGAATGTGCTGTAAACATTGTACTCCCCCCGACGTTGGGGCTGGCTCTTACTCTGCAAGAAGAGAAACATAGTGAGAGTTTGGCCTGTTTGCTGATAACTCTACAAGATTAAATAGTGGTTCCCACAAATTTGTTCTTCCCCTTAAGTAGAAGTGAGATAAGATATTTTAGCCATGCTAGCGGCGGGACTCTGATCCCATGACTTTTCATCTCGAGCCCTCATCAGATGTGTCCATAGGCCTGTAACAATTCCAAATTTTGCTGTACAATTAATTGTCTCAGAAATTATTGCGATGAACAATATCATTTTTATCTTTCAGTCAAATTTAAAAATATTTATTTATGTATTACTTTTGCAACCAAATTAAAGTTTTGAATGAATCCCAGGGTACATCTTTTGGTAATATCACTGTCATGTGACCCAGATAATGTTGTAACACAGGTACACAGCCTATGAAGTAAACCACGCCGTTGTATTTCCTTTATACTTTTCATCTATTCTTAAATGAACATAACATTGACAATAGTTCTGTATAATATATTTTTCTGGACCTTAGCTTATGTTAGCAGGTTATTGCGGTCAAACAAAGAAAACACAATTATGTAAAGAAATTGCTATTAGACAATTATGTAGTATTTTGTTACAGGCCTATCTGTCCAATACCTGCAAAACTAATGACATTCTCATCATCCTCAGTTTTACTTTGTGTTTAGTCCTAATAAAATAAAATATTAGCATGCCAAACTAAGATGGTGATCATGGTAAACATTGTACTTGCTAAACAACAAACCGCTAATTAGCATGCTGATGTTAGCATTTAGCTTTAGTCGTGCTATAAGCTCACAGAGCCGCTAGCAAGGCTGAAGATTCTTTGTCTCGTTTTTGACACTGGTCAACACCATTACACTCACACATATGTATACATATTAATAGTATCTGCTTGTTCTAGCGCTCCATAGCAGCTACAGTTTATGGTACATTTTTATTCATTTTTATGGCTGCCCCATTACATGAAATGTAAAATTCTAGATGTACAGTGCACCATTTGCACATATTCCTCTGTGATTTAGCATAAAGAAACCTTGGCCAATTTAACTGGAATTCAGAATACATTTTGGTGGTCTTAAACAATGCTTCTCCATTGAACATCATGAGTTTATAATGATGGCCCCACCAAAGCTACTACTAGATTTTTGTTTGTGGTTTCAAGATATTTACTGCTGTATATCCAGCGAGAAACCATTTTCAAATAAACCTTTTTACTACCTAGTTCTCTAAAAGCAAACAATCCCACTGTAATGTTCCAAGGCTGTCAAATTCTCTCAGCAGAGGGGAAGCATAATTAGTGTTGCATTGTTGGCATTTCCTACCTCCTGCTCCCTTTGGAAGACAACCACTCTGCCTCCTTTATCCCCGGTGGCCAACAGCTCCCCTGATGAGTTAAACTCAACCGTTGAGATAATGTCAGCTGCAACACAGGAAGCAGAGCAGAGGGGGGGGAGAAAATGTCAGTGTGGACATGCACGTAGCTGTCAAGGTATCAGTCAGACAGAAAGAAAGACCTTTCCGTTAGATCTGGTAGAGTGACTTCTGGGAGAAAAGAAATATGTCAGGGGATGGGAAGGGGAATCTTGTGACAAACCCACATAGGACTCTCCGGCACAGATTCCCTAGTTTGGTGAAATATGGGTTAGGAGAAGCCACTGAATGAGTCACTGCATGATATCTACTAATTCAGCCCCTTGTCTGGCTGAAGTGAGCCAATCTGTCATTTAATTGCACTCCTGCTTTTTAAAGGATGCTGCCGCCACACTAATAATGCCATTCACCTCTCTCCTCCTGGCTGCAAGACCCCATGCTGCTCAGTGACTCTCCTGTTCCTTCATTAAAAAAACACAGTACTAAACCTTTAAACCATTCACTTTTGCAGCTGATATAATGCATGTGTAGCGCACATTTTTACTTTCAAACTATGCAGTACATCAACGGGATAACAAAAAAATATAAGAGCAATAAGATATACAGTATTTGCTCCATTTATACTTCATCGCCAACATTTTTCAGTGTCTCTGCATAGCTACAGTTTCACCAAAAGTAAATAACAGACACCTACCCTTAAGGTAGCTTTTCCTCCCCTTCTCATAGACATACATCTGCCTGGATTTAGGAGAGGCTAATGGTGACTGTAATTATTATACAGCCCAGGGCTAAAAAGGCATAGCATACTGTCTGTTACACACACACAGGCACACGCACACATGCACGCACGTCACACACACACACACACACACACACACACACACACACACAGCCGAGGCCAAACCTCTGTTTAACAGTGACAATAATATTTGACAGATAAAGAAAGAAAGAGAAAGCTTGTTGTTTTGTATCCCCCACGCCCTCTGTGGACCTGCTACTGGCGGAGCGCTGAACAGGAGAGGGCAATGTTGCTATGGAGACCGTTTCCATCTCTAGCGGCAGTCGGAGGGGTGTATATGTGTGCGTGTGCCAATAGCTCTCAGACTTAGTTGCTGATGCTAGCTGTAATTTAGCAGACAGAGAGAGTGCTGCAATAGAGTGAAAACCTGCTACTGCATCTGGCGGAGTGTGTGTGTGCAGTTCAATGCAGCACACATCTTCAGACAATGGAGTCCGTGTAGACGGGCTCATCTCTTCACATAAAGCTGCTGTGCATGGTGGGAATGACTAAGCATCTTGTCTCTGAATGTATGTGCAGATGAGTGTGTGTGTGTGTGTGTGTGTCTCCTGTCCTTGTTTCATTTAATTGTTGACGAGAAACATTCAGCAATGACACCAGAGCGATTCTAATGGCCGTGTGTTAATAACGGGGGGGCCCAATCCTAATCATATTTGAATCTAGAAACTAATTAATGTTCCACAGACAAGAAACACCCTGACCTAATTACAGACTGGGAGTACCCCACTGACACACCATATCATTGTCGCATACACCCTCGCAAGTGCAAAAAACAGAAGCCGTAGTTATTTCCCTTTTTATCTGCATGGACAGAACCCCCCAGCATACACACTCACACACACACACAATGGTGTCTTCCCCAACACCATCAGGCCAAAGCCACTGGTGTGAATCGAATGGAATCGGCTTAGCAGTCAGCATTTTTGAACCAAAGCTTTTCTCTCTCTATCTCTCTCTCTCTCTCCCGTTTTGTCCTTCATACTTTTTTCTGTCTCCCCCTCTCTCCTCTCTTCTCATCATCAACCCATTAAGTCACCGTGGAGACACAGTAATTGATGGGTGCCATTTAACAAGTTTACACACGGATACATCCTTCAGTCATCACGGAAAAATGAAAAATCAGGGTGAGCCAGTGAAGCTGAAACTCTGAGTAACGTGATGGAATGCTTCCCTAAATGAGTTTTTCCATCATGCAAATATATTCGAACCAGACATTGCCATCTATTCAACCGAAGCCACTTATTAAATTGTGTCCGAATGGCAACAAACAGTGTTTTCAGATAAACTTTCATTATAGGGAACGAACGGATTAGCAGCGGAGTCGCAGGTGGGCGGGCTGTGTGCAATGAATATTTTTGCTTGCACCAGATCAGATTTTTATTGAGTGAGCATCAGCAGGTTCAAGGCGGACTGGAATTAGCAGCAGGCTGATCAAATGTTCTCTCTCTCTCTCTCTCTCTCTCTCTCTCTCTCACACACAGCTTCATCAGCAGACCATAACCAGATGAAGCCCATAACTCCTGTGGCCAGCCAGGTCTGACACAGACAGGTCAGTGCTTCTTGATGCATCAGAGGGATGCTCGAGATAACACACATCCATCACCGGTAATAACACAGACAAGCCTGTTGGCCTGCTGCTGTGATGTGTGCGTGTACGTAACTGTGTACGTACGACAAAACACAGGCTCTTATCTGTTTCTATTCACCGATCTGACCCTCAATAACCCCCATTCAGCATGCAATATAGAATCAGGACTCAAACCAACTGGATGGAAACATAGATATGCATTGATTCTGGAATGAAAAGCGTGCACGAGAAGCCAGAAATGCAGGGCAGGGAGCGAGGATATTGAATGTATTTATAGACGCCAGAGCATGCAACATCTATCACACATAACAGAAAAGGCCACTGAAAGAAAAGAGGGGGGAAGTCTGGGTAGGTAAGTAGGTCAATACAAGATCCTATAGTGAGTCTCATCAGTATAGACTACAGCAAAGACTAAAATAGAAGCACCCCGGCTAACCTGTAGACAACATGTAATCCTGTCAGAGGTGAAAAAAAACCCCAAACACACTGAGGCTTGATCCTGTGGCGTTGGAGGGTTGTGTAAGACAGACAGACCCAAAATGGTGTGACTGTATTGGAAAACTAGTTGCGTAAGTGGTGTGCAGTAATTCCAGGTAGAGAAAGGAACGTACACAACATGGTGTCGTGTAAATGCTTTGTTAGTGCTAGACATGGAGAGGAGAGGATTACCGCACTTGTGCTGAGCTGCCTGCGTCAAAGGATCAGGCCGAGGAGATAATTCATGTCCGTTCTCGCACTCTCTTTCACTGGCCGCTCTCGTTCCTTTTATGATAATCAACCATATGTATCAATCTGCACTTCTTCTTTCATTCCAGGAACATGAACATACACACACACACGCATGTATCACAGATAACGGCTTCGTTACGCACCAGCAACAATGGAGATCAATCGAAATTTTGAATAGACCCTGCTACCTACTGGTCCGGTGCCCAGCCAAATGATTAAGGATTTATTAGGCTTTATTAGCTGCACACAAAGCAACAGAGCACAATGCAGCTCTCTTCATCTGAGGAGCATGACTCTTTGTAAGATCTGGAGTGAACAAGCTAATTAACCTGGTTTCTTCAGAATCAGCCCCTTGAGAATCAGACTGTGTGTGTGTGAGTGTGTGCGTGTCTGCGTGAGTGCACGCTTTTCTGTATCCCCACACTCCAGGGAGTTAAGGGTGAAATGGGCGAGACGTGTTACTGCTTCACTTCTCGCACTTCATTAGCACATCGGCGTGGCACACACATGACTACAGACACAACACAGGACAGGGCGAAACGAGTAGAAGTGGTGAAAAGCAGTTAAATCAGTGATCGATTCCTGCGTGTGTTAACACGAATACCAAGAGGGATCATTTCAAATGCTTGTTATCTGGTATTCTCTTAGAAACTGAAGATGTAGGAGGGGGGATGGTGGGGAAGCTGGGGGTGCACAGAATTATAATCCACCACCAAAACAAAAGCTGTCTCTCCCTCTCTATCTGTCTGTGCTGTTTGGTGCAATCCCTTTCATCTTCCTGTTTTCAACGCTGGAATCAAACATTACATGGTGGCTGTACAGACTGAAATCCTGTATCTACAGTGACCTCATCACCACAACATGAAAGACTGCGAGTGACGCCGCTTCCTTCGACAGGACACAGGAATTAGCTATCAAAACTTACAAATGTATCCCATTATAAAGTCCAAAAAGGTCAAACACTGCTTACCCTTTAGGGTAGCAGTGCACCGAGTGACTCACGTACAGTACATTTATCATAGCAGCACTTCAAATGACCAGGAAGCCAGTTGAGAAATGGAATATTTTTGTAATTGTCCTACAGTAGCAACACCACGGTATTCTTATAATAAATTCTCATTAAATTTTCATGGAGCTGCAGACTTAATAAGAAGCTAATCAGGGGATGAAAGCAGCTGCTGAATAAGGAGTGTGACTCGCCCCAACTTCACAGCTTGCCATTAAGCATCCACCACCCCCACACCAACCCCCATACACACACATATAGACATTATCTTTCTTGCGCTACGTGCCGAGGCGGGGTTCGGCGTTTTGAGTGTTTCGTAGTGAATAATGGATGGGACCTGGGGGTATGGTGGGCTAAGTCTTTTTAATGCCGGGGTCCTAAAGTGTGGCCCCAGGCCGTTTGCCTTGGCACAGGCAACCATAGGCGGTGCTCTGCTCTCATAGGCAGCTGCAATAAAGGCTGTGAGCTCTCTGTTTACGGGACTGCATCAGTATTCAGCGGGGCTGGAGGGGTCACATCACACGCAAGCTTGTACTCGTATCAGACATATAAACAGCAAAGCAAGAAGAGATATAGAGAAAGAGGGGGGGTAGGGGAGAGAAGGTGGGGGATTACATGTCCCACCAATAGATCTTTAGGTCATTGTTCCGGTAGCTAAATTGTAAAGGACCAGAAATCAATACCAAAGCAGACATTAGGTTAGGTCGTGCCTCACAGCGAGGAAGCTCTTTACATTTGTATACCCCTTGATGTTCTACTGCTGTAGTTTGACAATTCCATCCATTATAGGAACATCCAAGGTGCAGATTATGAAAATTAACTGAGACCCATGTTGTCGGAGCGTAACAGTCCATTGACTCAACACACACTGATATACACAGCTGCAGTGAGACACACACCATCCATTCTGTCACCATTAGCATTGTGTCATCTGGAGGCGGCTAGCGAATGCAAATCAGACTCTAATGTAATTTTCTTTCATCTCGACAAGAATGATGTCTCTGGAAACTTTGCATTACGGTTGAGAAGAATTTTTTTGGACTAATCGCAGCGTGTGCGCATCATGTACACGCACCCACCGGGTCAATGTAGCCGCCCACAGGCCCACTGAGGCGTGGGATTGGTGCAAACCAAAGGTCAGCAGGAGTGACATCATTAAAGTGTGACATCATTAAAGTGTCCTGCTGCAAGTACGGCCTGAGGGAAATCCCTACCAGTTCGCCGCCACTCATCAGGGACCAGTGTGTGGGTGGGTGGGTGGGTGTGTGTGTGTGTGTGTGTGTGTGTGTGTGTGTGTGTGTGTGTGTGTGTGTGTGTGTGTGGTCTGAATGGACCGGGCCTGATGGAACATGTGCACTCTGGTAGATTTATGAGGACGGGCAATAGACCCAGACACCGGCCCATATGATCTTTGGCTTCAGACTGACTTCATACCACTTAAGAAAAAGAGCTATAGAGTGAATGGGGCACACACACACACTCATTCATGGTATATGAGGTGTGACGATCAGTCATAAATTACAGCAGTAAAAAATAACAAAAGTAGACATTCCTTGTTTGAAAAGCGCAGATGGGCCACAGACTAGACAGTCCGTTGCTTTAAGGAGACACATTTAACTCTCGCCCACTTTCTCCTGATCAAATGAATGAAAGAGTGAGACAGAGAGACAGGAAAAAGCAGGAAGAGGAAGATCCCCTACTGTTTTTCATCTCAGCGCACACATCAAACAAAGATATTCATCACTCCCACCCCCACTTCACTTCTCCTCGCTCTGAACCAGTGACTATGTGTTTAGCAGTGACAGGGAATCATCTGTAAGAGCAGGAGCGGAGCAAATGATGATGATCGCCCATTTTTTTTTTTTAAATAAAGAAGAAAAAAAAAACACATTGAGGGAAAGCAGCTGGATAAAGCTGTGAGAATAAGACTTACTATCTCCTAAAAAATCGCAGTGGCATCAGTAACCTGAGCTGATGGCGAATGATACAGTGTGGCTCTGAGCCACCCTGCAACCACATATACCCTTCACCATTATGTACCCTCCTTATCCCTCTATTCTATACTACGGTATTCTATCAAATTCTGTAGATCATTTGCAAAGATGTGCTATTTGGTTGTTTAATTATGGGATGTTCTATCATATTTAAGCTTTAAATATGTTTCTTTTTTTTTGTCAGATTTTCTATTTTCAAACCTAGTGGTAAGTGGGTGGTGAAATGTCTGGTGTGAAAGAATTAAAGGCTGCCTCAGTGCTGCAGAGACTATTATTAAAACTAGACTACACTGCAAATAAAACAGTGTTTCAAACTGAACAATGAAGACTACTAACTGTACTTATTCCAAATATACGTAAATGCTTAGGTATATTTGGAAGAAGCACAGTTATAAGTGCAATGATTTATTAAAACCAGAATAATTAACGAGAAGGAAATAGGCACCCACATATGCACATAGAAGTTAATTGAAATATATTATTAATCTGAGGGGGAAAAAAGCATCAATGTGTAATTTGATTTATTTAGAGACAATGTATCATGTATGATTACTTTACAGCATATTGACATGTTTAGCCAGTATAAAACAAGTCTGTTTTTAATGAGTATGATCAGTTCCAGTTCCCAACGGTTTTATTATCGCGCCGATATCAGCACAGCAGTTAACATTCATAACCACTCTGCATAATAAAATGCAGTTAGGCCTATTATAATCAGTGAATGGGGGACCGAGGAGATTAATGATAGCTTTTTACCTTTAAATCAATGTTTTATGTTGATCATTGATCAATGAAGCAGCTTGCAGAGGAGAGGACTGGTGCAGCTGATTGGTGGAACATAAGGGAACTATTTTGCATCAATTAGTTAACAGGCTGATCATCAAGGAAGGGGCTGTTGTGTGGTCAATGAGGAGGAAACACACATGTGCCGGAGCAGCATTTATAACTGTGGGGCTGCAGAAAACAGCTGTTGTTCAATGCTCCAGTTATGGGCATGTAAGAGAATATGCATTTTGTGTGTGTGTGTGTGTGTGTGTGTGTGTGTGTGTGTGTGTGAGTGTGAGAGAGAGAGAGAGAGATTATTATTTCAATGTATTATAAAATGAGGCCATCTTCTCTTGTTTAATTCTTTCAACAAGTTAACAGAGAATGAGGACAATACATTTTTTTTCATCAATAATTCATCATTTTGTACTGCATCACATGTTTACTAGACTCAGACGCTGAAGCAGCTGTAAAGGAGGCTTTATTCCATTGCTGCCCATAGTCCATGCAGATTAAAGCCCTGAATCCCCTCGGTCAGGATGGTCATCCTAAAATAGCAGGCATGATGGGAAGCCACATCATCATCTCCTGCTATTGACACCACGCTAAGCTACAAGCTCCATGTTTATGACAAATGAGTGAAATATTCCTCTAATATCCCGATAGCTGCTTAAGTGTTTCTGCGAGGTGATTACATTTGCATTTACGCACTTTATGGGCCTAACAGCATCACTATGAAGCCTAATATATTTGTTTTTTTTAATTTTATCACCCAAGCCATTTATAGTTGGCCTATTAGGCTACATCATATTTACTGTGATATTTTCTTAATAGTTATTTTTCTGGTTTCTTTAATCTTCCTATGCAGTGACTTGTCTTTGCTGTGATATTAGCATCCCTCTAGCTAAAGCCTCAGGTTATTTTCTGTGCCGCTAAAATAAAACAGCTTAAAAGGAGTCTCCCCCCCTCCCAACATTCATCATCGGTTTAAATACCTTCGGTTGCATAGTTGTGGTCGCGAAGGAAGCTGTTGTTGATTTTCCGGGTGTCACTCTCCTCCTCCATTGATAAATCGGCTGGTTCGGGATCCTGAAAGCTGCAGACCTGCTCCCATCCTGCCCGACACAGTCAGCAGGCGGGCCGTGGGGCCAGCGGGCGGCCTGTCATGGCTCCAGATCTCCGGTGTAATCAACACAATCACGATCAAATACCGGTGATGATGACGGGAGATGATGTACTGGTAGGTCCTGTCCACACCTCAGGGCGCATCCAACCGCCCACCGTCTGCGACGCAGTGACAGTGCCGATTCCAACAGTGGAACAAATACCTTAATTATGATAGTGCATTAGGTCCTCTGCTTCAGAGACATATGCATCTTCTCAAAATATGAAAAATATGCTCATTAGCCTATCACCATCATCGAGCGCCTGTAGAGCTGGTAAAAAAAGGAAAGAAATGCATTTTTTTTTTGAAAGTGGCTCAACCCGCAGCTGCAGCAGCACTCCGTAAATCTCTTGTGGAGGATTTGAGTTTAGGCTGGCGAGATTTGCCCCCTCCCAGTGCCAGCGGGGCGGGCGGGATTATGCGTCAACAAGCTTGCTCCGATCACTTCACTATTTCCATGTCAGCCTCTCAGCTCCACGCATCTCCAGACTAGCACCTTCGCCTTTCTGTATCCAAACCCTGCAGGTTCTCCTCTCTCTCATTCATTCATTCATTCGCTCAGCCACCGGCGTCAGCTCAGCTGACTCACTGTGCCGGATAGCGCAGCGCAGAGCTGTACTGTAGTTGCCCACTCTGCTGCTGCGCTTCAGTAAAGCAGGGCCCCTCCCATGCTGCCTGGCGGCTGGTTCTTTAAAGACCCACAAGCAGCAAATGTGACGCTCACTCGAACCACCAACACAGAGGAAGAGTTCATATTCTGCTCGCTCACAGCTTGATGGTCCACCTACAAGGTTTGTGCGTGTAAAGCAAAGAAGATTGAAAGATGGCTTATGGCCTGGTAGCAGGTTGCCTCTTAAGCCCGGTATATCCTGCATCACCATCCCTCCATCCTGCTGCAGAGGCATGTATAGGCCTACATTGTCACAGCAGATTGAGCTCTGAGCATACTTGCTACTGTATGCTTTCCTCTCTGCGTCTAGACCCAGTTTCCTAACAGCAGGCTTTATAAGACGTGTTATAGGAAGCGCATGACATGGCCAATTTCTGTCCAAAACCTTTGAGATTGGGCGTGAATTACAGATCAGAGAAATCAGAAATTAGAGCAGAGAGAGACACAAAGCAGTGAGGCAAAGAGATCGAGAAGGAAGAATAAGTTAAGGGAAAATACTGGAGAGCAACAAAGAGGGACAGAAAAAAGGGCAGAAGAAAATTAAAAATCCCAGACGCTGATTAATTAGATTAGTAGGGCTGCCGTCTGCGCCTCTTTTGGGAAAGATCTCATTTCCATGCTGAGTTTTCATAACACCACACATACACAACAAGCCTTCTTCTGGTCAAACCATATAAGCTTTGATGTGTGTGTGTGTGTGTGTTGCATCAGTGTGGCTGTGGCATCCCTGCCCTTATCTACTCACTTACCCTAAATCTCTCATGCTACACAAAGGGACTGGGTATATCTCCCCTGCACGAGCCTCAACACACACACACACACACACACACACACACACACACACACAAGCATACACACACAAACAAGCATACACACACAAGCATACACACACAGCAGCAGCAATAAAGAGATTGTGGAGACCCCTCTCCTAAATGCATTAGCTCTCTAATCCATGGGACCATTTGCACATCCAATCCTCTGCTGCTGTACTAATGGGTATCTGGCTGTGAGGGTGGCAGGCTGCGTAGTGGAAAAACAGGGCCTTCCTACACATGCTATTTTACACCCATCACCCTCCAACCTCTATCTCCATTGGAAAACATTACAGTGTGTTATCCATACAGTAGGAAGGACCAGATGCTGATCACACAGTCTGCTTCTATAAATGAAAGATGCTGGAGCGTCTGCAAGGGCCAGCGATTCACATGCTTTCATATTTACAGTCCTCTGCTCCCTTAATGAATCTGCAGAGAAACTCTGCCATCCTTGACCCTCTCAGATCTGACTGAGTGGTCAGTGGTGCTTCCCAATCTCTATTAATATTTAAACAGGCTCTATGAGCACAAAAGAAACACACAGCGTTCCTCTTCCACAAACGACTTCGGCTAAGTTACAGCTGAGCAGCAAACATTGAAATGGAATCAGTGAAAAATGGATTTAGTAGAATGAAACGGCAGTGATGACAGGTTCACGTTTTTTAGATTTTGTTGGGATGTGAGGGGGGAAATTAAGAGGCAGACAGATGAAGGGCAGGGGTGGCAGTTAAAGGCACAGAGATATTTGACTGTATAATGAGGGAATAAGTGGTGAATGCTGCTCGGAGCCAGAGTCTGGGGTCAATGCTGCCTCTCTAATAACATCTGCCATCTCCCTCCCTGCCTCTGTTCCATTCCCTGTGCATATATGCCAATCTCCTCTCTCTCTTATCCCCCTTCCACTTCTCTTCCCCCTCTTTCCTACCAAGACCAAATGTGACCACACTGGCTCCTATGCCAATGGAAAGCATCTCAGAGCAACAACACTGACTGGAAACCAGTCCGGCTCTTAAATTGATGCATTCACGTGACCTGGCAAGTGATCTCAGGTCGATACATCCATAGACTGAGATACTTTATGCAAACAGTCTCATGTTTCTGCACCCTATGGCTCATTTAATGCTCCCTTCCTCTACCTCCAGCTACTTGTTCTCTTCTGCTACCTCACTTCTCTTGCTCATTACACCCCATCTCCCACTCCGCTAGGTAAAAGACCAGTGACGGCGCGTCTACAGCCCAGCTGCTGTGTGTCAGACTTGCAGGAAATGCTCAGGGGGCCACCAGAATTGGAGAGCGTGTCCTCAATTCTCCTCGATCGTATGGACAAAGTGGGTTAAATTAGGCTCTAGCAGCCCAAACATAGGGACACGATCACATGGCAATGATATTTTAGTCATGCCCAATTGCTTTCCTTGATGTGTGGTAATTGCTTGACCTGGGGATGCCGTTGTAGGGCTACAGGCAGCAAAGATGCTGTCTGCATACCAAGCAGCATTTATGCACACACATGTACACAAGTATAGATATTTGACTTATACTCCACCTTCACTCCAATTCCCTCATAGCTCAAGATTGCAGTCAATAGCCTATTGACAACAGGATCATTTCTGGTTTAAATAGGGTAATATATTGATTATTTTCATCCAGTTAATTCAACAAATATGACATTAAGATAAATGAAAACAAAATCAATGTAATACTCATATTGTTAATCATAATTTGAGATGGATAAAGTAAAACAACTAAAAATGGAAAACCTATTGTGACATAAATTGAACTGACTGGTAGATTGTGACTCAATTGTAAACTGGGTATCTTCTAAACAGTTTAATAATTATATCTGTAATGCCTTGACGATAAATGAACAAAGAGTTTAGCAAATCCGTCCGTAAAGTCTTATCAAATACTTTTGAACACAAGATATCCCAATAAAAATGCCCAACAGATTTGAGAAGTGCAAATGGTCTGTATACACTGATGAGAATGTGATTAGTTTTGCAGGTATTTGTGTTAGGGATGGCTGGAGAAAATGCGGACCCAAAATGCAGAGGCGGAAACTAAGGATCATTTTTTAATGTTTTAATAAACTAAGTACAAAAAACCCCAAAAGAGTCCTGAAAAACGAGCAGGCAAAAAACGGGAAACCAAAAATAAAGTCCAAGAAAAAACAGAATCTCTAACACGAACCGGGAAGACAAACAAACTGGAGACAAAACACACGGGAATATAAAATTGGCTACAAGACACACACACACACACACACACACACACACACACACACACACACAATGATCTGACACAGGACAAGAGGAACACAAAGACTAAATACAGAGGGTAACAGGTAACAAGGGGCAGGTGACACAAGGGCTGGGAAACAGGTGGAAAACATCAGGCAATCACAAGAGCGGGAAAACACAGGGAGTAAAACTAGACAAGACAAGACAGAGAACAGACTATCAAAATAAAACAGGAAACAGAACATAAAACAAGACGGGACCAAAAACACACAAACAGCTAGGAAACAAGACATGACAGAAAACCAGGCTACCAAAATGACAGGAAAACAGACTACAATAAGACAAGACAAAACACCAAAAACATAATTTGGTACTAAAACCAAAGTATTGGACAAAATAAAATGTTGACCTGATGATGACGCTAGTGGAAAAGTTAAGGTATCAGCAAAGTTATTACAATTCATCTGAGGGGGATGTGTGTTCCAAATTTCATGGCAATCGATTGAATAGTTGCCAAGACATTTCAATGAAAGCCAAAAAATGTCAACTTCGTGTTGGTGAGGAAAAGCCAAAGGGTCGCCAAAGTCAGTAGGATTTATCCTAGCAATGCATTCAATAGCTGTAAAGCTACTTCAGTCTGCTGCATTGACCAACCGACCAATATTGCCATCCATAGAGCCGCTAGCCTGGCTAAATGATCTAACCATAAAGAATTCCTGCTAATTGATTAACAATATTGCTCACAATGGTTTAATACAGAGATTAAAAAGAATAGCTGCCAATATGTAAATATCTGACAATAGACAAATCTATATTATTAATGGCATATACAGTCATAGTAGCAAACCCTATGTGAGAAGCACAAAAAACAAGAAGAAATTATTTAACATTTTGACTAAAGGACACGATGGTTTTAAGAGCAGAAGGGTCAGTTTCCGTCAGTCGCTCCCTTTATTTACGGGTTTAGTGTATATTCACTAAATGTCTCAGTCCGCCAAGACATATATTGTTATCTTCAGAACAAGTCATTATGCCATCATTTGGCATGTGAGTTGTGTAATACTGTGCTGTGACATTTGCGTTATAATACATTTTATGAAAAAGGGATTTCAATGCACTGTGTGTCCAGAGGGTTGAAGTTAGTGATGGGACTTCTAAAAAGTCACATTTACATCTTCATCTTTGCTGGACAAAGATGGATGAAATCACTATGTGAAATATATACAGTAAAGCCTATTTAGTGGCTGAGCTGATTTAATATGACATCCCTCAGTGAGACAAGCTGTATCAGAGTGCACTAGCTGAGCTACAAAGTCGTCATGGTTATACTTTTAACTGCCTGTTCACTGGTTTTAGATCTCGTCAAAGTTATTAAACAAATAGGGATCATTCAGTAGCATGAGATTCTCCCTCCAAACATGTATAGCCTTCATTAGCCATGCAACCCACCCTGGCATTAAGATGAGCTAAACACATGGGGGTAATAGGATTGCCCTCGCCGTCCATCTGTCAGGGGACTGAGCAGCAGCAAACCCCGGGGATGCAGCACCCTGGCCTGCATACACCTGCTTAGTCTGCCCTTTCTTTGCACTTTCTTCTTCGGAGATATTTATTCAGTAATAAAACATATCCTCTGTGAAAGTAAAACACATTCATTCAAGTGTGTAAATGTCATACGGAGTAAGTAAAATGCTGAAAAAGAACACGCTCTGTGGGAGTTTATAACCTTCTGGCTTTAAATATTATAAAATGCAGCTACTGTTCTGTTAATAGAGTACAGATGGAGATGCATGGCAGTAGCTGGTGAGTGAAGAGAGGGAGGAAGAACAGGGTGGGGGAGGAACACTGAGGAGAGCGGCGGGGCCTGAGAGAGGGAAGGATAGAAAGATAAAAAGATGAATGTATAGTTTTGGTAGAGGGCATTTAATCAAGCCTCGAGGCTGTCCCTAAATCAGCGGCCTTTACTCTTGGTGCCATTCCAATTACATCAGGATGGGACTAATGCTCCATTGCTCCGAGACTTCAGACCAGCAGGATTGGATTTTCTGTTTCCCCCTGACTCTCCTTTCCCCTCCCCCAGCCTTCCCCCTCTCTACCTCCCTTGATAATGAATTAATTGAAAAGAATGCATGTACAATGATTAGCTCAGGACGGAGCATTTTGGATGAACATTAATCAGCTGAAATGATTTTGTTTGCAACAACACAGCTATTTCACAGCGCTGACACACCCCAAGGGTATAGAGATGCACACATGACCAATATGGATGTCTACATAAGCAGGTAACACACGCACACATAAACACTTGTACAATGTTATAGGCAATGATGCATCACAAACATTAGCCTAAACGTAAAGAAGCATGCGCACATTTTTGCTTGGATTTGTTTTGTGAATAAAATGATGCCGTGCCACTTAACAGAAAATCATTGCATTGTACCTCCCTTGTTGCTAGGAAACTGCAATTGAACTGGCATTGCAATGCAGCACAACAGCTGTCTACGTAATTGGACAATTAAGATCTTAAAATGTCATTATTTTGGTCATATTCATCTCAATGAAGGTTCAAGCGCGTCCCAGCACGTTTTCTACCAGTTGGGTTAATAGGCCAAACATGAGGAGTTCATGTTCGGAGTAAAGCTGGATATCATTAGGGAAATGATCAGTGATGCATTAAGGGAGAAGATATAGAAATACAACAAAGCGTGGTACTATCCGTGCTCGGAAAGCTTGGACGGACACTGTGTGTTATTAAGTATGCTATATTTACCCTACAGCACTTTTCTCTCTGTGGACAGATGAAAGACCAGTAAGTAGAAAGTAGGTTAAGCAGGTTAGTGAGTGACTAAAAAGCCACCTCCCCATGCATGACCAGGGATCTATGCACAGTTTATGTTTAGGACTGCGGACAGTTCTTCACAGAGCAGATGCTAAGGCAAACAGAAAATGGGTTAAAGGGAGATCCACCTTAAAAAATGTTATTCATATGTGGCATTTCATAATTTAGCACAGCTCAGTTTTAATTTGATCAGGTCACAGAGATTTTTTTTATGATGATGCCTGTTATGGTGAACAGAGCGGACTCAAATGCAAGGCTCCAAAAACATATTTATTGAACAAAAACACTCAAACCAAATCTGGTGAGGAACTCAGGGGCAGAAACTAGTATGGCGAGGGACAGGGAGGCAGGGAGTAGGATGGTGAGGGAGCTCAGGGGAGCGCGGGGAAACCGGGGCCGAAGATCCGAGGAGGAGGCACTGGAGTCGGGAAGCAGAGGAGCCGAGGAAGGGCTGGCTGGACGCGGAGATGGAGGTAGGGTGAAGCAGGGTGCCGTGGGAGGAGGACTGGATGGGGAGGCCAGCTGACTGGATATGGAGGGCTTGGAAGTGATCACGGTGAAGCTGAGACAACAATTCAGCTGAGATGGTCTGTTGAGCCGGGGTTGAAGTACTGTGCTTAATTGTAGATGGCTGGCAGGTGTGCGTGGCGGGAGAGCGGTGATGTTGATTTCAGCAGGTGTGTCTTGTCAGCTGGCAGGCAGTAGACAGGAGGGGAGGAGGGAAAGCAAAAGAGACACAGGGAGAGAGACAGAGCCGACAGAAAAAAAAACAACAGCTAGAGAAAATAAACAAAAACTCCAACCATCACAGTACCCCCTCCTCAACGGACGCCTCCAGGCGGACCGCCAGGCTTCTCCGGGTGGGCCCTGTAGAAGTCCTCTATGAGGGTGTCGTCGAGGATCTGACTGGCAGGAATCCAGGATCGTTCCTCCGGACCGTAGCCGGCCCAGTCCACAAGGTACCGGTAGCCCCCGACCCCTACGTCGCACGTCCACGAGGCGGCATACCGTATAGGCCGGATGGCCGTCGATGAGGCGCTGCCACTGGGGTGGAGAGAGGGCTGGTGGAGACCGGAGGTGGGAACTCCATGACGAGGGGTTACGGTATGCCACACACCTAAGAGCTGCCCCCAGGTCCTGATTCGCCCGCTCGGTCTGCCCGTTGGTCTGGGGGTGGTAACCAGATGACAGGCTGACAGTGGCGCCGAGAGCTCGGCAGAAGGACTTCCAGACCTGCAATGTGAACTGGGGTCCCCGGTCGGAGACGATGTCCAGGGGGATACTGTGAAGGCGGAAAACATGGTGGACCAACAGGGGGGCAGTCTCCATGGACGAGGGTAGTTTTGCCAGAGGGATGAAATGGACAGATTTGGAGAACCGGTCAACCACTGTGAGAATGACCGTGATGCCATGGGAATTGTGCAAACCAGTGACAAAGTCCAGGACAGGGAGGGGGCGGAGCAGACCGGCGGGCGGTTTATGGGATGCTTTGGAGCAGGCGCACACCTCACAAGCTGCCACAAAATCCCGGCAGTCCTTGTCCAGGGTGGACCACCAGAATCGTTGGCGGAGCAGGAACAGGGTCCGGGCAGTTCCTGGATGGCAACTGAACTTGGAGGCATGTGCCCACTGGAGAACCTGGGAGCAGGTGCTTGGAGGGACGTAGAGGCGGTTCGGGGGACTGGTACCAGGGTCTGGATCCATGGACTGAACACGGCGGACGGCGGACTCAAGCTCCCAGACCAGGGAGGCGACGAGGCAGGAACGGGCAGGATGGGGTCAGGCTGGTCAACCGGGTCCTCAGAGGAGTGGAGACGGGACAGGGCGTCAGGTTTGACGTTGCGGGATCCTGGGCGGTATGACAGGGTGAAATTAAACCAGTTGAAAAACAGGGCCCACCGTGCCTGGCGGGAGTTGAGTCTCTGGGCAGTCTGTATGTAGGAGAGGTTCTTGTGGTCGGTCCAGACCAGGAAAAGGTGCTCGGCGCCCTCCAGCCAGTGCCTCCACTCCTCCAGGGCCAATTTCACGGCTAACAGCTCCCAGTCTCCCACGCTATAGTTCTGCTCAGTAGGGGTCAAGCGACGGGAGAAAAAGGGACAGGGGTGGAGTTTGTGGTCAGAGGGAGAGCGCTGGGAAAGGGTGGCCCCAACGCCCACGTCCGAAGCGTCCACCTCTACCACGAACTGGAGAGAGGGTTCAGGGTTGGTGAGGATGGGGGCGGAGGTGAACTGGGTTTTGAGGAGGGAGAAGGCTGTAGTGGCTTCCGAAGACCAAATAAAGGGAACCGAAGGGGAGGTGAGGCGGGTGAGAGGAGCGGCCAGGGAACTGTAGTTACGGATAAAGTGACGCTAAAAATTGGCAAAGCCCAAAAATCGCGGAGGTGGGAGTGGGCCAGTCGGCCTACGACTTGGATCTTAGCTGGGTCTGCGCGGAGCCGGCCACTCTCAATAATAAAACCTAGAAACTGTACAGATGGGACGTGAAACTCAAATTTTTCTGCCTTGATGAACAGCCTGTTCACCAGAAGCCGCTGCAGCACTAAACGGACGTGTTCAGTGTGTTGGACTGGGTCACGGGAGAAGATCAGGATGTCGTCGAGGTAGACAAAAACAAATTGATGCAGAAAGTCACGAAGAACGTCATTAAAGAGGGCTTGAAAAACAGCGGGGGCATTTGTGAGGCCAAATGGAATCACCAAATATTCGTAGTGGCCTAACGGAGTATTAAAAGCCGTTTTCCACTCGTCCCCCTTCCGGATCCGCACCAGATGGTAAGCGTTTGAGGTCTAACTTAGTGAATATGGCGGACCGGGAGAGGGGCTCAAACACAGAATCCATAAGAGGAAGCGGATACTTGTTCTTTACAGTTATGGTATTAAGCCCCCGGTAGTTAATGCATGGACGGAGAGTTTTGTCTTTCTTGGCCACAAAAAAGAAACCAGCACCTAGAGGTGACGAGGAGGGACGAATAATACCGGCGGCCAGGGAATCTTTGATGTACTGCTCCATAGCCTCACTCTCCGGACACGATGGGAGAGGCGCGTCCGGGAGGAGGGCTATGGAGCAGTCGTAAGGGCGGTGGGGGGGGTAAAGACAAAGCCTGTTCCTTACTAAACACCTGAGCAAGGTCATGGTATTCAGGGGGAATGAGTGTCAAATCAGGGGGAGCAGGGAGAGTGAGAGATTGAATGGACTTACCGGGGGCAGGCGCAGACAACAGACATGACGCGTGACAATGATTGCTCCAATTTCTGATCTTCCCGCGCGCCCAGTCCACATTGGGGTTATGAGAGATGAGCCAAGGGAGACCAAGAACCACGGGGGACGCAGGAAAGGAGATGAGCTGAAAGGGGAGAGATTCATGATGATTACTGGAGGTGAGGAGATGGAGCGGAGGAGCGCGGTGGGTGACGGTGGTGAGTGACTGGTTGTTGAGACTGATGGCGTGAAGGGGCGTGTCCAGGGGGATGAACGGAATGGCGAGCTGTTTAGCAATATCTAGGTCCAAAAAGTTTTCGTCGGCGCCGGAGTCCAACCAATGCCCCCCAGAGGAAGTGTTATCTCTTGCCACGACAGGGAGACCTCCAATAGGAGGCGAGGGTTGGGAGAATTTCGGCCCGCCAGAGCTCCCACTGCTACTGGCGAGCCGACTCTTTTGGGCGAATGGGGCAGGATGAGATGTAATGACCGGGTTTACCGCAGTAAATGCACGTTCCTCTGGGGACAAGCGGGCACGACCTAACTGCATGGGTTCAGGGGACGGAGGGGAAGGGGGTGCCGGAGGAATAACTGAGCGCGGAGGGAGCAGAGACCCTAGATGGCGGAGGGCAGGATCGGGCAGAGGAAGAGCCACGAGGGACGCGCTCCCCAGCTGACCCAAACCATCACAGATGTCATGTAGTCCCAATCCTGACAATTGAATAAAATAATGGAAAAACTCTCTGATGTTATAACAGCACCCATAATTATTTTTCCTATGGTATACAGGAAATTTTCCAATGTATAGCTATAAGCCCTACATTTAAATATGACCAATTTAATTGTCATATCTCAAACGAAAAAGTCATTAAATGTCATTATCAGTCATAGGTGTAATTTACTCTGGCGACGCCGGGGACATGACCCCACCACGTCTATTATTTTTACATGTCTATGGTCAGCCTAAATGTTGAAATGAAATCTGCACTCCTGAGTGCAGCCTGAGCACTAACCACTTTAGCAACAATTAAATCTTTCTGTCCATCAGGAAACTCCATAAATCACTGAAAGTCGAGGCAAAGCAGACAAAGGACTTCAGAGGGAAAACCAGAAAACATTTTCTCTATAGAATAAGATCAAAATCAGTGGTGGTGTGTGGCATAGTGCCATAAAGCGTTACAACACTTCTCCCGCTTGCCAAAGTCACATGGCGCAGAGTGGGAATGACATAGTGTACTCAGTGAACTACATGTTAAGTATACTCACAGAAGTATCTGAATTGAGACACAGCACGTAGAAATAAAATTCCAAAATCCATGGAGAATGCAGATAAAAAAATGTTTTTATACATTATCTGGCAACATCATTTTAAGTAATAAAAGCAACAACACAAAAAGTCGACATCTATTCTAGTGGCTCTGTGGGGTTGTATTCAAGCTAGCTAAATGCTAATGGCAACATGCTCACAATTAAATGGTAACATGCAGTTTCAACAATTATGTTTTCCATGTTCACCACACTAGTGTTAGCATGCTAACATTTGCTAATTAGCACCACACACATAGTGCAGCTGAGACTGACGGGAATGTCATTAGTTTTGTAGGCATTTTTGTCATAAACCATGGCTTTCCAATACAATTCAATACAAAACGTAGACAGTTGACATACAGTAAAATTACTCTGTCCTATGTTCACAAGAATGAAAAGATTTATTCAACAGGCGTTAATGTTGCTCATTAGAACAGCAGCAGTGTGGAAAAAGCCTGACCCCACATCTGAACACGTTCCCTCCCTTTTTTCTGCGTACAGTTTGCCAGAGTTCAGTCATGTTCCAACCAGCCCCATGTGACAACAGAACATGTTCTCTGTGCACCTCGGCTCAAGACCCCCGCACACACACTTAAACACGCATACAAAAACCCACACAGCTTTATTACAATAGTCCTCACACGCACTCCGTCAACAACAAAGACAAACACATGCAAGCGTGTCACACTTAGAGGCTGTAATCTCCAGGAAAATCCCATTTGGCACAGCAGCTGCCAGCGTGGATCACACATAGGCTGTAGTCGTGGTGCCCACAGGGTGGCAAGCTGTCCATCCACACTATTCAACAAGACAGACACACACACACACACACGGACACACACGGACACACTTGAAGACAAGCTTAAGGTGGGATCAGGCCCTACCACTGTAATGATAAATTTATGCCACTTGTTTTAATAGAAACATGTCGATTGGCTCACCCAGACAGTTTGTCATTTGAACAGGGCTTAATTTTTATTGCTCAATGTATTGACCTGACATGAGGGATCTCTGTTGCAAAGTAGCCTTAGGGACTCTCCATTTTTGACATAGCAGAGTGTGAGGAGACTGCCTGGCAAAAGTGGTCTGTCCATCTGTCTGTTTATCGTGCTTGGCTGTCTGTCAAAAACACTTTGTGAAATGTAACACAGGTAATATGAAGAAATCAAATAATATGCATTATAAAGTTTTAATATCTAATGGGTTCTTGTCTTTACCATCTACATTATGAAGTATAGAAATGTGTAGTATTAAGTATATCTATCATTTGTAGGTATTATACAGCATGCATTGAGCTTATTGACATAAGCAACCTCCCGTCAACATTAACAGAGCTTATCTTAGAGCACCACCATCTGGCAAAAGGAAATATTACATGTTTGTAACCTGGGTAATACCATCAACCACTGTACATTTTTCACTGTAACACACACACACACACACACACGCACACACACACACACACACACACACACAGCTACATTCAAAAAAGGATATATAATGGTTCCTGTCATATTAGATTAAAATTAGATTACAGGATTAGACGCACATTGGGTATACTAAATCAATCAAGTTAGGACAAAGATACTGAGGCAGAATCTTTATTTGATCAAAACACTGTTTTCAGAGGACACTGAACCTGGGCGCCCTTGGGAATTACAGTAAAGGGGGAAAAAGTGTTTTGTTTCTCTTTTCCATTTGGCAGCAGAGAGATCCCTTCCTTGTGCAATTAAATGTGAGTGATGATACAATCCACAGTCCTTCTGGGTAAAAGTTCAGCTAAAGCTAATATGAGGCTTCAAGTCAAATCAAGAGGTATCTTCTAAAGCTGCAGTCTTTTAAGTTGAATAGTCCCCCCTTTATGGTAGCCTACTATATCCCTATTCCATTGCTCAGTAAGTAAAAACTGCTTGTTGAATCACAAACAGGAAATGTAATGAAAAGACTGCAAAATCGTCATATTTGCTTTGGCTGAACTTTAGGGTACATTTTTGCACTGAATGTGAACTTTGACCCCCATCACTTCCACTGAAATTGCCTTAGGAAGGAATGCGTTTGCTGCCAATATGGGCAGCAGGAACAATAGCCGCTTTCCGACCGGAGAGATTTTTGCAGTTCCTAGAACATAAAATTCCTAGAACCCTTTTTTTCTCGTGTTCCGACTGGACCAATTTGGGGATTTTTACGTCCCTCTGGCCGCAGTTCCTGTAACTCTTTCAGCTCCTACTTCAGGGCAGGGTATTTTCTCTTTTCCCTTTTCAGCATATGAACCTGGATGAACGAGGGTCGGGTTTCCGGTACAGACAGACCAATAACGGGACAATTTTCGCCATCTTATTCATCACTAATTTCACTTCTGACAACGTTTTAGGCGAGAAATTAACGGTTTAGATCTCCAATATAGGCAGTCTTGCAAAAATTGATGCCGAATTGACAATTTGCTTCAAAGTTTTCGGAGTTGAGAAGCTCCATGAAGTGAGGCGACAGCCAGCAGGCGCCTGCCCCGGCCTCTAGCCTGTCGCTCGGCCAGTCTTGTTCAGAGACCCCGAGGTAAGCTGGAGGTCTCTCAGACCGCTCTCGTAAATAAGAGGCTTTTATTTCGCCGTTGACGGTTTGTTTGTTTAAATATCACAACACATGTCCATCATAAGATTAACGGGAACCTGTGGTTAACTGTCTTTTCGGAGTTAAACTCCACAAGCGTGTCCTGCGGCTCGCCGGCCGTCACACACACACACGTCCATAGCGCAGCAGGCAGAGGCGGGGGAGAGAGAGATACCCGTTTCTATTCGGGAGACTTGTTTAAATTATGACAAATATGCTATATACATTAGATTTAGTATTTAGTTAATATTTTTCTTGGTGTATTTGTTTTCTGATTTTAACGCTATAAAGACTGTTGAGGGGTAAGGGAGTGATTGCATCACTCCCTTACCCCTCCTACCAGTGAGTCCCTATGGCCACTTCGCCAGTGTGAATGCAATTGGAAAAAACGGTTTTGGGGGAGAGTAGGCTAGTTAGTAGATCTGTTTAGAAGTGTATAACTACGTTCATGTAACAACTTGGTCGGAAAGTGGCCAATAACAAAAAATGTTGGGACCCCTTGTTGCTTGTCCCTCCCCTTCTCTTTCCCCCTTCATTTCCTGTTAGCTCTCTACTGTTAACTAATAAAGGCACAAAATGCCCCAAAACAAATAATTCACACACAGAAATACAAAAACACACACGAAGTGCTGCAGTTCCTTTTCAGATATCTGCTAGACAAATTCGGCAATACTGATTTATCTGAGATAAACAAATAGCTGGTGTAATACAGCACAAGGACAAGACTCAGTTCACATTTCAATCAATGAAGGAAAAGTTTTTTTTTTCCCGCATCCCAAGACAGATCTTTAGCCATTATATTATATATGAAGGATCACAAGAGGAGGATGCAGTGAGGGTTTTATTTATGTAGAAATGAGCTCATGTTTATGCATGTGTCCTGAGTGAGCATTGATGTAGATGTGCTGTCCCTGCATGTGATGTGACAGCATCAATATGAGATCCATATTTTGTCCACCCTTGGCCTAAGACACCAAGCAGAACTAATTACTCTGGCAACACAGAGGCCACACGCTGCCAGCTGAGGGCCTGCAGGAGAGCTCTCTGAGCTGAACGATCTGTGGGAGGTGGAGATGCAGGAGCAGCCCCGTGATTTGACTACTCACCACAGATGTATGAGGTCATACACGTGGGTGCACATGCAAACAGATAAACATTTCTGAGGGAGAGTGGTGCTTAGGATGCGCCCATCTCCTTAGACAGACGCGCCAGTGAAGCAGCCAGGAGAATGAGGAGCGAGAGTCGGGCTGGGAGTTGTGTTCTACAGACACGCTTCAGTAATCATACAGTGAGCGAGCAGACAGAGGAGATGTTTCTTCATGAAACAGCCATTTTTACCTTGCTGTGCCTCTCCCTGGTGCACATCCAACTCCTGGAACCACACCATGTCGCTTCACACAGAGATCTTTCATCAGGCCATCACAAATGAACCACTTTTTTTTTTCTATCGGTTGCTTATTCATTCATTGATATCCCTAAGTAAAATAGAAACAATTAGACAGACTGAATTGTGACGTCTCACACACACACACACACACACACACACACACACACAAATCTCACAGTGAATGGTTCAAGTTTGGGGTAAACAGTAAATAGCCCCTGTGCCAGGACAGCTTTGCCTAGCTGCACATCGTAAATACTAATGACATCAGGATACAAAGTATCACTATGGAAACCAGGAGGCTCTGGCCTTATCCCACACCCCTCTGTACTACCGGAAGACTGGGGAAAAAAAGGCCCAACTGGGGTGGAGAAAAAGAGAGTGAAGGTAAGAAAAATCAAAAAGAAGTGAGCCAAAGGAAGAAGGTAGTGAATGAGAGTCAGAAAGATAAAAAGGGGGAAGATAGGGGTGAGCCAAAACGTCAGGGACAGAAAGAGAGTGTGCGGGTGGGTTGTGGGGTTCAGAGGCATTGGTCGGTCGAAGCTGGTTAGGAGCCAGAGCCGAGTGCTTGGTATGAAAACAGGCAGAGTAGTGTGCTGCAGCCAAGCCTGAGATTCAACTCTGCCGGAAAAGTGCTCCTTTTACCCCCAAATCTGCACTCTCATCTTCCCCCCCTCCCCCTGCATCCATCACCCTCTCTATTCTACCGCCTGACTGCCTTTCTTAAGACTCAGCAACACTTTCAAACAGGCCAGATGGGCTCAATGAAATACACCCAACTGTCTGCATCCGTCTAAATCTCTGTAATGCTATAGCGTTCCTGAGCTGCTTTATTTCCAAGTACAGTTTTGCCAAAGTGTCTAAAAAAAAACCCAGCTTGGCACAATGTCACTTTGAGCAGGCCTGGTACAGTATGATGCAGCATGTAGGTCATTACAAACCATAGAAAAAAAACGTAATGCCTCTCAGGAAAGATTGCTCTGTTCGTGTCGGGTTGTGACCCTCAAAAACACTTACTGTAAGTCATTTCCGAGCGTAAAATTGCCTGCTGGTGGGAAAGCTAATTTAGGCTCAGTATTGTACTTTGTCACAAACCAGGCCTCCAAACACATTTTATGCTAGGTGGGTCACAGAGCCATTTGGTCAAATCAATGGGAGCTAATCACTGAGAGCCAAGGTTGAGAACAAACTGAGCGCAGCTCATTTTATATAACAGAATGGGAACAAACCTCTACTTATCGACTCATTTAAGTGACCTGTAGCTGTTTACGTACTGGCACTACATAATGTACCCAGACCTTCACAAAACGTGACCTGAAGTTTTTATTAATTTTATTAGATTTCATTTGTGATGCAAAGTGACAAAAAAACCCAGCATGTTTTCTTTTGTAGTCCTTGGCCTCTGACTGAAATCAGCCTGGGAGTCGCTGTTTCTCGAGCCTGCCTGTGGATATGTCGAGCAAATGAGATAACATGATCCCACAGAGTCTCATTCAGTCACGTCTGCGTAATCCCACTGGAGGAGATGGAGAGGTGAATCCAGAGTAGGGTAACGGTGTCAATGATGGGTTTAAAACCTGGTTAAATTCCAGTGAGACAAAACTTGTCAAAAGGGCTCTGTGCCTAATCAATGTATGTGAATAGTTGTCAGCTGCCATCTTAGATGTCCTCTCTTATGTCATAGTTTTACAGTTACCCGGTGGTTATACTCTAAGGGTTAATATTGAATATGTGTGAGCCACACATCTTGGCTTGGTGTGTTTACTCTTCACAGCTTGTCAAATTCAATGTGTGAGAATTGTGTACAAATGAAGCTTGGAATACTACCTTCAATACTATGTAATAATAATTAACATAAAAAGCTTCCAGTTAGTTTAGTATCCAGTTCAGTTATAACGTTTCTGACAAAACCAAAATGAGTCAATCAAAACCACATAAAACCATACTAACAAGAGTCTACAAGTGGCTCTCTCTAGCATGTCAACATTTGCTAATTAGCACTAAACAGAAAGTACAGCCAAAGATGATGGATGTAGAGGAAGCAAGGGGATCATCAAATTCATTACAACTCAACCCGAGAGGACAGTGTATTATGTCTGTACCATATTTCATGGTAGTCGATCCAATAGTTGTTGAGACATTTTAGTCTCGAGCAAATTGGTGGAGGGAACAACATCTTTACCATCTCTGTTTAAAGAATCTACACTGTGTCATGTCAACGTATGATTGTTTGCTTCATTTGCTAAGTCATATATAGAATTTTTTTTTGAATTTTTTTCCACCGAACGCCACCGTTGATTACGGGAAGGTATTTACGTAGGTGGAGCATTCAATGCAGCAGGCTGTGAGAAAGTGAAAATGGAACTCGTGAGCAGAAAAAGTGGTGTTTGGTAGTACTTTCAGTCAAAAGAAGGCGATTCAAGTCAAGCTACATGTTCAATTTGCAATGCTGATTTGTCTCGTGGTAGCAAGTACCCTAAACATTACACAACATCGCCGCTGTTAAGACATTTGCGTATGAAACATCCGAAAGAATACGAGTTGTGCATGAAGGAATCTACAGACAGCAGCCAAAATGCAGCAACTTCAGGTACGGCAAAGGAAGGACAGTCACAGCTAAAAATAACTTATTTTGTTATATTTTGTGTTAACCAGACGACCCATTTCATTAATGCGTTTACTGTGTTAATGGACTGAGGATGGGAGTAGAATTCGGTATTCAGTTTTGGATTCGGCAGAATCTTAACCAGTGGATTCGGTATTCGGCCGAATCCCAAAAATCTGGATTCGGTGCACACCCTACCATGGATTTTGCGTTCAAGATTAAAATTATTTATTACAAGAAAATTCTAGATATAGACAAATTAGCAGTAATTGTATGGTCAATAAACCTTGAGTTCCAAATGTAACAGACAGACATAAAGGCTTGGATCAAGATGTGAAATGTGTGTAAAGTGTGGTGATCCAGCTGTATGACTACTGATATGAAACTGTATAGATTTGTATATGGTATGCAGTACTTCCTGAATCTTACATGTAGTTTACAGAGTATCACACTGGCTTAAATGGGCCTAGTTGATGACTAACACGGTTTACACAGGGGGACTCCACCAGCTTCCTTTCCTGTATAACAATAACAGCTATAAATAAGGTGAGTTTCGCAGTGAACCAGTATAAATGTGCTGCATGTAGATGCGGTTTATCACAAATTGTGACTATCAAAAGTCAAAAACAAAAATATAAAAAGGACGAGGCAGACGGAGACAGAGAGAGAATTGGTTTGCTAATATATATGACTCATTATGTGACATCATGTGCCATCCATCCATTCAGAGAGTTGCGTTTTATACGTGTCTGTTTGTGTATGTATGTGTGTATGCAGGGGTGGGGGCTGTGGGGAGGCAGAGACAGACTGGTACTTCATGTACTGCTGCTGTCTGCTGCCTCATACAGTAGCATTAGGCTACATTATTTATCCAGTGCCATGGCCTGTGTGTAGAACACCCTTCAGACAGAACAGTAAAAGCCTTCACTACAGTATGGCTTGAGAGTGATGTTAGTATCTCTCTCGTCTCACACACGCCACTAGTCTGTCCATGGTACTGACAGACAGAAAACAACAAACGCCTCATAAACAGCTTTCTATATAAAGCCATTGTTGTTCCAGACTATGTTTTGGTTTGATCCCTGCTCCGTATCGGCCGTATTACTCAGGTAATTCTATACAAAAAAAGGCTGTGATGACTCCGCAACAATGGATGGCTATTTTCAGAGGGATAGTGAAAAACTATGCTGGGAAACTATATAAGGGTGAGTGTGATTGGATCACAGCCATTGCCCCTGTGGGTATGGTTGGGTTTCTACAGGCAGCTGAGATAAATCCCCAGCAAATCTGTTTCTCCACTCCGCTGAAAGCAGATGACATTGTTAGCTCCTAACTTCTAGTCGCAATCCTTGACATCCTGGTTGGGTGTATGTAATTATTACTATGTGTGTGTTGCCCTTTGACTATCCAACAGAGCCATAATGGGTGTAACACCAACAGAGGACATTGAATTCAGAATGCCCCCTTTGTTCCTCCTGGAGAATTTAAATCAGGAAAGTGTGAGTCCTTGCTCATCTGTCGCAGGGCTTCTGTCCTGGGAAACCTGGACAATGACCCCCCCTCCCTCCCTAGAGAACACTAATGTCAGCCAGACCAGGGGAGCTCTAGATTAGAAAGGGTAACCAACATCTGGGGACTCAAGCTCTCTTGCCTATCTATCTATGATCTTATTTTCTTATTAACTTGTAACTATCCAAAGCAAGTCAACGGAATGTGCATGCACTTTGTCAGGAATATCCTGCATCATTTTCATAACACAGGTTTTACATATGGGACCTGCCCAGTACCACCACAGTTTGCACTTAAGGAAGGAAGTGTTACTCATTCATTTTCACACCCAAAAAGTGCTGTGGAACTACATCCTCAAATCCCCTGTTCTCTTTAGCTTTTCCTTTCCATGGAATATGGACAGACATTAAAAGAATTGGAGCTCAACCTTTTTTGACTGATGTACCCCACAGCCTATATAATTCTTTAGGCGTGAAGACCATCTAGTCGGCCAATCGTAGCTTTTCATCTTATTGGTTATTATTAGTAGCTAAAGATCAGCAAAAACTGCGGTTTCATCATGGCTTCATGGCGGGGTTTGCAGCTTTTCGATGATGTTCACATTGCGTAATTACGTCACTTCATAACGTTCCCATGGCGACAGGGGAAAATGGCTGCTCTTGTGTGACGTAAACAACATTTATTAACTTTCTGCTAAGATATATGTGACTTTTTTTACAACAAAAGTGCGGGGATTATGAAATCATGCAAGCCCCGCATATTTCGCGCAGAAATCGGCAATTTATGTGGCGAAAGTGCGGCGTATTTGAAAAAATGCGGCACCCGCATAAATATGCGGACTTTGGCTGTGTCACGGTCTGTCAGGAATGGCTTGGACCCAAATGCAGTTTAGATGATTTATTAAACAAAAATGAAGTACATACCAAAAGTGTCCAGAAAGCAACAGGCAAAAACTAATTCCAGAACAAACAGAACAGGAGCTCAAAAAACCAGAACTCAGAGACGAAAGGTAGACTCCAGACACGAACACACTCACAGAACACACAGCAACAGAACACACGGCAAACAGAATACACGGCAAACAGAACACACGGCAAACAGAACACACGGCAAACAGAACACACGGCAAACAGAAAAGTAATGCTCCCACACAAGACAAAGACAACACAGAGACTAAATACACAGGTTAACAAGGACTAACACGAAACAGGTGACACAACAGGTGAAACAAATCAGGGCAGAACAATCAAACAGGCGGGAAAACAAAAGACAGGAAGTTTCTAGATAGGACAAGGGAGACAAGACAGACTTCAAAATAAAACAGGAAACAGAACATCACAATCATGACAGGCTGATTATGCATTGAATTATGCGATCGCATAATCACGTTTTTCTGGAGGGACTGTTATTTCTTTCTGTTACATTATTTCAAATATGTAAACACTTTGTTTTATTATCTCCAGCACCAACTGTACATATATTGTCTCCCCCGCTGCTGCACAACCTCATTAAAGTTTCATCCAAGCTAGTCTTTTCTTCAAAATTCACACAACTTAACAGGATGAGAAACAAACAAGAAAAGCTTTTGATCCATGTGTGGCCTGGGTATGCTGAGCACTTGTTAAACCTTTGTCTGTGTTAGTCTAATCGTTTAGGTTTTCTATGAAAAGCAAAAGAATAGAGATTAGCCCAGAAGCAAAGAGAGTACTGTTGTTCATTTTGCACAATGACAATACATCTTCTGATTCTGATTCTGTCAGTTGCTGTATAATTTTTTGCTACCTTATTTTTTACAGATGAATAATACAAGATGCACTTCATGATTTAATGGAAGGGTTTTATTGCGGCAGTGCAAACCTGTCTCACTCAACCCATCAGTATCCTTTATAAAAACCCCAGGGACAGATGGGAGAGAAAGGGGAAGCTCATCCTGATGTTCTATATATACCCCAATACCAATAGCAGTCTCTGTCCCTGTGCTGCAGCCTGCCAGCCGGAGTAAAGGCCCAGCAGTCCAGCTCAATAAAGAGCCTCTTTGTCTGGCTCTGTAGCTCCCAACAGGAGTATAGTCGATGCTGTACAACACAAGAGACTCCAACACTGAGGCTAACCTTCAAGTTACAGGCCACAGGTGAAACATTTGTGCTGGTTCTGCATATTGAGAAAGGACAGAATGAGACTTGCGTCACCGTGTTTGCTTATATGCTGCCTCCTGTGAGGCTGTAGGATACTGCAATCACTCACTTCTTTCCTTGTTTTCATGTAGACTTACTGAGGAGACCTAGCAGGAAGTGTTTCTGGTTAAGTGAGACTCCGCGGATGAGTGCTGTGTGAGAACGAGGCTGGTATGTTACGGTGTTTTTGTTTTGCTGTGCAAGAGAACGTCACGTTCATAACTGTTCCCATAGGCTACTGAGATCCACCTAGTGAGCACGTTTTAGCCCACTAACTACACGTTGCTTTTACTTTCTATCGCTGCGCACCATTCTCCAGAGCATACCATCAGCTTTTAGGTTGACGTCCTTCATTTCAGACAGCTATTTGTTTCCCTTCATTTCATTTCAGTCTGAAAATGATTGTTGTATAGCACATAGGTATGTACTTCTTCAATAAAAAAACATTATTGTTTATGAAACTTGCATCATTGTCACATTATGCCGATATGAATAAGAGTAAATGTGAGGAATTTGACCTTAAAGGTCCAGTGTGTAACGTGTTTAGTTGTTCATTATGAAAATCTGTGTTGCCCGTACACAAACTTGTCCTTTTTCATGAATATTTACCACCACCATCAATTCCAAGTGTTCCTATTGGCTTGACATTTTACATTTGAGAATAGAATGGACCAACAGATCCCGTTGCTCTGGACGGAGACCAGTGAAGGATATTAGAAGCACTTTTCCGGTGATGGCTGAGCGTTACTGCGCAGCCTCCAACTAAGAGAGACGACGTAAATGTGACGTGAGCAACCTGTCTGAAAGTTGTAAGTCTTCTGGTAGCTGTGCCAAGAGAAATCTCAATCATTCAGAATCTTACAGAGACGGAGAGCGTAGGTATATGTAAGGCGATACCATGGACACAGGCTAGTTATTGCTAACTAAAATGCTAGTTAACATTAGTAATTAAACTTAAACAGCTAATGTAAGTCGAAACTGCCTGCGAGCTTCTCCTGTACTATACGGTAATTCCTCTACTATGCAACAGTAAAGTCCCGTGGTTATGACACAACCGTTAGCCTATTTTTACAAAACCGTCTGCTACGGAGCCATAACGTGAGATACAAGGTAATGGAGCCTTTTATACATTGTCGTGTTTCTTTAGAAATAAACAATGAACAAATAAAGTCTTTAAACGCTTCAGATGTAAAGTTATTCGCTGTCAAAGTGACGTCAAAATGAATGGCAGTCAATGGGATGCTAACGGGGGGTGAGTGCTTGTTAGCATCAAAATGGCGCGCATAGGAGGTACGGGTTGTGAGGAGAAGCTTACCCCCCTGATAGACGCTCCATATTCATGCGCTATCTTGAAATACGTTAGCCGGTAAGGGACATACAGGACATACTGCTCCGCCTTTCGCGTTTTCACTGTCACACGATAAACTCACAGGGTGCTGCTAATGCTGCTAATGGGTATCGTAGCTTCCCGGCCCCGGCAAGTTTGAAGAAGGAAACATGGAGGACCACACACATTCAAAATCCAAATTTCAGGAACAGGAGTCTTCTTCTTCGCCCAGAAAAAGAAAAAGGATATTGAAAAGAGCAAGAGACCGGCTTTTTGAAGTGTGAAGGCTACCGTAGCTGTAATACGTACTTTGAACTGCGTGGTGCAAGAGAGTTGATTACGATATATGATCTCAACGCTACATGGGAGAAATTCCTACACATTGTACCTTTAACTATCCCAAACCCTACAAATGACAGTTTGTCTACATTTCTCTCTCTTTTGCTCCAACGTAGACGTGGACAATCCTCATGTAACTGCTAACTGCCCCTGTTAGCCTCAGGAGGGTACACACTGTATTGCAGACCATGTATTGCAAATGTCTGATGCAATACACATGCAGTCGCCAACCGCTGCTTGTCACATGGCAGTGAGGAGTTTCACCACCAGAGCAGAACAAGTTCCAAGGTCCCACCTCACACCTGACACCCTGACCAACAGAGGGAGTCACTACTGCACCAACTAGATGATGTAAGTATAAAAAGTAAGTAATAAATAATAAGAGGAAGAAAAACTAAAATAGAGTAAAATAGAAACTGAACCAGAGCATTTGGAGACAAATAACATGACAAAGTGACAGTGGTGGGATTAATAGCAAGAGAGTCAACAGGTCTATATGTA
The DNA here is from genome assembly GCF_031162955.1 of Sander vitreus. Classification (NCBI taxonomy): domain Eukaryota; kingdom Metazoa; phylum Chordata; class Actinopteri; order Perciformes; family Percidae; genus Sander; species Sander vitreus. Next base: position 22,942,980 of record NC_135864.1, on the reverse strand, counting down.
AAAGAATATAGTGCAAGAGTGAATGTGACATATTAACGTGCTATAGTATAGGGGTGGGGGAAAAATTGATACAGCATATCGCGATATTTTCATCAATACACGGACGCCAGGTATAGATCTTTTATTATATAAATTGCACTTTAGAATTTAACTTTTTTTTGTACTAGAATAATGAAATCAATTGCTTTTTCTGTCCACTGGATGGTGTAGTTAAGTTTTGTTTTCTGGCGAGGGCGGTCTCGCAAGGGTGACCATGAGCGTGCACGAAGAAGTTGGTGAAAATAAAGATGGACATCATTTAAAGTTGTATAAAAGGTTATAAATGGAAACATATTGCAGACTATCGCAATAGGTTTAAAATCGCAATAATATCCTATCGTTATAAGTATCGTGATAATATCGTATCGTGGGGCCTCTGATGATTCCCACCCCTAATATAGCATAATATAAACATTATGATATAGTGAGGGAATGAGACATATTGGTGCTTTAATAATATAGTATTAAACATAATATATAGTATATTACAACAATATAACAGTATATAGAGTATAGTATAGTGAACAGTATAACCCAAGAAGTGGTGCAGCAATATAACATGTATAGTATGAGGTAGTGTAAGATATAGCGTAATATGTTGTGTGATACAGCAATTTAACAGAATATAAGAACACCAATATAATATAAGGGATCATATAATATGGTAGAGTATAATACAGTATATAACACGGATATATCAACAGTGTGGCTGCCTGCTGCAGCTGGAAACAACGACGATGAGAGGGAAAGAAAATAAAAATGTTGCACGCTGGAAAGCCAAAACCATTAACTGAAAGGTGGTACCATGCTTCATACAGCTTAGGATAACTGCTGAGTCAAGTGATAATTCTTTGTGGTCATCACTACAAGCGACACCTTATTTGATCCGATTTAATTATTAAATTATGGATTTGTGCAGCTTTACACTTTACTGCATTACAACAATGTGGTTAGGTTGAAAAACTACTAGTATGCAGATCCACCAACATGCTTCATGTGGCTCCGTGACTTACCGTCTAATTATTTGACCATTTTTCATCAATGCAAAAAGATATAGGTTTTTAGAGAAAAGAAATGTTATAAATAAAGCTCTAAATAATACTGCATCAATCGATCCTTTCCAAAAAAACAGAAACACATTTCTTATTTTGTCATTCTAATCTAAAAGGGAAATTCTATTTTCTTCCAACCACACCACAAGCTCTGCTGCAGAAGAGAACCTGCAAGAAGGCATGAAAGTGTCTTTGCTCGAAGGCACTTCAGCAAAGCAGATGTTGTTGTCACAGGAGCTTGTGCACGTGTATTCCACTTTAAAGAGGCACGCTACCAATCGTGCACATCAAATCCAGTTTACTTGTCATGACGGTGAAACAGTTGTATAATGTCTTCTGTGGCTCTGGACAAGCTTTCTAAAGTTTGAGGAAATAACAAAGTCATAGTGATGTCATCTCAGCTTTTAACAGAAAGGGTCTAACAAAAGATGCTATTGGGTTGCATTATGGGAACTGTAGGGTCCAGAGTTTTTTGGAGCTTGTCCCATGCTATAGACTAAAAGCCAGCTATGTAGATAGCAGATAGCTCTGCCTCTGCTGCTTCGATTTAATAATCTTGTAAGTCCACCAACTTTATGAGAGCGCAATGCTACAATCTCAAGACTAGCCTACCCCTTTTAGGATATTCTCATTTCTCAACATTTTACTTTGCTTATCAGGGTGGTAAACTACAAAGAGAAGGACTGGACCGGGTTGGACTGACAACTTCAAGAACTACCACTTTATCGCCTCTCCCTCTTTCTCTCTGGTATCCTTTATGCACCCTTTTGTTCCCAGTTCTCCAATCTTTCTAGCCTCTGCAGAGAAAAGCTGACCAAACTGAAACAGAACAGTCATGTGTACAAGTGTGTGGATGCCTTGTGTGTGTGTGTGTGTGTGTGTGTGTGTGTGTGTGTGTGTAGGGTGTTTGTCCCCCTGCGGCATGTAAGGACAGGGCGACTAGGAGGAGTGTGTTCTGAGCTGTGAAGTGGGTGTCTGTGAGAATAACAACAACACAGCAGGATGTATGATAACGGCACACATACACTCCAGCATACGCTTTGTTCCTCACCCACAAAACTCTTCAACTCGATGTCATGCTTTGACAAAATGCCGACAGCAGTCCCCCTCTGGCGTTGCCATGACAAGCTCACTGCTCTTCTCATAAATAAAACAGCCGAGTAAAAATGCAAAATGCACAGATACACATACACACCACAAGACAATTGTCAAATATAGTCCTTAATCAAAAAGACTTTCTCGTCACAGATCTAATCTTAAATATTTATTCTGCTCTTTTTCTGTCACACTCGAAAACGAATAATGTATCGCAGAGTCGCCCTCAGACGCAACAGGAAGAGGAAGATGGGGAAGCTGAGGCAGGACCGGCTACATTGATTGATGGCAGCATGAGATGTGGCGAGGTGTCAGTTGGGGGCGCACCTTTTTCACTGACTCAAAACACATGACAGCAGAAGGGAGACACACATACAAACACGCACCCATCAGAAACCTTTAAGACTTAATCCGTCACACCAGAACTGACAGATTAATGTAAAATGGGAAAAAAAATAGAACACCTGGGGACAAAAGAGCAGGAACAAACTACATAAACACCACAATGAGATTTAAACTTACACAGGAGCCCAAACACACACACACGCACGCACACACACGCACGCACGCACGCACGCACGCACACACACACACACACACACACACACACACACACACACACAGAGTGCGTCTCACTATCTTTGTGGGGACCCGTCATTGACATAATGCATTCCCTAACCCCTTACCCTAACCTTAACTATCACAACTAAATGCATAACCTTAACCCTTACCCTCACCCTAACCATAACCTAATTCTATCCCTAATCCTAAAACCAAGTCTTAACCCTCAAACAGCCCTTTAAAGTTGTGGGGTCCAGCATTTTGGCCCCACAAAGCTGTCCGGACCCCACAAGTATACTGTATTCCCGGTTTTTGGACCCCACGAATGTAGTTAAACAAGAACACACGCACGCACACACACACACACACACACACACACACACACACACACACACACACACACACACACACATTTTAAAAAGACACAGGTGAATCTGAGTGATGCTGGCACACTGCTCCCCACACTGGCCCAGATAAACAAAGAGAACACACACACACACACAATATGGTCCAGTATGGGGCTTATATAATGTATTTTCCACTAACATGGTAACTGCACACTTATCTTCCTTGGGGTGAACTTGGCTCAGCTGGGCCGGACATGAATGCTGAGAGAAGTTGAAGAGAGGGAGGGGGTGCTTGAGAGGAAAAACAAAGACTTGAGCGGTGCACCGACAAGCCTCCTCAAGACCAGGACGTCTAATGGAAAGGCAAAGCACGGTAACATGGTCCCCGCAGGAGGTGCGAGCACAAGCGTGAGCAAACCCTGAGGCACTGCCTCCCATGCAACCCAAACACACATTTATGAATTGATTGGCTTCTACTTTTTCTTATTTATTTTTTAAACCCTTATACAAACAGTAGATAGCGTGCAGATGACATGGCCTCTGTCATTTTTTACACATCACATTTCCAGAGGATCTGCCGTGTCATCACACCCCACCGGCCTCCAGCACATCATGAGATTCAATGTCTCCCACACGCTTTCTCAGTACAACTATTTCACATTTCTCCACACAGAGAACAATGCAGGATCATATATCATATTAGTGTGGCTGAGCATTGCAGCTCCATGTTTACCGATCTATCACTTCCTCTATTATACCGCTCCCTTATCTCAGGCAGAAGGAATGAGAGTGAGAGAGAGAGAGAGAGAGAGAGAGAGAGAGAGAGCAAGAGCAAGTTACAGAGAGAGTGAGAGAGAGAGAGAGTTAGAGAGAGAGAGAGTTAGAGAGAGAGAGAGAGCAAGTTAGAGAGAGAGAGAGAGAGAGAGAGAGAGAGAGAGAGAGAGAGAGAGAGAGAGAGAGAGAGCAAGTTAGAGAGAGAGCGAGAGAGAGAGAGAGTTAGAGAGAGAGGGAGAGAGAGAGAGAGAGAGAGAGATGTGTATTGTATGTTTGTTGACCTAAGCTCTTAGTAAGACTTAAACAATCATATCTCAACATTTCATATGGCAAATAGTCTTTTTAGCAGTGTATCGTGTATGAATTGTCCAAACATCACAGTTCAACAAATGGTGAGCAGTTGTTAAAATGAACAAAAGATATGAACCAAAGATAACACGATAAACGCTTGAACATACAAGTTCTCGACCTTGGAAACAGTACTTTGACAAAAAAAACTTAACTCAACCACATTTTAGTTTTCTTCCTCTCTGGATGGAGTTTGCTCAGTTGTCAAGGAGATACTAAGATAGAAGTCACATAGATAACCACACAGATAATCCTTTGTTTCTGTTATGATGATTACATGGCGTCATCGTGGCAATTTGTCACGTGTAACTCTTTTTTTTATAATGATCTTTTTATTTGGAAATTTCACATCAATTGACAAGTACAAATGGAATTACAGTTGTTAACATCGGAATTGTACAGAACCAAAGGTTTTGTATCACGTCACATGTAACTCTAAGACAAAGATTAATGTATTTAATGAGTTACACTTTTACTTCAAAGTACACTTTGTTGGCTGAATCTCAAAATGTGTTATTCCCTGACCTGGTTGCCTTTACGTCAGGGGTCTTCAACGTTTTTTAAGCCAAAGACCCCTTAACTGAAAGAGAGACAGAGCAGGGACCCCCTATTACATTTATTTTATAAAATGAAGTTGCATGGGCCTACAATAACTAGGGTGGCCTAAAGCCTTTATACATACCTTTTTTTACATAGAATACTAAGCTATTCAAATTGCCTAATAATTGTTGGCATGATTTTATAACTCATGTTTTAATGTTAAACATGCGTGTGGCACACATCTGTGGATGGCATCAGTGACTACCTTGACTATAGGCCAGTAAGCAGTGGGGATTTATATTTGCTAATAATATGTTGGAGTCATGTTAAGACTCCCCCCCCCCCCGCATTGACTCTGAGGACCCCCTAGGGGTCCCAGACCCCCTGTTGAAGATCCCTGCTTTACATTCAGAAGTCTCTTGCATTATTTAGGCCACATAAGGAAGCCCCCAAATGTCCTTATAATTGTATAGGGACACAGAATGAACTAATGTAAAAAAAAAAATCTTTATATATTTATTTTTTATAGTGTCTTTTCAAATGGTTTCTCTTTTAGGTCTACTGTTTCACTCACAACAAGAGCAACAAGAGAAATTTAAACACATTGTTTAGAAGTGAAAGGGAGAAAACAGGGGGTAAAACTTTGCTAAAAGGAAATCAATGAGATGGAGCAGAAGAATACAGTAGAGTAAGTGAGTGAGTGAGTGAGTGAGTGAGTGAGTGAGTGAGGGAGTGAGTGAGTGAGGGAGTGAGTGAGTGAGTGAGTGAGTGAGTGAGGGAGTGAGTGAGTGAGTGAGTGAGTGAGGGAGGGAGTGAGTGAGGGAGGGAGTGAGTGAGGGAGGGATGGAGTGTATTTTCATCCTCATCCTTCTGTTTACTGAATATATAGCCTACATATAGGTCAGCTCTACAGGCTGTGAAGGGCCCTGGCTATGATGACCACCACATACTCTACTCTAGCCTACACTGTAACACACTATCTTCCTTCCTATGCCAGAGGGCTGAGGGCAGAGTGTGCAAAGGAAGGAGGGCAACCATGCAAAGCTAAATAATGCAGTGGCTCAGTCTCCACATTATGACCTAGTAAATGGCTGGTTATACAAACACTCAGACCCTCTTAGGCTGCCCATGTCTGACAACACAATCAGATGGATGTAACAGCTCTTATGAACTCCTTTATTGCTATAAGGACTGGGGTCAATTCGCTCAATTCAACAATTTAACTCTGCACATCTCCAGGACAATAACTCTGTATAGACTGTCTGTATGTGGTAAAGGTTTTTGACATTTTTGGCACCCTCTGAACCGGGTGAATGGCATGTGAATGAAGTGTGATGCCATCTGGCCTATTGCCACCCATGTTACCTAACGGTTATCTAAGCAAAGTGTGAAAGGGTGAGATTAATGACATTAAGGGGCAATAGAAGATCTCTCTTGGCATGCATAGGCCTGTGTGTTGACAGTTCAATAAGGACGAGTGAAACAAGGAGTGTTACTCTTTGCCCCAGACAGACATATATCACACCAAAAAAAATCCTCTCAGTCATTTGGATCTTTCTTTTCTCATTTCCACATTTGAGAATGGCTCCAACAACTTCATGCACTGTGACACATCTACAGTGGGTTAGTAGCCCTACAACTGGACAACATATAACTTCTGACATCACGCATGTAGCCTGTATGTGTCAGGGGACAGAGTACCAGCCTAAACATTCATGTCACACGTTCAAAGTATAAGCAACTCACAGCCCGTGACAACCCACTCGGCGTCCCACCCTACCTTCGGTGTGGCAAGTGGAGGACAGGATGGTGCTCGGAGGGCGGAAGAGGTACGGGAGATAACGGGAAAAACATTTCATCTTCTTCTCCGATGCTTGCCGACGGGTGGAGAGCGTTGTGTTGCGGGCTCCACATCCGCACTGACGCCGCGACAGCAAGCCAGAGAGGAACCAGTGGGGTGAGGGAGGGGAAAGAGGCTCTCTGTCCGCGGCGCAGGGGGCTATGACAGCATCACTTTTCGCAGGCAGGCAGGCAGACAGCGCAGGCAGCAGGCTCCGGTGAAACTGCGCGCCGCCCGGGGAGCAAACAGCGCACAATGTCAGCGCACCTCCGCTTCCGTGAATGTAGTTGTGTAGAGTGAGAGCAGGACAGGGGGGTCGTCTGTCCTCTCAGACGGGATGTCAATGTACGTGTGGTCTGCCGGTGTAAACACCCGCACCCCTCGTGTTTGTTAAGCTTATTGGAATTAGCCTACAGCTGATTATAGAGATGATGATGATGATGATGTTGTTCCCACGATGTTCCAATATGTATCTGGCAGGCCACTTATTAGCCTATTAGCCTACATGTATAATAGCCTCTACGATACACATAGTATAGCCTATGGGCTATTTTCTGGTGTCACTGTAGCCTATGATTTGTTTTATGTTTTATCACATTACTGGTGTTAGTTATTTATTCTAATATGTAGGGAAATTACAACAGTAGGACTACAGTGTGTGATAAACATAAGCCTATGCCAAAACTTAATGAATCATAGACAAAACTTGTTTCCAACTGCTGACCAGGTTTTTAATTAATTGGGGTTGGCGCCATCTTGTGGCAATATTTAATAGGCCTATAGACAGCAAATGAGCTCTTATAATATTGCAAAAATAAAACTAGTAATAAAACCAGTTAAGAATGTTTAGAAAGGAAGTCTCGTAAAATGTATGCTTGTGCACTTTAACTTGTGGTAATAATGCATGACCATAAAAAAATAGATGAAAAGGAACAAAAATCGCCTCATACGTCGATTTGAACTATTAGGACTACACGCAGCAGTGTTTAAAAATACTAATATGACTAAATGTAAGTGCTCGTGTTTATAATTACTGTGATAAATGTGTTTTTTTATCCCCATAACGTAGACATCTCGCGAGACTTGAGTGTGAACTAATGCCAGCGGAAGTACTTTGCGAGTCTCTTTTCCGCCGGCCATAGAGGAGCAAACGGCAGGGTAAGAATTCCTGGCAGATAATTTCACTAAAGTTATCACCATCCATCCTCCCTTTAATGTCACTGTGTATTCATATAAACGTCTAAACACCTCGTGAAACTTGTCACAATTAAAAAACGGCCAATATTGAACAAATATTGATGATAGATTACTAGTTAAACCCTCTCAGTATTTGGTGCCTCTGCTAGGTCGGCCGGTATCCGCATGTCGGCTGCGGATACTTAAGGTGGCTGATTCTAGGTGCTAGCAACCAATATTCGACTTTCTTTACAGTTATACGCGTTTCTTTTTAGTCTGTAACTCACGTTACTGTTGGCACAGAAATACTATCGCTCCAGTCTGTCTGTTATATTATGCTAACACAGTAGTGTCATTTTGCTAGCTTAGCATAACCTCACCGCTTTGAAGAAGTAGCAAGCTAGCTACCAAAACCTAGCCATCTAACAACTGTTTTAATACCGTCAACGTGGGTGTTTTAAGTAGCGTTGGTTGCAATGTTTCTGTTAGTGTTTCAGGGGAGGTAACGTTAGTGTACAGAGAAACTAGTTATTCAAACTCGAGTTGATATTGACGTTTGGATACTAGCGTTTGCTAACTTGCTAATGTTGCATTTTCTGTTGAAACTTTGTGCTAGCAGGTGTCACGTTTTCAGCAATTAAGAGATATTTATCCGACAACTGCCTGCGTTGTTATAGAATTTAGTCGTTGGCTAGTTAATAACCTGTATGTTTTGTTTGCTCACAGCATCATGAAGCTTAATCCATTTGTAACATCCTCCCGCCGCAAGAACCGCAAAAGGCACTTCAATGCCCCCTCACACATCAGGAGGAAGATCATGTCTTCCCCCCTGTCCAAGGAGCTCCGCCAGAAGTATAATGTGAGGTCCATGCCCATCCGTAAAGATGACGAAGTCCAGGTATTGTAGTTTGGATTGCTGAAAGTTTGTCATAATTTGTGTAAAGTGTAAGCTGCACTTGCTTGACTTGCTTGTTTTGTTTGCAAACAGGTTGTCCGTGGACACTACAAAGGCCAGCAGATTGGCAAAGTAGTGCAGGTCTACAGGAAGAAGTACGTCATCTACATTGAGCGTGTGCAGAGAGAGAAGGCCAACGGAACCACAGTCCATGTCGGCATCCACCCAAGCAAGGTGAGATACAGTTGTGTAGACCTCTACCTAGTCTGCTTAGTGTAAATAAGTGTCTGTGTGAAAGTGTGAAATGTCATTGTTGAACGCAACAAGAAAGTCTGTCAATCTTAACCTATTTTAAATGGCTGTGTGTGTCAAGACTCTTGATGTGTTCCTGTCAATGGCAGACCCTGCAAGCACTCTGCAATAGAGGTGGGATCGGCAGAGCTGATTACCTAGATAATCAATACATTGCATGTCATTTAGCTGACGCTTTTATCCAAAACGATTTTACAGTTGCTATATATGTCAGAGGTCGCACGCCTCTGGAGCAACTAGGGGTTAAGTGTCTTGCTCAGGGACACATTGGTTGATGTGTCGCAGTGGGAATCGAACCCAAATTTCTCACACCAAAGGCATGTGTCATATCCACTGCGCCATCACCAACCCGATCGATGGAAAATGCTAGACCACACTTGATTTTATTGGTTAATCCAGTTCATACCAGGTGAAAGACCTGTAATACACAAGTATTCAGTTCTCAACACTGAGAAAGGGCGTTGATTCAAGTTTGTGGTGATCTTTGAGGCTGCAGTCAGGGGTGTTGTTTCATTGGGCTGCGTTATATTGAGGTTTTTCTGTCCACCACATTTAAATGCAAATAGACAGTTTCTTCTGGGATTTCAAGTTCCCTGAAATGGTAAGATGGCACATCTCTTACCATCAGGTGTCAACAATATTTCGACACTTAGTTTCCATTAGGTCCAACAACCAATCCAGACTTGACCCCTTGTTCCCCACCTTATATTTTTAGTGTATTTATTCCTAACTAGTAGTTGTTGGAATGAATATGCTAAGGAAAAAGGTAAAATTCTAACTGCAAAATGTTGGTTATTAAAGTTAGTCTGAGTGCAAGAGAGGTAACAATATATTTGACCATATGGAAGCAATGTAAAATGCAGTTCTGCCAAGTTCAACATCACTGAAGTTCAGTATCTGTGAAATTGTATAAAAGTAGGAAATGAGAAGTTTGTCAATTCATCTTAAAGATTATGTGTATAGTAACCAACAGTAGAAACCCTTATAGATTGTAATGCAATATGTTACCGTTTGTGAATCTGAGTGTCAGAGAGATGGCAATTAATCTCTACAAAGTACAGCCTTAAACATTACCATAGTATTTGCATTGCATTATATTGTAATGTGTGGCTGGCCAATGTGGAGAAAATCAAATATCAAGATATTTTAACTATTACAAATACCTTTATCCATACTGTTATGACATTGGATGTTTGACTATTGGTGCTCTTCTCAAAAATGGTTACACAATGAGCTTTGTGATAAATAATCATTAATGCGGCTGTAATGACTAAGTGTGTAAAGGCAAATAATAGAACAGTCTGGTAAGTTCAGAAAGTTGCATCACTTTAATGCAGCTTGTAAAACCAGGAAAAGACAACACTTGCGCCACATTACGATATTCAAAATTTAAGACATCTATTATCATATCACGATATTAATATATTGCCCTATTGTAAGGTGTTCCTGACGTTTTTGCTTCTGTATACATGTAAATGTATATTTGTATATATCTATGTACATTTGGTAAACAAAATCAGAACAGTGCAGTCCACTGCTACTTCATTTAAAAATATAGCCTCAAAATCATAGAACAAAGTCACACAAACTAATCTCAACAGTTTTTATATTAAGGGAGTATTTATTGCAGGGCTTTTGGAAGCTCTTGCTGCACTGGTCACAGTAGAAAAGGCACAGGTGTTAATTAATTGGGGCTGAATTCCATGTAGCTGTTTCAGCTTGAGGGTCCTGGTATTGTGCATGTTGTCTCACTGTCAAACTTTCATGGCTTACTGGGACAACAAACCAAAGCCCATATAGTTGTTAGTAACACCTAGGCCTTTCCTTTTGACAAGTCAAAATTTCTGCTATTGAACAAATTTTGTCTTATTGTTCAATCTACTGCAGCAAACCTGCCAGTCCTTTGTCGCCAAGCTGCTTTGGCCCACCATGATATTTTCTTGGGTTTAATTATATTTTCCTAAACCAAGCTGTATTTGGTACAACTGTCAAATATTTGTATTCATGGTCAAATTCAAGTGGTTTGGGTTTTAGAACAGCTGTGAGTAAGCTGTCAAGAGACGGTCACACAGATATGATGATGATGAAAATTCTACACAGCAGCATTTTGCTGCGCTCACAGGAACATGTAAACTGGCCAAAACAAACTAGTGGAGCATTTGGCTCAGCTAGCAGTCCCTTTTCAGACATTTTGACATGTTATGGACATGTGCATCTAATAGCAATGAGTTTCAATTTTATTTTTTAATTCCCTTTTTATTGATACAAATTCAAACCTCCATCAGACACTTTATTACACACATTCTTAATTTCAAAAAAGGGAAGTTATATAAGAGTAAAAAACGAGAGTACACAAACATATATATATATATATATATATACACACACACACACACACTGATATTAATAACAGTTATAAAATAAAATAGAAAAGGTGGTAAAAAATAAAAGTACAGAAATAAAAGCCAAAAAAAAAACTATAAGAACTTAAAATGCATAAGTAAATGCACATTAAACATGTTCTCTGCACTCTCCCTTTTTGTTACTTAGGAGTCTACTCTGTCACCTCCCAAATAGTACATTTTAAGGTATTTTACTATAAGAGGAGGCATCCTGGGAATGTTGCCAGTGTATCAGGTAGAAGATAATATCAATCCATTCCATTTTAGTGTTCCAGTAAGCCATACCGTTTAGCACAACTTCTGGGGCTATGGAATTGGCACGCATAAATGGAATGCAGCCATAATTAATTACACCTGCACTTTTCTTGTCCTGCCATCTTAATATTTGTAGAGGAACCTTTACTTTATTAGTGTTTTTGAGAGCTTGATAGCAGTGGGTCACATTCCATTGACTGCAATATATGTAATGCTGTGACCTTAATATACACTATGTAATTGTACATCATGAGTGAATAACTGACTTAAGCCCAACAACTATCAAACATGTAAGGCCTTTGTAACTCCCATTTCATTAATGGATTCTATTTTGTGAATTTGTAGTGGTGGTACTGATTGCCAATGTCTGTTTGACCAACAGACTGATTATTACATAATATCCACAGGTAAAAATGGTCTTGTGGACATACCTTTAATTTTATTGTAAGCGGTTGTGAAGTCACCAGATTAGTTTAAGAAATTGTAAATTTTTCTCTTAATTGGTACCACTGCCAATGAGGAATTCTATGACTTGTTTACCAACGTACTATTTTTTTCCTTTTGCAGGTGGTCATCACCAGGCTAAAGCTGGACAAGGACCGCAAAAAGATCCTGGAGCGCAAGGCCAAGTCTCGTGCTGATGGGAAGGAGAAGGGCAAATACAAGGAGGAGACCATTGAGAAGATGCAGGAGTGAAAACGATCTTTTGCTATCAATAAACTGTGTAAATGGACCATACTTGTCTGTCATGTTTTTAGTTGCGGGTGTGCAATGGTTTTCTTTGAGTGATGTCAAATATATTTCTAGGTTACGGAATTTATAGTTGCATGCATACCTTATTTGAGGTAGTCTAACACAGATTGTTGTACATCACCTGTTAGAAGAAGATTGGGTCCTAGTTAAAGGTCTGTACATAGTCCACACACTCACACAACACTAGTGCACACATTTTGTTCAGTGTTTTAATCCAATCTTGCGGCCAAAGGTCTAGGAAACAAATTTTTATTATGAATTTGTTCTGGCAGAAGTTTTTTCTCCAGAGAAACTAGTGCTGAAACTGATAATTTGCACTAGTATTTTTAATTGTACATGTTAGAGTATACATGTACAGGTGAATGGGGCCTGGCTGTTTTGATTCCTGTCAAGAACTGAGCTGATGAGTGTAAAGTCTCAGAACATGGCAAACTGACATTGGAAATGTCTGAATGAAATGCTGCTGGTGTCTTTGGCAGATTGAATTGCTGACGAAATTTAATATTTTAAACCCCACACATAAAACAAAAGTTCCATTAAAAGTATGAACAGTCGTGTTTAGCAACATGTTTTACTGCAGCATGGGCCTAGTGTTGCTTGCATGCCACTAGTTATGTAATTATACAAAATGGGCGATAGGTGTCACTTTTTCCCACAGATTGAACCTTCCCAATTCTAGTAGTTAAAATAAATGAATTTTTTTCCTTCCAAATTAAGTGTCTCTAAGCAACCAAAGAGCCTGGCTGTCAACAACTTGTTACTTAAGAAAAACGATCATAATCTTGATATTGTACAAGCTTATTTACCAACTTCTCTAAACTGTAATAGTAAATGTAATATTGCGCTGATTCACAGAAAAAATGCCAAATAAGTAATTGTTGCATCTTTTCAAGAAGTTAGACGTGAAGATATTCCTTACAAATGAATGTTTAGAACAACGATTCACGTTACTTCCTCACTCTGTCGGTCATGTGATACACTGACTGTGGACCCTGTCTGGCAGCTGGACAGGATACTGAAGTTGTCTCAAGTCAAAACTTCTTACCTCTGAGATATTCTTGGTTTTAAAGAAAAACACCACCATGGCGGAACTAGGTTTTGTGATCGCCATGTCTGTGATGACTCTGTTTTGGGGCATTATTGGCGGAGTAGTGCCCTGGTTTATCCCTAAGGGACCAAATAGAGGGTGAGTTGGTTAGCTTCACTTTAGCTTTCAACTGGCTAACGTTACAAAGAGCTAACTCAGTTTGTATTGTATGTTGTCCCGTGACTATCATTTGATACAAGTAGCTGTACAGTGTATAAACAAGTAGCGATGCCATTTAAATACGTTTCTCAACGTTACTTAAACTTTGTGGGCGAACTTTACTCGCTAGTAAGTAAAAGTTATGGTTAGCTAACTGAAGCTAATTTGACAGCCCTTCCTTCTTTGTAAGTCGAAGGAAGCTTCATACTTTTTACCTTTGTTTTAATGCTGGGGCTACTGACATCTCTGTACAATAAATCAATATTGTCTATTTCCATATATTTAAATACCAAACTTCAGAGTAAATATACTCCATATCTGGAAAATGTGCCTAATGAAACTTCCCTTATTTGCCTGTTTGTCACTCGCATCACGAGATCGAGCTATGTTAATAGCCTGCGTTGTATTTTAAACCCACGTATGCAGCCATTAATGTTAGATTTATAAGTATGCCACTTTAAAATATGTTCTTCTATTCCCACAGAGTGATAGTCACAATGCTGGTGTTAACCGCAGTCTGCTGCTACCTGTTGTAAGTATTATCATCCTGGAAACGTGCCAGGGTTCTTGGAAGTTTTGTTGTGTGCACTCTGTGTTTTAAAACATGTCTGTTTGAAATGATCATTACATCAATCCATTGACAGACGCATTTATTTTGGTAATCAATTAGTCTGACATTTAAATGTAAGTAATTGGTTTAGCTAAAATCCGAGCATTCCCTTATTCCAACTTCTCAAATGTAACGATTTGTTGCTTGTCTTTGTCTTATGGATTCACTTTTTCGGCTGTTGAAGACGTTGCCTTGGGCTTTAGGAAATAAAGGGATTATTTTCTGACATCATTTTTAGTTGCAGCTGAAATCATAAGTTTAGAATGCCTCTTTTCCACAAGTGGACATGCATTTGTATAGCTGATACTGTGTGGAAACAATTGTTTCTCAATATAAATTAGTGTGCAATATTATCATAATAAAACAAGGCTTGTTATTGGACTTAAAACTGTTATGCATATAGTATTTCTGTCTTGTGATAAATTATTCATATCCACAAGTAGTTGCAAGTGTGCATATGGTGTCATGTTATATGTCAGTAGTGCTGCAAAGTGAAGTAGTTCCCCCAAAGGCCCTGAGTTTGATGCTGTGTAGGATAACCCTAACCTGTTTTGTCATGACAAATGTGGGCCTTCATTAAGAATTACCCAGGAGCTTTCCTACATAATATGTTGTGTTCTTATTTCTTGCATTCTTAATATCCTTTCTGTCCATCAGCTGGTTGATAGCAATTCTGGCCCAGTTGAACCCACTTTTCGGACCTTCTCTGTCCACTGACACCATCTGGTACCTGAACTATCACTGGCCTTAATTTACTCTCCCAGGACTCCTGACCAAGCAGGTAAAGTTCTTCCTCTGAAACAGCAATGTATTGAACCTACATTTGATGTTGTACCTTGATACTGTACTTGTATTTAGCCTATAGATCATGTATTTGATTGTTTGGCTCGATTTTTCAAACTGTTTCTGTTTTATTGTAATTTCCCCCAGCGGGGGAGGACCTGACACTGCTGCATACCAATGGATGTTTGCTTCTGACTTCATGCAGAGATCATTCCTTCTGAATCACCCCAAGCTCAGACCCCTGTGCAATTTACTGAGTGACGCCCACACTGGTGCCTTAAACAAAAAAGATTCCCAAAGGACTTCTGAGTGATCTCACTGAATGTGCTTTACTTTAAATTAAAGCAACCTTCACTTGTTGTTTGGTTATATTATGTATATTGTGTTTATTGTTAATATGGATGGCCGTGCCTTTAAATAGTTGATGTGTGGTGTGTTTGATGTTATCTTTTTGTGTCTGATAATATTAGTAATGGATGCAATCCTCTCAACAGTGGAGTATTAATAAACTAATAATCAACACAATTGGTCCATAACCTTTGTAATTTGTTTTGCCTAATTGATGAGCTTGTGACTTGTGCTAAAAGTGTTGACTGTTGTGACTTCATTTTCATTGTTGATATGATACTCTCTCCTCATTATGTAGACATGTAAAGAATATATGCTTTTTTATTTTCATACCATTTTAAGAAGACAATTATGTCATTAATAGGCTGAGTAAGTATATCATTTTTCAAATGTCAGTGCATATTGGTAAAACATGTCTAAGTTTTCAGACTGTATATAAAATACATTTAATTCATTATGATATAGATACTATGATTATTTATTATATTCTATACAGCTTTTTGTTTTTTAATACCATACAATGTATCGGATTGGTTGTAAGGACAAAGTCGACTTTGCTTCCTGCTTTCCGTAGTTTGAGTCGTCTACGTTGGCAACATGGCGTCCTCAGATGTCCACGTTCGAGTATGTGAACAAGAAATACTCAAATATGACCTGGAAATCAAAGCTCTCATCCAGGTGCGAGTATTTATTTGGTAAGATTACTTAGCGCCATGTCAAGACACGCTGGGCTTTGAGCTTGTCAATCAAGGGAGTCGTGGTGTTGTCTGATAGCATGTATGCTACAGCTAACACAATGTTCCCAGCTGCAGTCAGCAGGTGCCCGGTGTGACGTTACCGACAGCTCGAGCCGCTCTCTCAACATGAGCTGCTGCTACCAGTGGAGTAAAAGTGTTTTAACGTAGCTATGTCTTTAATGTGCCAAATGTTCTCTCCGATAAGTTAAGGTAATTATATCACGCGGGAAATTAAAACTGGACTGTGTGTGTGTGTGTGTGTGTGTGTGTGTGTGTGTGTGTGCGTGTGCGTGCGCGCACGTTAGGCCTAATTAAACGTACTCAAACTTTCATTGCATTTAATATCGAAACTGATTTCCAGTAGGATACACGTGCTTTGAATAAAACCAATCTTTACCAAGTTTGGTTATTTCCCCCCCGCTCATTATTAATTACTAATTATTTATTTGATTAAAATCTACACCTTTTTAGCATATTTGTACCAGCGTTAATGTAGCTCCCACTGATAACTTTTTATTTAGTTTTTACTGAATTAGCTATGCTACTTCTGTATGTGCGCACTATGTATTTATGCATGTATTTAAGTAGCTGTGTCTTTTGATATTATTTTTTCCTCGATTGTTTTCATAAAGCACAAACATGGTTTGTTATGAATTTGACCTTGACCTGAAATTAATCCATTAGTTGAGTACAGAAAATGAATAGACCTGTTTTGATAATCAATTGATAAAATGTCACCTTTTCTTTGATTTTATATAATTTTACATTCAGTAACTTTTGTTTTTAACAGTTCATAGGAAAAACATGGCATTTGAAGGTGGCCTCTTTGTACTTTGGGAAGTTGTAATTAATTGATAATGAAATGGGAAAAAAAACAGTATACAGGCCTAGAGTTGCTTTACTTTTTTTTTTTAGCACATTTGACAGATCGTACATGTTGACAGATTATTCCCAGCAGACAGCATGATGCTCCTCTTACAGAGACTGCCAGTGGCAGTTCATCCTGAGAACTGTCAGAACACTTATTTCCAGCCACATTTTGATACCAGTAACTTCACCTAACGGCGATAATGAAAACATATATACATGTGTCTCTCTCATCCTTGTTTTGATGTCTCCCCAGGACATTAATGAGTGCACAGGCCCTCAAAGCAAGCTGACAGAACTGAACGCAAATGTGAAAAAGAGTTTCCACAATCTCAGGTTGCGGATTCAGGTAAATGCTTACATACACGACATAACCCGCTACAGGCACTTGGTTGTATGATAATTGATGAAAAAAATGTGTGCTATTTTGTTTCTTTGACAGGATTTTGAGCAGATGGCTATGGAGCAGGACAAAGAGTCAGACAAACAAGCTTTGATCAGTCAGGTGGAGGGACACCGAAAACAGATGCTGAGGTAATGTCTATACATTTCAATACTCCTACTAGGGCTGGGCAATATATCAATATTATATTGATATTGTGATATGAGACTAGATAGCGTCTTAGATTTTGGAAATCTTAATATCGTAAATGGCTTAAGTGTTGTCTTTTCCTGGTTTTTAAAGGCTGCATTACAGTAAAATGATGTCATTTTCTGTGTTACCAGACTGTTCTAGCTCTTCTATTATTTTTACCTTTACCCACTTAGTCATTATATCTACATTACTGAAGATTATTTATCTTAAATCTCATTGTGAAGATATGTTGTTAAAGCACCAATTGTCAACCCAATAATATCGCCACAATATCGACATCGAGGTATTAGGACAAGAATATCGCAATGTCTGATTTTCTCCATATCGCCCAGCCCTAACTCTTACCATTCCTTGACTGATTCCCTGATTGTATAGATGTGAACTGCTCTGAATTTTGTCTCATTTTTGGGTTAATAAAGCCGACAAACTGTTGGGGGAGAAGCATGTGAAAATTGTCTGCCTAAATTTGCATAATGTCTACTTTTTATTTTTTTGTTTTTATTTACGACTGTGTTTCCAGCAACCAGACAGGTTGGAGGAAAGCCAACCTGGCCAGCAAACTGTCCATCGACAATATGGAGAAGCAGGCACTTCTTAATGGAGCAGATAGTGCTGCGAGGCAGAGGTGAGCCGACAATGTGTGCTAGTACTTGTTAGAGAGACAGTCTCATAAACGAGAGGCGTTTGTGTCCTTTGACCAACATACTAAATCCTCTACTAAATTGCATGGTTTCTACATCCTCATCGTTTCTGTTTATAGGATACATTTAATTAGCACTAGGACATTTTTTTTTGTATCACTTGTATCTCTTGTTTTAATCACTTTTTCAGGAAGATGACCAAAGAGGGCTTGGCTCAGACAACCAGTGACATCACCGAGAACCTTATGAGCATCAGCCGAATGATGGCGCAGCGGGTTCAGCAGAGTGAGGAGACCATGACCTCACTAGGTTAGTGAAGGAAACACCTGATGGTAAAGAGCGTGTTAACAGTGTGTTTGCAAAATCCCTAATTATCTTTTCAACACCAGATACTTAAAGGACAATTCCGGCGCAAAACGAACCTAGGGGGTAATAACAGATGTGTACCCACTCTGTTGTTCTTTGGGACATGTTTTCATGCTAATTGAATGCGTTTGTAGCTTTAACCAAGCTAGCGCGGACCGCTGATTAGCTTACAACGCTAGTATTCGGGGCACAGGGAAAGTAAAAACAAATCGCTATTTATACCACTAAAAAGGCTCAAAATATCACCACACTTCAACTGTAGCATAATGAGGGTCCCTAAATGTTAACCGAAGCATTGAGAACTTCGTAAGTGTACAGACAGTTTATTGAAAAAATAGATTATAAAGACAGTCGTGTTCTTGTATACAGGCGGCCGCCGTTTTGGGAGCTACTGTCTTTCTAAACTATCTTATCTCTAAACGGTCTGTACACTTACGAAGTTCTCAATGCTTCGGTTAACATTTAGGGACCCTCATTATGCTACAGTTGAAGTGTGGTGATATTTTGAGCCTTTTTAGTGGTATAAATAGCGATTTGTTTTTCGATTAGCATGAAAACATGTCCCAGAGAGCGACTGAGTGGGTACACATCTGTTATTAACCCCTAGGTTCGTTTTGCGCCGTAATTGTTCTTTAAAGGTGCTCTAAGTGATGTCACGCATTTTTTAGGCTACAACATTTTTTGTCACATACAGCAAACATCTCCTCACTATCCGCGAGCTGCCTGTCTCCTGAACACACTGTAAAAAAACGCGGTCTCTGTAGACACCCCAGGCTCCACAAACGGCAACAAAAACAAACTGCGCCAACCTGCACCACCAAACATAACAAACAGCGTTTCAGCCAGTTACCGACAAGAAGGTTTTGGGGGTGGGGGTTGGGGGGTTAGTGCGCGGAAGGGAGGGGGAGGGGACAGGATGAGGAGGAGGGAGGGGCGAGCTAGCCTCCGTTTTGTTTGACAATACTTCGAACGTCAACAAGAAGTGACGTCACCCAACATCGCTTAGAGCACCTCTAAAATGTGATTGTTTTGCTGAACTTTTTTTGATTCACATTTAAAAGGCATTAAAGGGGAACTGCTTCGGTGCTTGTTTACTGACCCTCCTACTGTATCACTGTGTTGCCACGGATACATTCTTTAGGGTTGGGTACAAACTTTTTTGGCCACCGATTTTAAAAGACTTAAATGGTTTTACAGTATTTATGCACACCGTCTAAAAAGACTATTATATTAATGATGTCTCTTCTCTTTGAAGCCACCTCCTCGAGGACCATCCAAGAGACCAATGATGAATTTAAGACCATGACGGGGACCATCCAGCTCGGGAGGAAACTCATCACCAAGTACAATCGGAGAGAGCTCACCGATAAACTGCTCATCTTCTTGGCGATCGCCCTCTTCCTCGCCACAGTTCTCTACATCCTTAAGAAGAGACTGTTCCCCTTCCTGTAGACCAGGTACCTTTTTTTTTTTTGCGGAGCTCTCCCATACAGTTTTTTTTTGTTTTTTTTTCTTCCATGATTTAAACAAATCTGACTCCCCGTGTGTAATATTACACACACACACACACACACACACACACACATTACACACAAGTGTCTGCTCGATGGAATGTGGACCGCTCGCTCTGCTGGACTGTGACGCTGCTCAGGGTGAAGTGTTGTCCACACAAGATACACCCCCAGTTCCATGCAGTGTTTTATTCAGTGAAAAGGTTTTGGTTCACCACACAAAGGAGACGTCTGTCTTTGGTTAATGTGATGGTAATGCTGTGCATTGCTTTTAATGAAATCACTTGTGAGAGGAGATGGACAGTCCTGTAGAAGATATCCAGTACGGTTTTATGTTTTCATATATATAATTTTTATTTTTTTAATTTATTTTTTATTTTATTTCCATATCAAAGACTTCACATGTTGCCATGACTGCATATATTGTGCAGAGGGCAGTAAAACTCATCTTTATGTATGATACACAATGGGTTAAGGAAAATAATGTATACACAATTTCAGTCAAATCTGATCATCACAAAACAAGTTTTCATTTCAGTTCAGCAATCTTTTATTGGCATGCATGTCATTAAAACAGTGTTATATAGTATACAATACTTTTACTATTAATCAATAGTAGTATTAAATATCACCTGATTTCATAAAGTCGCTGTGCAAACTATGTACATGCATTTCGTTCAATTTCTATTTCTAAGGATGTGCTGTTTAATTACTGAGGTATAGTTTATTACAGCATTATAATGAAGCAATGCTTTTTCTTTGGAAATAGAATATTGTAATGCATTTTAACTTTGAGACAAGCCCAGCTGCAGTCATTCACTTTGTGTTTCACTAGCTGGATCATCCAGAAAGTGCTTGAAGGGTTTTCCCAACCATCATAAGGCATAGGCGCAGAGTTGTTTTGGGCGGAATGGATTTAAAATCAATGTGAGCATCAAAACTAACTATATGACTTTTCTCAGATCTAATGATTATAATTGGTCCCCAAGGACTTCTTTAGGGCTGCAACTAACAATTATTTTAAAGGTGCTGTAGGTAGGATTGTGAAGATCCAGGACTTAGCCAAAAAATTTGAACATCAACAACTTCTCAGTCCCTCCCCCCCTTTCTGCTAAAGCCCAAAACGGTCTCCTAAGCCCCTCCCCCCACAAGGGAGAATGAATGCGTGTGCATGAGCAGTGATTGACACGCAGTTAGGCACTGCTGGAATCAGCGAATTTTGAAAATAGTTGGCAATTGATTTAATAGTTGAGAACAAATCAACTAATCTTTGCAGCTCTAGTTTTGTCTTTAAGCTTTTTGTTATTTATCTATTATATGCTCTAGCTTTTCCAATGCTTTGGACACAGATATGGTAATAATAATGGTCCACAATGGTGTGAAATTGCACTTTCTTTTATTGAACAACGTACCATTTTCTTGAGGGAGGACCCCTAAACCCCCCCGCCAAACATGTGCACCTAAGTCTTGTAGGGAACAAACACTGGCTTGTACTTGTATATGTGCACGTCAAATTGTCTTTTATGTTTTATTTATTTAGCGCGCAAACTTAAAAAAAAGAGGCATTCGCTCTGGTCTGCAGCGGAGCAGAAAAGCTCTGGAAAGCAGTGGCAGCGATCACACATGGCAGAGATAGAGCAGCATGCATCCCTGCCTTTCTTCAGATAAGACCCGGAAAAGCAGATTATTCCGACCCGTTTCCCTCTCCCTTTCCAGTGTGGGTGGAGGGTGAGGGGGGATATTTTTAGGTTTGTGTGGTGCTGTTATCTGACGTTGCCTTTTCAACACCTCGGAGGAGAGGGTGGCCAGAGGAGCTACATGACCTTGCTACCCTGTCTGCAATTGCCTGGCATTGCCATTTTGTTTTAATATGTGTTCATGTTGTCAGTATATTGATTGTGAATAAACACAAAGTCTTGTGGCTTGATGTTTGACATGTTTCTCAATCGTGTGCGTGTGAGGGTGTAAATGAGATTGAAGACAACGGAGCGTGTGTGGAGAGACCTGAGAGACGCCCAAGCGTCTCTTACTCGTGTAAAGTGCCGGCAGTTGGGCAGAGCCCGTTCATTTAAACTGCACACTTAGACGAGGCCTCTGGCTCTCTGTCAAGCAAATTGGACTATTCTTACATTTAGCACCGAGATAGTGTCAGTCAAGTGTTTGGGTTTGTATCTGGACAAGTGGACCGGGTCGCACACGGCACCACACTGATGGCGTAAACGCAGCAGACAGAATCTCCACTTTCACAGTTCTTTATACGACTGAAGGGAGCTTTTTTTTTCACTTATTTATCTGACTGTTAACAATATCCGTGTATTTTTCCCAGCGAGTCCTTCAACTCAATTCCGTCGGTTCTCACAAACACAGAAATGACTTAGCCAAGCAGAAAGAAAGTTTCTAAAAGAAAGTCTTTAATAATCAAGTATACTGTCCAAAAATAAGAGTCATATCATGGATCAGGTAACATCTTGGATTTGTCCTCATATTTTACAAGTACAGACAAAAGCCATTGACTTTCAGTGTGGCTTTTGACAGGTTGTATAGAGACTACTTGTACACACAAAACAATTATTGAAAATCAAATTGTAATGACTTTAAAACCACATTCCTTTGCAGAACCTGATTTAATAACGCTTAATACAGGTCAAGGTTATGGCTCACAGCGATCTCTGTCCCAGCAACTGTAAACGTGAGTGCACATGGCTGACAACGGCTTGTAAAAAGTGTAAACTTTTAACAACCTTTCAACCTTGTTTGAGCGTATTGAAGGAAGCTTCCTAATAGCCACTTGAACACTTTAACCAGACACAAACCATATGAGGGCTGTACAGATGTTAGGGTCCTTTAATGTGGATCTACTGTTTAACCAGTTCAACCATGGGACCCAGAGCCATGAATTATATACTGCCATAACTATAGTTCACTATTACATAATGGAGACTTAATATTGCTGGGTTTGTGTAGTTTTAAATGATTCAGGGATTATAGCCAGATCCAATTACTATATTAAACAACTTTAAGCATTTCTAATTAAATAATTGCATGTCCGTAATATTAACAATTATAATAATAATAATTAGAATAGCCTATAGAAGTAATAATTTTCCATAACCAACGTTATTTCAATTTTATTTTGTGTTTTTCATCTTCGCCTATGTTTGTAGGTAAGAACATTTAACAATCCACCTCGTGGTGTCCAAAAAAAATATATAAATAACATAAAGATAGAAAATGAGAGAGAAAATATAAAATTTAGAATAACATTAAAGAACTGTGGTTGCAACATGTTTTTATTTATTTATTTCCGCTGAAATGGCACGCGCCTGTTCGCTGATGTCACGGAAATTAATAAAAAAAAAAAAAAAGTAGACTATTCAGACAAAAACTGGTGCTGAGAACAAAAAAAAAAAAAACGAAAAACTACCAAAAGTGAGTAGGTAATTAAATATAAGAGAAGTTATACAACCTCCGCAAAGTCTTGACACATTTTAAAATGCATGCAAATAATCCCGTTATAAACTGAATAGGTAACACTGCTGCATGTTGAGTTTACCATGTCCTAATGCCATGTAACGAAGACACCCCATTACTGGAGGGAAATGTATTCTGGACATTATTCAGGTCCCCCACCCCAAAGTTCATGTAATTCCCATTGTTGGAGGACCCTTGCATAGTTTGCATTGCGGCTGCAGGATAGTTACACGCATAGTTTGTGTTGCAGCCGGGGCTGGTGTAGTTACTGAAAGCTGGATAGTTGTTATAAGTGAAATGGTTGAGGTGACCCATACTGTAGGAGGGGTTGTAAGGGGCTGTGTCTGCCGCCAGGCAAGGCTTCCCATCCCGCACCAGCACCGGCACCGACACCCTCCTGGGCGGCGGCAGAGACACCATCTCCAGGCTCTGGTCCTGCCGCTGCCGCTTGCACTTGTACCTCCTGTTCTGGAACCAGATCTTCACCTGGGTAGGGGTGAGTTTTAGCACCCCGGCGAGGTGGTCTCTCTCCGGCGCGGACAGGTATCTCTGCTGCTTGAAGCGGCGCTCCAGCTCGTACACCTGCGCCTGGGAGAACAGGACCCGCGGCTTCCTGCGTCTCCGGGGCTTGGGTCGCCCTGCGTCCTCTGTTTTTATGTCGTCCACAGGCTCGGTCGGAGGGCTGAAGTCCTCTGATTACACCAGACGGAAAGAAAAGAATGAAAATAATATCTAGGCCTATATCTGCAAAAGTGACCTCTTAACAGAGGGGATGGATATGTATTTCCATAGGCCTAGAGCTATTTCTTTTACTATTACTGACCAATAATAATACACATAATAGTAGCCTAATATTATATCATATATATTATGCTGTATCATATTACATAGTAATATAATTACATGGGTTAATTTTCTTTTGTCAATTCTGCCAATGTTGGTGCTTCAGATCCTTGGCCGCCCATGATGCATTCAGTGTAAACTTTGGGGAGGAAAAGACAGATTTACACACAGGGAACACATGACGCGTGACTGAATCACTTCAATTTGCCAGTGCAACTTTTGTAGTTTTGACATTGATTTTTCTTTTAAATGAAAAGTAAAATTATTTTTTTTAAATCCAGCAGGCCTTCAAGAAAATGCTGACCATCCACTCAACTTTTATATTTGTTTGAATTTGAAAACGTTTTAAAGCCTGTATGACTGCTTATTGCTTTGGTGGAGTGGTTTTTGGAGCATCGGATGCGTTTTGCGCAAATCAAAGAACACGAGCCTGTGGGCCTCATTTTGCACAGGCCTGCAAAAATCACATTTCGTCTTCTCATCAGCTCACCTTTTCTACGTTTCCCCTCAAACGCGTCTGATTTCCCATCCTTAACTATATCCATCTCCACGAGTGATTTCCCATAAAAGGTAGCATAGTTGAGGGCATTGCCTCTGCCGGCTCTGGACTCGTGGAGGTCTTCTCCAAACAGCGAGGCGGCGGCGGACATGTCCCGCAGAGGCTCCTGCTTCAGGCGGGCCAGCATGCAGGAGGAGGAGGAAGAGGAGGAGGAGGTCGGCACGGTGCAGCAGTCCATACGAGAAGAAACGTCCAGAGAAGACACCATAACGTCATGACTCTGCTCCAGGTTTAATATATCCTTTACAGAGAAGGGAGTGGACGTGCTGGGGCTGGGAAACATTGCCAAGAACTGAAAAAGAAAACCTATTAACCTGTCATGTGGAGGTAACAAAAAAGAGGTCAACAAACTCCCTCTCCTTCCTGGTAATATTTACTGGATTTAAGTATGAGTTTGGCATAGGAGACTGATCTTGAGTGAAGTTTGCATTTTGAATGTCAACTCTGTCTCCAAATTTTTTTTCTTGGCCTCCCTCTCTTCCCGGTGACGCAGGGAGGGAGGGAGGTGGGGAGCCAGTGGGACCCTCCGTATGGAGCCACTGGTACTCCCATTTCATGACGTAAAGTGATGTCTGGCACAGGCTCGGGCTGATGTTGCTTGTAGGCCTTCATGTGTTCAATCACTGCAAATATACCCAGTATGCACCAGCCCAAACCTCATTATTCTCGTCCTAATGCAAACTGTCGTCGTTAGAACTGTTTTCTCTAATCAGTAATTTTCTTAATCTTATTCTGCCATGTTTTAGGATTTTGATGTAAAAATTAATAAATGATGGTTGTTCTTCAGTATTGCAGTTTATCATTGCGAACAATACAAACGAGTTCCCAGTTAATTCTACTCGCTATTATTCTAAGTCCAGCATGTGGACGGATGTTTACACACATCTTCAAGTACCCAGAGAAATGATTTATCTCACTGCGTGTAGGCTACATCAGCAGTGTCGGCTGTAATGACTTGCGTTATTTAAGTTACCGGGAGGAATTATAACCGGGGTGTATGTGTCTGGTAAGCCTGATCGTGCTCGTGCATGTGTTTGGGGTGTCGTCTCGTCCCTCATCTGACGGGAAACGGAGCAGACGAGCGTCAAGAAAGAGGGGGGGCAGACAACAGGTTGGGCCCCCTGAACGCGGAACCTGAAACCAGTAGCGACACACTCTGCTGTCTGCCTCCAAGAGATTCTGGAGCCACTGTCTGCGTTATCAGGACGTGATAACAGACAACAACAAACCTGCGCACACACACACACTCACACTCCCACCCACGCTGCAGGCCAGGTTATCCTAAAGATGTGTCACATGTGACACCCAAGTTGTAGGGCTTTTAATTTGGCCATCGATGTTTTTTGTTCAATTCCAAGACAAGCAATCAGCTTTACATTACAATAAACGAGACACTCCTGTGTGCATTCCTTAGCATAGGTAGGCTAAATGTGACGGTGTCAATCTTAAATATACAATCCGTGATTTCTAGATGGATCAAAAACAAAGTACAAATCATTTCGCCGGACTGCAGTAAAATGGAGACAACTGTGCGTAATGACGCATAACCTGCACGTGTCCCCCCCCCCCGCACCGTTGGCACTAAACCTGCTATTAATGCCTGTGGAGACGGTCACAGGAGACAGACAGTATTATCGTTTGTTTTATCTTCAGCGTTTAGCACAGCCACGGGGTAAATGGGTCCCCCTGTCTCCGACCTAGCGATGGTGTTTATAGTTTTAAAGACTATTTGTGCGCCTCGAGAGCTGATGAATGGCAGTAAAATCTTTCTCGGGCGCAGTGAGAGTCAACACTAGCCCGGCTCTTGCTGTAATAATTGGCGAAATAAAGTAAACGCACGGGGGAGGGGGGGTCGGTGTGTGTGGGGGGGGGACAAGACGTGGGTAAAATGTTTTCATCATGATTGATTTCCACTGACTTTGCGCGGTTTGAGCGTAACGGTTCTGTCTTTAATTGCAAAGAGAAATTAAAAATTCAAACGCTCAATCTTGTGCCATAATAAATCATCCACCAAACGAAATAGGTCTTCAGTTCTACCGGGTTGTAAACAGTCAACTGTAAATTGAACATGACAGGTCTGGCATGTGTTTCATATCCCTAATGCTTCGTCCTGCAGACTCACCGCGGTCCCCTTTGACCTGTCTTTCTGCAGCACATCTCCAACTCAGATAAAGCCTCAGATAAGGTTGCTTAAAAACTTCCGCTGCACGAACGTGTGGGTATTTTGAGGATTGCGTGTCGGAGTGAGGAGCCTGTGTGTGTGTGTGTGTGTGTGTGTGTGTGTGTGTGTGTGTGTGTGTGTGTGTGTGTGTGTGTGTGTGTGTGTGTGTGTGTGTGTGTGTGTGTGTGTGTGTGTGTGTGTGTGTGTGTGTGTGTCTCTCTCTCCTGGAGGCCTTTTGGTGATTTAGATCCATTCACTGTTTAGTGATTAGGCGAATTAGGATGCAACAGGCTCTTTAGGATATAATCCAGTTAGGAATGGCATAGCACACATTTTACACTTTCTCCACAAAAGCTGGTTGGCCTCATTACCCGCTCTAACTGTCGGTGTGTTAGTTAGTGGTGGATAAAGTATGCCTATCTACAACTTTGTGGCAAAATTCCTGCATTTAAAACAGCACACTAAAACATAAACAATTATACATTTTTAAAATGCTAATACTTTTTTTTTTTGTAGCATTTTTCGACGTTTTTCTGCGCTCTCTTCCTCCCCCCACCACCACCACACACACACACACACACACACACACACACACACACACACACACACACACACACACACACACTACCCCCAGTATACACTTCCACCAACTTGTTACCACTGTTTTTAAAACTCATTTTTGGATTTTATAGTCGATATACCACATGTATCCTTTATGAAATTGTATCTAATTTTAGAGTTAAAAATAAAATGCAGAAAGTATATATTATGAGTGATAGATAAGATCAGGGGATGTAAAAGACTGTCAAAGTTTAGTCAAAAAGTGAATAAAACACCCAAAAGTCAATGGTAGTATTGAACTGATCCTGACTCTTACTTGTGAAGAGCGTTTCATGGAACCATCTGTGTTACTTTTGGGCAATTTGGTTGAAAGAAACACACATTTCTGATTTAGAAACTTTGAAAACGGGTCAAGTTCTCACTCTGAACAATGGTCTTATGTTGAATTATGGTTGCATTATTACTATAATCAAGAGTATATGTTAACGTCTTAGGTCCTTCAGCTGGCGTTAGTTTCAACTCTCATGTACTGTTGTCTTATTTTTATTTTTATTATCTGTCTGTTTTCTGCTCATATTTTACGAGGTAGTCTATATAAACTAATAAATGCTATTAATCTTAAATTGCAAAGAAACTAAACTAACCGTGTCTGTCAAGTAAAAGTAGTGATACCACAGCGTACTCTGTTACAAGTAAAAGTCAAAATCTTAAAAAAAATATTAGCATCAAAATGAACTTAAAGTACCAAACATGAAAGTACTCATTATGCAGAATGACCCAGAATAAAGATATAATTGGAATATACACGTATTGTTGCATTAATGTGTTCATCACATTAATGTTGCAGCTGGTAAAGGTGGAGCTCTTTTGTATGACTTTATATACTCCTGGGTAGTTTAATCTATAATATATCATAATGTATGAGTTGACCTGTATTTTGTATTAATACTCTGAATTTGTAAAGTAACTAAAGTTCTGAAATCAATGCAGTGGAGTAAAAAGTACAATACTTACTCTGAGATGTAGGGTAGTAGAAGTATAAAGTAGCATTAAATGGAAATGCTCAAGTAAAGTACAAATACCTACGAATTGTACTTAAGTACAGTACTTGGGTAAATGTACTTTGTTACTTTCCACCACTGGTCAGAAGTGAGTAAAAAGATCCAGCATTTCCCTTTAAATGTTCAAGAGTAAATGTAGAAAGTCTCCGGAAATGTTAACATAAAGAACAAGTGCTTCAAAATGTTAAAGAACAATACATGAGTACATACGTATAGTCAACCACTGATAGAAGCTGAAATGAAATGCAAAACAAAACCTACAATTACTAACTCATGGCTACAATCCAACTATAACGCAAGAAAAGAAGCCTGAAATAAGTATAACAAAATATAGACTTATAGATACATATACAGTATACACATGAACACATCAATACAGTATATATACTCAACAGAGCCCCAATATATATATGTGTGCAGGCCTATATATAAACACATGCATATATACTGTACTGTTTTTACTATTCAATGCACATATACACTTATACATATAAACACCGATGTACATATATGTACACACCATGTAGACACAGACATACAAATACAAACATATGTTAATGCATATGCCAATACAATAATGTATAAAACATTAGAATGAAGTGAAATCGAATACAACTTGTTTTAAGTCACACGAAGGAGAACGAGAGTTTTAAGAATTGAAACGAGGACACACGGTGAACTCCTCTGACCAGATAGGCTCTTCCAAAGTCTCAAGGCTTATAGTCTGGAAGCTGGGACAGCCAGAAGGGCCTGTTTAAGGATCTTACAACACACTCCGGTTCATACAGAGTTCCAAGATCTGGGATGTTGAAATCTGTAAAAACTCTAAACTCCATGGAAAGCAGTGATGTGCTCGGTTGTTTTGGATTTATCGAGAGTCTGGCTGCTTCCTTCTGGTGAGGCAAGAATCTAGATTAGAGAAAAAACAATTACCTCTGTTTGTAGAAGTAATAAAGGCTACTGTAGAACATTTTCCCACAATTGTACATCACAAGTACACACAAGTATTCTATTCGGAAAGTTGCATCAGATCCATTTGTCGTATTTAGACATTTAAATTTTCAAGTCAAATGAAAACGTTTACAGTTTTAGGAGACAAAAAGATCTTAACCCAACACGTACATTGTTTTGCCAAATCAAACATAAAATAAGACGTAACTAAAAACATACACCAATTTATCTATTTATTCACCAACAAAAGGAGAACATAAGAAGGAGAATCCAACAATTTCACATACAGTGTTTAATGCAAATTTGGGGACTTGTACATTGCTTCAAACTGAATATTTTCTATTCCATTTGGACTCTCTCCAAATGGGAACTATGTTGAAATGCAGCAATCATAACAATAAAAATATGAATAGCCTATACTGAAATAATTCAATTTTGAAATGAATAAATAAAATAATGAGATCTATCTTCTTTTGAATGACTTTTCTGATGTGACATAGATACATGTCTGTGGTAAATGACCTACATAATTCTGAGGATATCAGGTTTTTTCACTGCACAGTAATTTCCATAAATTTTGACCCAAAAAAAACTAAACAATAAAAAAGGTTTTTCCTTTTTCAGCAAAAATGCAGGCTACTGGCATTCAACCACCTTTAGCCTTACCAACATCAGAATCAATTTTATTATTATTATTATTATTATTATTATTATTATTATTATTATTATTATTATCATACTTACATACACAAGGAATTTGACTTCGGTAGGTGTTAACTCTCTATACATAGACAAATAGTAATATAGACACATACTGTACAATAGAGACAACAATATACACATATAGGCACATAACATAATACAAAAATACAAATACGACATAATATCAAGACAAGTACACAAGGAGTGGGATGTATAGTGCAACAAGTAATAGTAGTGTGCAAGATGCATAGTGGAATCTTAACAATAATACAAATTACAAGTTACCTTACATAACTTAGCCTAAATACTGACTGAATTAAATTACCTTCAAATAAACATAAACCTTTGACTGATTCACATTATGGTATCTTCATAACATCAGACAGCTCCTGTGTGACCCAGCAGCCCTGTAGCCTGATACATTGTAAAATCATAACACCACCTGTTGTTCCAGCTTTCTTTTCAGGAGTTTATTATATATTTTATTTCCCAGTATAATACCTCCTTATTCCCTCATGGATAACTTCGTGGTTGATACTGTCCAATTTGCTTTCAGTCCAAGGTCTGGCCTCAGCAACTGCATTCTCACGCTGTGTCTCCATCTGTGCTGCACCCTGGATGTTTCATATAATATTAGAAATTGGGGTGGAGATATTATGAACGGATTCCAATTTAGATATGACTGATGTGTTTTACTAGCCGATGAGTGAGTCTTTGGCCCCCTTTGCCCTTTGTCCTCTCCACCATTCCCTTTTGAGTTACACCACCACCATGTGGCCATTGCAGGAACACACTTAAACGTTGGCTTAATCCACTGTCCGTTTGCTCTTTATGATGATAATATTGAATTTTTTTGTATTATAAGAATGATCGTGGTGAAACTCCTGTTGTGGCAAAGATCATTCAGTGGTCGGCACACTGTATCATTTGTCGCGTGACATAAGCATCCGCTGATCCGGAGTCATGTTGTCGTAACTGGAAACTAACTGGGTATGGCAGCGATGTCGAGTGCCATCTGTCTGTGCATCATTTGTCTTGTCTGTGATGGAGAGAGCAGCATCCCCCTTCATCTACGCTCCATGCTCTGCCTCCTCCCGCCTGCCTCCCAACCCCTGACACGCACTCGCCAGGTCATGTTCTTAGGCTTGGCAAGGCTTCACAAGGTCTTTTGCTGAGTTCAAGGTGATGTTGGAGCCCCCGGGAGAACATGTGAGGATGGTTTTTACTCTGTGGCTGCTTTTAGTTTTGTCTACAGCTGATGTTTGAGGGTCAGTGATAGGATACTGCTGTAGGCCTAATGGATTTTAAGGGACAGGTTGTGCCCTGTTGACATATGCAAACTGAATGTAAAACCAGGATTTTAAAGGGGCACTCTGGTGATTTAGTATTTTATTCAAAATTGAAGCAGTAGAGGCCGAGATATCCTAAATTTGAGTCCTTTGTATTAAGGCATGGATACCCGACCCGAGCCCGACGGGTCCCGACTGTACCCGACGGGCCGGGCCGGACAGATATTTAGAAATTATGGTCGGGTTCGGGTCGGGCTCGGTCACATCAGCGCGATAAGGCATTTGTTGTAAAATGGTGCTACGGCTCCTTTAACCCTTGTGTGGTGTTCGGGTCTGTGGGACCCGTTTTCAATGTTTGCCTAAAGAAAAATTATGCTATTTATTATTTCTTCTAACTCAAACTCATTAGCCTTGGCTCATTTTCTGTGAAGAACATAAAAAATAACTTATTTTCAATGACTGCACATGGTACACCCCCACACATAACTATTACATATGAGGTGTTTGGGTCTACTGGACCCGAGTGTATTTAAATGTAGGTGCTATGAAACTATGTTGTCTTTCTGCACCTGCTATTCCTACACAAAGTTACGAAATTGTTACTTTCACCTGTTCTGTTTAAGTTCTAAGAAATAAGCACCAATAATGATCAAAAATCTTGTTTCTATTTTTTTTTTTTACTTTTTTATAATTGAATTTCCTTATTTTCTCACAAAAAACGAAAATGATCATAAATGTGATCTCACAGGGGTAAATGGCAAATATGAACCATAAATGATGTATATATCATTGGTAATTGAGCTAAAGTAAACATCTATTAAGTATGTTTACATAAATTGTTATGGCTGTGTTGATTTAAAAGCCTAATAATGTGGTGGGTCCACCAGACCCGGGAACATTGGCTGTGTAACAAAAATATGAACACCACACAAGGGTTAAGAGAGCTCAGTGCGTGTGCGTGTGTGTGTGTGTGTGTGTGTGTGTGTGTGTGTGTGTTTGTTTGTGTGTGTGTGTGGGGTAAGTGGGCAGAAGAGAGATAGAGAAAGAGAAAGCAGACGTGTTGTATGCAACCAGAGCAGAGTTGATGGAATAAGTTTAAGTTTTGTACACAGTGTGTGCGGTGTCCGAAATAAACCCCAGACTGAAAGCCAAGTTCATTCATTTGCTCAACAGAAACAGGATTTTAACCCCGACGTTATTCATTTTATAACGTCGGCCCTGGAGGTAACGCGTTTCCCCTGGTTTTCTGATCACGGTCGGAAACGAAGCAATCAGGAAAGGTTAACATATTGAACATTTTAACAGCTTATTAACGTGCGCTTGTTGCCCCGTGTGCGCTGATGCACTCATCTGTTGACATTTTCGAATGCCTTCCTACAGTTGCTTAATAAAAGCGGGCTTTCCACACAAAAACGTAGCCTACATGTGTCATTAGTATGAGAAAAAAACGAGATTTGAACTGTGTCGGGCTCGGACATAAATATCTTAAAGAACAATTCCGGCGCAAAACGAACCTAGGGGTTATTAACAGATGTGTACCCACTCTGTCGTTCTCTGGGACATGTTTTCATGCTAATTGAATGAGTTTGGAGCTTGAAAGATGCTAGCGCGGACCGCTGATTAGCTTACAACGCTAGTATTCAGGGCACAGGGAACGTAAAAACAAATCGCTATTTATACACTACTACTGTACACTTACAAAGTTCTCAATGCTTCGGTTAACATTTAGGGACCCTCACTATGCTACAGTTGAAGTGTGGTGATATTTTGAGCCTTTTTAGTGGTATAAATAGCGATTTGATTTTACGTTCCCTGTGCCCCGAATACTAGCGTTGTAAGCTAATCAGCGGTCCGCGCTAGTGTCTATCAAGCTCCAAACACATTCGATTAGCATGAAAACATGTCCCAGAGAGCGACAGAGTGGGTACACATCTGTTAATAACCCCTAGGTTCGTTTTGCGCCGGAATTGTCCTTTAATGCCTGTCAGGCTCGGGTTCGGTCACGGCTCTGTCGGACGCGGGCCGGGCTCGGACAGAAAAATTTGTCCCGATCCAGACTCTACTTTGTATGAGTCCAGCTTTAAAACCTTTCCTATAACTCAACTCTATCTTTTATCACACATTCCCTGCCTGTCCCTGTCCCTGCCCCTGCCACCTAACAAGATGCTGATTCAGAAACATATTAAATCTAAAGATTTGGAGTAATGGGACCCCTGAGTTGTATAATGTCTGATAAAAGATTTCCTTAAATGATTATTGCTGTTCTTGCCTCTACTGGGAACCCTCCAGACAAGAGACATCCTTCAGGATTGAGCAGATCAATTTCACGGTCAGCCGAGAAGCCCACATTAAGCCCACAAGATTGCTGATTCAATTCCCGGCTCCTTCAGTCGGCGTGTGTCAAAGTGTCATTGATCAAGACAGTGAACCCCTAACAGCTGCGCCACCATCGGTGTGTGAGTGTGTAAATTGGAAAGCTCTTTGTCTGCTAAGGTAGAAAAGTGTTATACATATGCAGTACATCCATTTAAATGACAAGTCTCAAACCCAACCCGAGATTACCCCGATGACATCACCTCAAGAGCCACAGAAGACATTCCACAATATCGAAATTATATCATATATATATAATTTCATACTTCAGCTCGCACAGCATGCGCAAAGTTCCTCTCAACAGGTTTCCGTTACATTCCACTGTATTTGTATACTGTTGTACACTTTTGACTGTTGCACTGTAGGAGGAGTGTAGCTAGAAATTGTTGTTCCTCTGGAAATAACCGCTTTAGTTCTGCTGGTATTTTCTGGGATCTTCTCTACCTGTGGAGAAGTCACCACTTTTCTTTACTTTTCTAATCAAGTGCAGTGTTAACTGCTGCATGAGTCTGCATAAGGCTTTGGTTGTTAGTACACAGAGTGGCCAGAGGAGGTCAGCATCACATAGTAGTTTACTAACTCTCCCACAATAGTACTTTTACTTTTTTTTTTTTGCATAAAAGAACTATCATTGAATGTTTTATCACATCATTGCATCATATTCAGATTGTAGAAAACAGATGGGGGAAATCACATATGCAAGTCCTGATGGAGATGAAAAAGTCTTGCTCCTGCATTCACAGCAGGTGAGACTGATCCATTCATTGAGTCCTAAAAGTGTGTTTATCTAATCTGTTTATTTGAACATTTCCAACTCTGAATTATACTTGTCTGGTGTATTTGGAGCTACAGTATGTAATTTCCCTAATTCTCAGCCTATTTGTAAATATACAGTAAAGCTCAGTGTCCTCCTTTGTCCCCTTTTTAAATATTAGTTTTCACGATCATGAGCTCATCATACCAGAGTCCTCCAGTGACCCAGGACCGACTATGTGCCCTGAGGTTTACAACGTCTCTCCGCGAGTCTGCGTGTGCTGTATCAGCTGCTGTCGCTCTATGGCCCTTAACTCACCCAGCCTTCCCTGAGCCCATTTAACATGCTGACTGCTCTATTTTCCATGCAATTGGAGTTGACCAAAAATGAGGTAAGAGCATTGCTAATAGGCTAAATGACCAACATTGTAATAAGGCTTGCCGGGTCAGCTTGATTACCACGCTTGGCCCCATGGATAATTCATGTGGAGACAAAGGTAGTGTGGAAAGAGCGCTGGTCTCTGTGCACGCCTCTGGTCAAGGATAAGCCCTCTGCCACATATCATGTCCTGACACACACACACACACACACACACACACACACACACACACACACACACACAAACACTTAAACACAAACACACACTTTCAGATGTGGCGTACATTGCCATGGAGGCCACCAAGTCATTGGCTTCCTGCTCCCTGTGCAAAAACTGGTGGCACGTAAACACATCATTCAATGACTGAATCCGCTTTCGTCACCTCTAATAGTGTGGCAGGTTCTGTAGCATTTAGAGCATCGATCACTGTTGTCATTTTGGCACAGAGATTGCGTCTGGACAGATCATACACTGCTTCAGCCAACTCCAGCCCATTATTCTCAATATTTGGCAGTTCAGGGACACCCACATTGTGGCTTGACCCATGTCCTGGGCACTCACTACGAAGTCTGTTGAGCAGGTTAAAACACAGCTGAGGAATATACAAAAACTGCTAATTATAACACACTGCACTAAGCTGAGCCACCAAGTCACCTGAGAAAGCGCAGGGCTGCATAAGGTTACTGTACGGCCACTGTGTGCACGTGTGTGTGTGTGTGAGAGAGAGAGAGAGAGAGACAGTGTGTTAATGCGTGTCCTCTTCCTGTCTTTCCTCACTGCCTGTCTCTCCCTCTCTAATGGGGACAGTATGAGAAGAGAGCTTGTGCTCCGTCTGGACCTTTCTAATTGCCCCTGCCACAGAGGCCTGATACAGCAAGACCCTGTGTTCCCAGCAGGTCAGGCGTGTGTGCGCGTGCGTGTGTGTGAGGTAGAGAAGGGTAGAAAGAGACTTGGGCAGACAGAATCATCACTCAGGTGGTGCTCCCTTGGCTCCACCACACACATTCAGGCCCCACATAGAGAACACCATTCATTATAAATATCAGTGCTACAGGAGCAGAGCAGGAGTGATGGGACGAGATATAAGAGGGGTGGGGGGGAGAGGTGAAGGAGAAGAGAGCAGGTCAGAGAGATGAGCAGAAGAGATGTTGGATATTTGTTAGATGGTAGCTCAATAAATTCTGCAGAAGTGAACTTTACGTCTTTAAAAGCCTCAAGTCCAACCCACTTTGTTGAGAGAAAGCTCCATAGGGGACACGCACGCACGCACGCACGCACGCACGCACACACACACACACACACACACACACACACACGCCTGACCTGCTGGGAACACAGGGTCTTGCTGTATCAGGCCTCTGTGGCAGGGGCAATTAGAAAGGTCCAGACGGATGTGTGCTAGCACATAATCCTCCTGCAGCCCTAAGGCTCTCTGCTATACTGCCAGGCCAGGTTATGAAATCCACCCAGGGCCAGGTAACAAAAATCCTCTCTGTGGCATTGCCAGAGAAGGCAGCTCCGTGTTGACAGATGGGCACAGCATTCCTGGGCCCCGGGCCTTGCCAGCGCTCTGCCAGGAGCTGGACTGAAGGAGCCATGGAGAGGCTGACTGGCATTTCTTCACACCTATGTGCTCAATTTCTGTGGCAACCTTGAGGCACGTACGACATGAGTTACATTCCCTGAATGCTGCTCCTTCAAACTGACACTTAGGGCCAGTGATGGGTGTTACTGGGGAATGAATAGGGTAGTGATGGGTGTGGATTCATGCATGTGTCTGATTTAATTAAAACGACACTTAAATGGAATGGTTGCTATGAGGGTCATCTTGATTTCATCACTTCTCCTTGTTAATTTCCTGTGATGAAAAATCAATAAAGCCATGTAACTATACATTTTTTTCTGGGTTTATTCACATATAACACCAGGCTCACACTGATCCAAATGTTTATGAGAAGTTTTATTTTTTAGTGGTTTACCTCCACGGCTGAGGCAGGCTCAGTCCCATGCTGGTCCAGTTATGTGATCTATGTCCAGGCAGGGAAGAAAAGTTCGGCCCTTCCCCCACACCTCCTGCTGCTTCCACAGGGATAGTGTTTTACATGCTCAAGGTGAGTGGAATACCAGCACAGCTCCTGTTAGCCCTGTGCTTTACTCACTCAGGGTCCCCCATGTCTCTGCCCTATCTACCACTGACCACCTGCTTCAACACTGTCGCCTAACCAGGTCACACTAATGAATGTGGCCACTTAGCAGCCGCTCTGACTGCACGCACAGATAAAACTCTGATGATTATAGGGGCAAGATGTAGTTTATTTACATTTTTTTTCTTTGCAAAGTAAAGCTTATTGCTTGTGATTTCATGTGAAAAAATGTACAGTACATTCTACTTTGCAATTCAGCAGAGCATTTGGAACACAAATATAGCTTTGGCATGGCTGAACTTAATAG
The DNA here is from genome assembly GCF_031162955.1 of Sander vitreus. Classification (NCBI taxonomy): domain Eukaryota; kingdom Metazoa; phylum Chordata; class Actinopteri; order Perciformes; family Percidae; genus Sander; species Sander vitreus. Next base: position 22,905,332 of record NC_135864.1, on the reverse strand, counting down.
GCTGGCATTCTGCAAAACCATGCCACATTCTCCGCAATCACCACTCTTTAACATCTAGCACTGCATGGACACAATGTTCCAAGACGCAGTGCACAGAGGGTGCCCTGCCAACTCCCCAGACAGTGAGAGATTACAGTGATTACTCCTAAAGCAATCTCACCATGGACTGATGTATGCACAGGGTCAGAGAAGGAGTGTTTGGGGGGGGTTACAGCTAAGAACAAAAAAGACCTGCAAACGTGAGTGAGTCATTGTCCTCAAAATCACTGTTAAAACACGATGTCCCCATTTGGTAATTATGCTCCTCCAGAGATGAGGTCAGGCTGAAAATCTGATGAAAACAAAGTGGGATGATGATGGCAGCGGTGACGACGAGAGCGAGAGAATGAAAAGGAGAAGGGAAGAGGACATGACAGGGTGAAAACGAGAGAGAGAAGAGTGAGAGAGAGTGTGGTGGAACTCACTGCTTGGTGTGAGTGAGCATGGGAAATGCGTGGGACTTCTGGACCATCACTGGCTCCAAGGAGATCTGTTTGGTGACTGACACACATACGGACGTACATATATGCATGGGCACACACACACACACACACACACACACACACACACACACACACACACACACACACACACACACACACACACACACACACACACACATATGCATGGGTACACACACACAACTAAATGTAGAAGTGTTCATTTGCTTAGTCCTCTCAACAACCCTCCATCAATGCTCAGCTGCAGCAGACATTCATCAGAACTACTTACCTGCAGTTTTTTTGCATCAATGTTGCTATGAAATCTCCAAATTTATGCAAAAACATTTGCACAAAAGTTTTCATTTGGAGCATGTTTCCTAATTTCAAAGTCTGTAGTCTGCAGCTGTTAGTGATGCTTTTCACTTGTCCAGGGGCGATGTAAAAACAGTGCTGCCAAAGTTGCACCAGCAGAGGGCAAAATCTGGACAGAAACTAATGGAGAGTCTCTCAAGCTCACTTGTGTGTACACACAGACACGCACACAGACATGTTCATGTGCCTACATGCACAGATGCACACTCACAAGTCTAATGTCAACATTTACATTTTTCCACTTGTGGGAACATATAGTATATACAGCTCACATGGTGAACAGTTTATATTACACATTCTGTGGAATGTATAGAAGGCTTGCTGAGCACAGACTAACCCGCAATAGATGCAATGATTGACCCTTAAATACCAACAAAATGTAATGTTTGCGCTGGAAAATGTGACGTATTGGCCCCAGAATTCTTTTGAATGCCCACCAGGATGAAACCTCCACAGAGCACAGGTAGCTGTCATCTTTGAGCTGGGAGGTCCTGAGGCTGACTGACTCCCCTATGAGGTAGATTATGGGCCTCTGGAGTACTGTATGTCTACCTCCTAGCCAAACGCTGGCAGGATTCAGCATGATGCGGTCTTTTCTCATGTCTAGGTTATTTTTATGGCTGAGGTGGTGGTGGAGCCATTGGGAGGTCTGATTACACTTTGGAATAAGCCAATACAATCACATCTCCCTGCAGTGAATCTGTGAATACAGCTTTGACAAAGCAAGACTGCAAAGGGCGGTTGTGAGCAGCAGCATGTTGTTATGCAGCATTTACTCTATGCTGCACATTCAGCTCCAATCGAAGCAAGCCAAGCGGCCCACACCTGTGCAGTTTTATTTTTGATGCTACATTTATATGTTTCGTGTATGCGTGAGTGCAGAGAAGTTTGAAATAGGTGGTTTGTGTAGGTCAGCTGTTGTCGAGCCCATGCTGAGGGCTGAGGGAAACAGAGCCGCTGAAGGCCATGACGTGTGCTGTTACTGCATGCGTGTGCACTTTTACGGCTTTAATTACAGGCTGCAAACACAGACAGACTTGTTTATTCTGCTGCGTAGTATACACTGAGGCCTGGTTGGCACCACAAACACACATGCCACTCACACACACACATTGCTTTGTATTCAAATGATCTCTCCATAACAGCGCAGCAGGTTGTACCTGCCAGTTGGGTGAGTCACCTTTATTTTATGTCCATGAGTTTAGTCATTTATGGATATCTGAGCGCAGGACATCATCACTAACAGGCAAGGCACTCGGACATAAAGTTCTTCTTTTCATAATTTTTATGATGAATCAATGTTTTCGTATTTTGCATTAAACAATTCAAAGTTTTCTAGAATTTTCGTAAGCTATCACCATCATAAAGTTGTATTCTAATTCCCTCAGCTTAAACAAACAGGCTATTTAAAGGGCATCAGCCTAACATAGGCTGCTTTATTTTGAGTAGACGAATAAGGTATAAATAGACTTTGAGGAGTGCAACAAGCGAATGCTTCATGTGAAATGGCTGGCGTTACATCATTGCCTGTGAGAGTGAAGTTCTGGAGAGGCGCTGAGCTCTCTGGGCCAGCCATTATGGTTTGTACTAATGTTCTGGTTTCACAATCCAAACATTCTAAGAGCTGTTATTTGCTCTCTCTTTTTCCCTTTTACTCAGTAATTCTTCTTCAGAGCAAAGCTGTCAACAGAGAGGAGAAGCAGCTTTAAGTGGGAGACAGAAAAAGGATGGAGGAGGAGAAGGAGAGAGACAGGAAGAAGAGAGCTGGAAAAAGAGTAACATCGAAAAGTAAATCAACACAAACACAATCAACTTACAAGTTTGCAAATTGTGTCACTATACGTCTTTCCATATGCACCGTGGGGGCATGGATGTACATTTGTCCATGCATGTGCAGAAAGAAAAGGTCAGTTTGAAAATGGCTTTTCTGGCACACTCCTGTATTCCCAAACAGCAAGGTGTATCTCTATGCAGACAGTCTGAGGTCTGAGGAGGCAGCGTCCACCATGTGGTTGGCATACTGCAACTCATCATTACTGTTGGCTCCAGCTGATGCTACTGAAATGACTTGTATAAGTGAATCAGTGCCGCTGTGAGAAGTTCCAACTGGTAGCTAAATCTTGGGACAAACCAACGTCCCCCCATCATGCATCTCTCCCGCATTCATCCTCTGTCAGTAAGAGAGCCTGCTCTTCTTCAAGCACAGTGTGATGAAGAATAGCTGAATCAGCACACTCTGACACCAGACTTGTGTCGTTCTAAGTTGGCTCATGCGTCTTTCCGTACGAAACCCAAAAGAGAGAGAGAGAAAATGTTTCATTTTGAAGTGCAGAGATAATGAGATGAAAACATAATTTGTGGTGGAGACGTTCATGATGGCAGCTGAAACAGGGCTGGGATGTCTCCCAGAGGTAGTCTTTAGGCTATTCTGTCGTTGCTGTATGACTGCATGAAAGATTACAAGATAAATGCAGCTGAAACCACGAAATTTATGAATGGGGTCTTTGATACTGCTGGACACAGATTGTCCCACAACGCAACGCACAATTGAAATGGCTCCGTCCGAAGGTTAAAAAATCTGACTACCAGTGCCTGTTAAACTAAGTTTACAACACACAACGTTCAAAGTCGTCAGATCACTGTATTGTTCACACTACACAGCTTGCTGTGCCGTAATCAGGACTTTTTGTGGTTTTCACATTACCTGATGGACCGGTGACAGGGGCTCACACACTACAAGATCTTTCACCAGGAGAAATCCCCAATGTGTATGTCTGGTCTCCAAGGCTTCGTTTTGTCACAAAAACATGTGAGAAGTGACACGGAAGATGATGTAATAACATGCGCGAGACAGTCATTTTTGTTCAAACAATCCATGGAACTTTCTTTGTAGTCGTGCTGGTTGATGTTGTCATTGGCGCATGTTCACAAGCCTGTTTCCACCTATACATCCATGGTTTCCATATGTCTTTACTATTTAGTTTCCTGTAGGTGCAACAACAACTTTTGTTGCAAATGCAACACATACGGTAAAGTTCCTATTGTTACAGGCAAACCCTCCACCAGGTTTCCCCACAACCTGTGTCTCGCGCTCTCATTGGCTTTAGCCCCCCGACAGGTCCAGACATTTGGCCCACTAGATCTGGGTTGCGTCTGAGATTTATTGGCTAACCTCTCGGCTCAGATCTTCGAAGAGTTCACACTTAGCGCTCAAGCGCCGATTAGCGAGTGCCGAGCCAATGCCGATTTGACTCTGATCTGGGGCTTTTGTCCGGGAGCTCCAAAAACTGTGGGCGAATAGAAAATCAGGGCTAAAGTTGTGTAGTGTGAACTAGATAAAGCTCACTTACACATTATGTCTCATTTGTCTAAATCCGTAATGTAAAAACGAGTTGCTGAGTCACTGCAGCCACTCAAGATATAGTCCTGCTCATAACCGCCTGTAAAACCTAACTTGCTTTTACACTTCGAATTTTTGTACGGATTCAACAAACTAGATATAACGTGTTAATTAATGAGCTTAAAGGGGTGACATAATGCAAAACCGATTTTACCTTGTCATAGTTGAATAACGACAGTTTGGTGGGTAAATAGGACATACATAGAACCTCAAAATCCCATTGACACCTCTTTCCTCTGCAAATCTCACAATTTGAAACTGCCTCTGAAAATGGGCAAATCTCAACGAACCACCAAGTTGACGTCAACTCGGCGGCTCCTCCTTATTTGGCTCTAGTCTCTACCTTTGTCACACCCCAACATTTACACCACTGATCTGAGATCAGGTAGTCTTCTGAATAGGTCGCGCAGATCTCAGAAATTGTATACATTGTTCATCTCCTATTTTATCACTAAATTCACTTCTGAGACTTTTTTATGTGAGAAATCAACTATGTAGAGATCAAATATGGGCCGTTTTATGAAAATTGATGGCTAACTGCAAATTTTGTCCGACTGTGTCGATCACCGTTTCTGGGTTACTGGACTACCAAACGCCGCTGCCCTGACAGAGCTCCAGGGCCTGCAGCTCGCTGTCCTCCTTCCCTTCTTCCTGCAAAATGGCCGGTGTGTGTGTGTGTGTGTGTGTGAGAGCGCGGTCGGCGAGCTTGTTGCGCCCGCAATCTCTTACCACAGGTTCCAGTTAATCTTATAATGGATATGTGTGTTGAGTTATTTAAACAAACGATTAGGGAAATAAATGCCTCTTGTCCGCGAGTGTGCTGGATGGAGCGCTATCAATGAGAGCTAGCTTGCCTCCTCCTAACGAGAACTGTGAAATTCACAAAAATGCATTCAATTGAAATCGGACAAAAGTGTTAGCTAAGCTTTGTAAGACCCTAGGGTAGCTGTAATATACATGCAGTGACGAAATACAAACTGTAAATATACGATAGTTATGCCGAAAGTGTAGCTATCTGGCCGCGATCTTTACCCCTAGGATTGAAGGGACACTAGCAGCAAACGAAGCCCCTTACATTCACAAAATTAAATTAATTTAATTAAATTGAAATTGGTCCTTAGGGTAGCTGTAATATAAGTGGTGTTACAAAATTCAAACTGTAAATTTACTATAGTTATGCCGGCAGGCGGCCAGCTCCGCGGAGCCCTGAGCCCCGGTAGTCCAGTAACCCAGAAACGGTAAACGGTTGCCCTGGGTATGGAGCCCAGTCCGACACGTCTTACCAAATTTACAATTAGCCATCAATTTTCGTAAAACGGCCCATATTTGAGCTTTGAGTTGATTTCTTGCATAAAAAAAGTCTTTTTATAATGAAATAGACAAACAGTGTATAACGTTGCAGTGTCTGAAATATGAGACCTGCTGTCTCGTCTCCAATGTATGTGTATGTGATTCGCTCACCAATCAGCGCGCAGCTCATCTAAATATATAAGAAAAGCTCTTGTTCCAAATAGAGCCATATTCACAGGGTAGTTAAAGGCCCACAGAATAGCACTTGGGCAATTTTCAGCCCAACCAATGTTACATACCCTATTAGGAGACCTTAAGGAACAGTGTGAAATACCCTATATAATCATTCTATCACCCCTTTAAAGAAGGGCTGCTAGTCAGATTTCTTTTACTTTTGGACAGAGCCAGCTGGTATTCCATAAAAAGCCCAACACGCCTTTAACAGAGACCGAGAGTACCATTAGCAAATGCTGATGTTAAAGACATGCACAAATGTGTTTCAGTAGTTAATTGAACGCAGCTTGGACTCTTCTGAACATTCATCATGTACTATTTGTCAGGGTGACTGTCCCACCTGTATAGTCCTCACAAAGATTTACTACCCGTGTGCTTGGGAATGTATTGTGCCAGTGTTAGCATTGTGCATGATTAGCAATTAAAACCCACAGTCTGTTATTAAGTTGCCACCATTAGCCAAGTCAACAACTCTGCTGGACACTCAGTGATTGCACATACAGTTCTTACAGAAGAAATAGAAATGTGATATTTTGACTAATAGTGTGCGAGTTGAAGGAAAGTCAAATCACCTCTGGGTCATTGAGTTATTGGAACACAATTTGTTTAAGCTCCGTCCTCATGCCAAAGACAAATGTTGGAAAAAGTAACCTAGTGTTCTTTTCAAGCTGGCATACTGTTAAACCTAACAATTGGTCTTTCACCAGGTGTTGGGCTGCTAAAGGCATATTTGTCAATGGGCTGCCATTATTTCATTGACACAATATGTTTTCTTAATCCATAATTACTCTGCAATTGAAAACCAGCTGTAAAATCACAAGGGTGGCTGTTCTCTACATGCTATTGGTCTGAACTGCTATCCGTTGGATAGTCCTGCTATAGTGAATAAAGAGCCCTGCATCTAAACTTATATAACATTCCTACTGGAATCCACACCTAATATGAGAATCTCCTCGACAGCAATGAATACAAAATAGTATGTAAGCTTTGGCTAAAAGCTTGATTATGGATGGCAGAGTCTTCCAGATGTTTGATTGCAGTTCAAGTGAAAACAGCTATTAGGTAATTGTCCTGCCATCTCAATACCTCCCCACTGTTACATTTTATGAGAGAGAGTGGCAGAGGAGTGAAGCCTGGGAAATAAAAAAGGGTAAATCAGACTGCCACCCATTAGGAACTATGGACGGGGATGGGAACAGGGACGGGGGGATTTGGGGCAAATTGGGCACATGCTGATTTTTGGTGAGGCATTATGACTTAGCTAGTCAGCCTTTAAGGCTCAAACATAGGCCTTTGCCGACATCCCCGCTACCCCTAGGCCTTGGGCTGGGGTCATCTGTACCCTTTGACCCGCCCCCACGTTGGCAGGGCTGCGTTTATGCATGTTCTAGTCGCTCAGGGTAGATACAAACTGTATGAGAAATCCACAAAAGACAGAGATACAGATAGAAAACGAGAGTTGACAGCTTAGTGTTTCTCTGTTATCATTCCTCAAGCAAGACATTATAGACTAGCACATCCAACACAGGGTGCATGCTGCAAGAGGCACCGAGGGAGTGCCTGGCATGGTTGGCATGGTGCCGTAGCCTGTGCTGTCTGGTGCATGCAACTCATGTCTGTGTGAAGCTGGAGCTGTCGCCACATGGACAGCTGGTTGTGAGCTGCAGAGCCCTGCGAGAGCACAAACCACCACATCCTTTTACACCGTCAATAAGGTGGTGTATAATACCCATAGATCCGGATCAGTTTACCCTCTCTAAATCACGACCAAAGAAATTTGTCTGGAGACCATGAAATTGACCTTATATAAGCGCCTGGAAACAAAATGACACCCTCCAGCGTTCCACAGCAGTGCAACAGGACCCTGTCCTGAGTTAGATGAGCCTGCTTTCAATCAGCACACATCAGGCTGTATATCAGGTCTAATTAGTGCATGTGGGCCTGCAGCACAGAGCTTGGTGTGAGACATGAGCTTTCCGTGCACTGTGAGCTCTCCCCCGCACGGCACAGCCAGACCTCGTGCCTATACGGCCTGCATTGCGTGGGATGTGACGCACAACTTTTATGGGCTCGCTATTTCTCATCTTAACAGCACATGTGTCACAGTCTGAACAAAATTCCCAAATAATTGGATCAAAAACATGAAACACTGACATCCATATCCGTGCCGCTTTCGCACACACGCCGTGGTCCTCATCGGTGCCAAAAGTCTTACAAGTGTTACAAGAGTAGATTAGATTTAGGCCTTAAAAAGATAACAGAGGCCTGTGGGGAAGGAATGTGGTGGGGAAAATAATACAGTTTGGTCAGATGTGTCAGTGTAATATTAAAGGGCAGTAGGGAGATACAAATGCTGAGACTGAAGGAAAGCATGGAAATAAAGTAAAGTTACAAAGGTTGTAAAGATTTGTATGAATAACATGATAAACATCTTTGTGCACAAATGAACATAATATAATTTTTTTTTTAAAGGTTATTTTTTGGGGGCTTTTCCCTTCATTTGAAAGTGGATAGACATGAAAGGGGGCGAGAGATGGGGGATGACACGCAGCAAAGGGCAGCAGGTCGGACTCCAACCCTGCGCCGCTGCAGGATTCAGCCAACATGGGCGAACACTCTTACTGGGAGAGCTAGAGGTCACCCTGAACATAATGTAATTTATCGTAATTTAATCAGCAGTGATAAGATGTTTGCTAACATATTCACCATAACAACTTCATACACGTGGATAATATGTTCATGTTCCACTGGCTCCAAAAAGAAGTCAGTTTCTATAGTCTATGGGGAAATGACCCTACTTCTCACTGGATTTATTAACTAAGTAAACATTTTCATAAAAGGTGTATTGTCTCAATCGCTACGTTCAAGTCTTCTTCAATGCAGCATGATATTCATTTACTAAATGATGGTCCCATTTATTTAAACATTGATGATAAAGTAGGACATGCTTTAGGGCGTGGCTGCACGCTGACCTGTCAATCATGACAGAGGCTTAGCTAACCATGGCCCTGTGTACGTTGAAATAGCCGTGACCTTGTTTTAGCGACATTGTGGTCACCTAAAAGTGTCTTGATGTTCAGTGTTCAGTAGGACCTTGTTAACCAAAACTAGCAAGCTAGCGTTAGCTGGTAACTTAAGGGAAAGTGCCAATTTTCATGCATGCATATGAACAGCGTGAGCATCCAAAAGTCCGTGTTTACAGGCCAGCAAAACGCAGCTGAATGACTCGCGTCGGTTTTAAAATCAGCGACTTTCTCTCTTTAGTGTTTAAAACCATAGAGACACTGGCTTAGCCGTGTTATTCTCCCCAGCTCCGCCCTTCAGTCCAAATATGGTCACTTCTGGCTCCAAGATGGCGATGGCCAAAATGCAAACTCCTGGCTTCAACACGGCCGTCCACAAACCAATGAGTGACGTTATGTCCATTATTTTTACAGTCTTCGTCATAAGTTGTTTTGCAAAAACTAATTTATGGGGGGGGTGGCTGGGCTGTGTGACTTTATTGGGTTGGGAAAATTAGGGTAAGTGGTATGGTGGGAATCATGTGGGGGGGATGTTCGGCGCGGGGATGGGTTACTGACAGGGGAATTTACTTACTGGCCCTCGGGAGACGTTCTTTAGTTACGTTGTGGCTGTTGAAAAACTAATCCTTGCAGTAAATCATGACATTATACATCCACACAGCTAAAATTATCCGGTGAAGGTCAGGCAGAAATTGTGACCAGGGTTTGGCTGCATTCTGACAAAGTGCTAGCGATCCAGGATTAGACAAACATCCAGATAAACATAGTTCTATCACTCTGCCAGCTTCGCGCAGCTTCCCTGACAATGTCCAAACATTGCAATTTTAATTTGCACGCCCTGAATCATTACACAAAATGCAGGTATTTTAGGTAGGCCGAAATTGTTTTATTATTTTTAACACAGTAATTGCAAGGCAAATTGTCTTAATTGTAACCCCAGCCTCTGAAATAAACAAGGCTGAAAAACGAGAGTAGTGATTATGGTTTCCCTGGGCCTGATGTGGGATTTATGAAGCTGCTGCCAACTGCATTTTCATGTCACTGTTTCTAGTTCCTGCCCAATATAGACACACTGAATCACTCATCAGAACACATGCTTTAATGGAGGACAGTTAGAAGGCTCTGTCCAGCACAGGAGAGATACTGAATCTATCCACCCCCATCATTAATCCTTCAGTGGAATGTTCCATAGGCTGTAACCTCCACAATTACCCCTGCCCCTGTGATGAATGATGGAAAAACTGGATTTGACAAATAATATCTATCAGTGCTTCTTTTTCCTAACAGTTAAATAGTTATGGTGCAGCCAGAAGAAATGTACAAATGTCATTATAACATACAGGAAGGATTTCAATGCCTCATTTTGAATAACGCTAACTGCGATATGATTTGATATCGCTGCCAGAGCTCAGCGAGAGGCCAAAGCCAGCAGTCTGGGACCTCTGCTTCTCCTAATTTACATTTAGCTGTCTTTAGCAGATGCCTCTATCACCGCATATTTTATATTTGAAAGATTAGACTACATTGAATGGATATGAGCAGGAATCTGGTGTCATTATATCACCAGTTGCTGTAGAGGTACATTGATGAATGCACTGATGTGTTAACGGCTACAAGACTGAGATGCTTATTTGTCAGTCATGTTTGTGGCACTGTGGATTGTATGGCAGAGGTGAGGGTGTGACCTTTTTTTGTTGTTGCATAGACTTGATTCTTGCTGCCTCAGCTTGGCGTTCTCTTCTCGGATGCTGCTGCCAGGCTCTCGCTATGGCCATTTTTCTACCATGCCAGTGTTGTGCTTGGCCAGATGTAGGAAGAACTAGTGTTGGCAGCATGCAACCCTTCAAACACACACACACCTACACACACAATGCCCCAAGAGGTCCGAGCAAGTCACACACAGGTGTAATGATTTAGGACCAAAATTAGGTTTTAATTTGCCTTCTGTTTTTTTGTTTTGTCAAGTATGTTTTATTGAAGAACCATTTCAAGATGTAGGACATGAGAACGCGGTCTACATTTTCATTTAAGAAAAACAAAGCGAATACACCAGATATCCAACCCAAATAAATATACTATACTCTCTCCCTTTCTGCTCAGTAGCCTACATAGTAAATGACAATCAAGGTTGCGATGGAAAATATAAAAACAAAAGGTGAAAAGTAATAACGGACAGTCGACTACACGAGGAGTGGGTTGATTTTCAGTAACAGACGAGGGGCTTACAGATCTTATTGAATTGTGACTCTATTCTTCAGAGATAACAAATAAATTGAGCCACAGCTTAAAAATTAAGAAGTTGTTGCTATGCTCTTTTTACAGTAGGGATGCAAAGCGTTAGCTATTTCTTGAAAAAATATTCACTAATAATTTGTTTTCATGATGATTGCATTACTTCCCAATACGTACAGTTCAGTTAATTTTTCTGGAAAATATGAAATAAAAATATAATTCTCTCATTCTGATTGCTGTAGTAGGCTACTTCCCAATCACTCACTGCTTCTTACTACAGGTCACGGTTTCCTGAAAAAACAATGGAAGCAGGACTCAATTTTCTTTGAAAAATATTCACCAAAATTCAATAAAAGGGCTTTTTCTCATTCTGATTGTTATAGTACTTCACAATCACTCACTGCTACTTACTACAGGTCACGGTTTCCTGAAAAAACAATGGAAGCAAGACTCAATTTTCTTTGAAAAATATTCACCAAAATTCAATAAAAGGGCTTTTTCTCATTCTGATTGTTATAGTACTTCACAATCACTCACTGCTACTTACTACAGGTCACGGTTTCCTGAAAAGACAATTCATATGGAAGCAGGACTCAATTTTCTCTGAAAAATACGACCTAGGCTGGCACATGTTCACTTTAAAAAGCGTGTGCGTGCACGAGCACTACGATCACGCGCAAAGTGTCCCGGCTTTAGTTCCGGGAAATCTGGTCACCCTATTCCTTGCCTCAGCTTCATTTCTAACACACAGAAATGAGAGTAGTAACAATTTTCAACTTTCAGTGGACTACTTTAACGCTTCATTAATCCATCAATAGAATGTGGACTCCCAGGTATGAAAAATTCCTTTGGCTGATGTTTATCCTGTTCTAGCACAACTTTGTCTTTTTAACTAGATTTATAATTAATTTACCTCTGTGTTACGATGGAGGGAATTAAAGGACCCAAATGCAGGAAGAGGCAGGCAGGAGGTTTGAGCACTAGAATGTATTAATGAAAACACAACAAAGGAGCAGGCAAAAAAACCAATTCCAAAAAGAAGACAAAAAGGTATCCAAAAAAACCAAGGAAGTCCAAAAAACCAGGGAAATACAGGAAGCAGAGAGACTGACCAGAACGGATGGGGGAAGACATGACAGGCACAGGCAAACACACAAAGTGACAGGGCACAAGCACAAACTGACACAAAATCTGACAAGAGAGAAGAGGAACACAAGGCAAGGCAGCTTTATTTGTATAGCACATTTCAGCAACAGGGCAAGTCAAAGTGCTTTACATGAAAACAGATAAAAAAATTAAAGACAGATAAAATACGAGAAAAAAAGAAAAAGAAAAGTTACAGTGCAGTATAAGAAATTAAACATTGAAGAGCAGTTAAAACAGTTAAATATATAAAAGCAGATAAAATAGGAATTTATCTTTATATGCTTATATAGATTGTTATACAGTGTCAACAATGCAGCTTCAGTATAAGAAATGAACAGTTATTTAAAGAAAGGCAATATCAAAAAGATAGGTCTTCAGCCTTGATTTAAAAGAACTGAGAGTTGCAGCAGACCTGCAGTTTTCTGGGAGTTTGTTCCAGATATGTGGAGGACTAAATACACTGGGTAACGAGGGGCAGGTGAAACAGATTAGGAGTGCCAGAGTAATCAAAAAAGGCGAGAAAACACAGGAAGTAAAACAAGACCCGACAAGACAGAAAACTAGACTATCAAAATAAAACAGGAAACAGAACATAATACAAAACAGGGAACAGAAATATACACACAACGAAATACACAGTCACAGAATACACAAAACAGGATCAATTTACAAGACCGGGAACAGAATATACAAAAACAGGAAACATACAGAAATCTACAAACAGGCAACAGAAATAGAACAAAAAACAAAGCAAAAATACCGAAACCATAACACTCTGCTCATTAAATCCCTTTCCCTCTTTACAAAAGCTGCATAGCTTCTGAACCAAATCCATTCATTTACAATTTATTGAGAGGATTTTTTTTACAACCATGTTACTGACCTGATGAAGCATCACTAAGTTAATAGGAAGGATATTTTGAGAGCCATAGCTATACTTATTATTACATACTTATTAGCCATTATTTTTCCACATTCACACAATGATCAATGCCACTGAAATCATAAAATGCACAAGTGAAGAAAATTGTCTCATTCAAGTGTCTGTCAGCATGTCACCTCCACCAACCTTCCAAATTATCCAAATATCCCTCTAAGTATACTCTAAAAATATACTCTAAAAATACTGTATATTTAATCCTATAAGTAACTCTGATAATGAAAATGGCATCTTGGCAAATCCCTGAATAGCCGATTATCTGCCACAACAGTAGCTACCTTGAGTAACCCTCTCTCAGCTTCTCTCTCTCTGTCTTTGCTTTACCATTCTCTGTCTCCGCTCACTCTCATATACATGCACATTTTCACACACATACTGCAAAAACCCACACTTGCGCATGCATGAACACACATCATTAAGCTAATTTGAAGCTGGAGCCTTTCAGGAGATTGTAGCTGCTCCCGAAGCTGAGGATGAGGTTCATCCTGTGGAGACATTTTAATGAGGGAACACAGATCGTTTCAGAGCTGCAGCAATTGTAGAAAGACAGAGACCGGGCTTCTCTTCACTCCCAATGTGATCTCTCTAAAGACGTATGAAAGTGATGATGGGGCAATATTGCAGAAGTTTAACCTGGAAAAATTTCACCTGTAGCATATGCTCTTGTTTGAATTGGAAGGGGTGTGAACTTTGTGACTTCACTGTGAGGACCGGACTTTTAGGGTGTAGCGTTCAGGGACTAAGGCTAACATTAAAGCCTCTTTCACACATCCACTGCAAATCCGAAATTATCTAGACATTACCCGGCGTAGCTGTAATCCGCGTCATTTCCTGCTGAGTATTTCCAGTAAACAATAACACATCTGACAAGTGCTTCGGCTACCTCCTTATCTCATTGGTTGCACTGTGAATTTTCAACGGAAACAAGGTTAAAGTTGAAAGCTTTTGAACTTTGAGGGCAGCGCTCGGTGGCAACTTCGAGCAGTGCGCCACACTAAGAGTAGCACTTCCTCCGAGTTGTCTCAACTACTCTTCTCATAGGAAAACAATAGCACAGCCAGCGTAGAGCATTTTTATCACGTATCATATGTAAGCGGAAGGCAGCATTTACACTAGATCAGACAGTCCAGCGATTCACAGAAGGTTGTGCGGCAGTGTGGGAGTGTCACCTAAATGTCAAAATTGTGTGAAGTCCTGTTGGCTCCTTTTGCCTGAATTACTGCAGCAATGCGGCATGGCATGGAGTCAATCAGTCTGTGGCACTGCTCAGGTGTTAGGAGAGCCCAGGTTGCTCTGATAGTGGCCTTGAGCTCTTCTGCATTGTTGGGTCTGGCGCATCGCATCATCCTCTTCACAATACCCCATAGATTTTCTATAGGGTTAAGGTCAGGCGAGTTTGCTGGCCAATTAAGAACAGGGATACCATGGTCCTTAAACCAGGTACTGGTAGCTTCGGCACTGTGTGCAGGTGCCAAGTCCTGTTGGAAAATGAAATCTGCATCTCCCTAAAGTTGGTCAGCAGCAGGAAGCATGAAGTGCTCTAAAACTTCCTGGTAGACGGCTGCGTTGACCTTGGACCTCAGAAAACACAGTGGACCAACACCAGCAGATGACATGGCACCCCAAACCATCACTGACTGTGGAAACTTTACACTGGACTTCAAGCAACGTGGATTCTGTGCCTCTCCTCTCTTCCTCCAGACTCTGGGACCTTGATTTCCAAAGGAAATGCAAAATTTACTTTCATCAGAGAACATAACTTTGGACCACTCAGCAGCAGTCCAGTCCTTTTTGTCTTTAGCCCAGGCGAGACGCTTCTGAGCGTTCAAGTGGCTTGACACAAGGAATGCGACAGCTAAAACCCATGTCTTGCATACGTCTGTGCGTGGTGGTTCTTGAAGCACTGACTCCAGCTGCAGTCCACTCTTTGTGAATCTACCCCACATTTTTGAATGGGTTTTGTTTCACAATCCTCTCCAGGGTGCGGTTATCCCTATTGCTTGTACACTTTTTTCTACCACATCTTTTCCTTCCCTTCGCCTCTCTATTAATGTGCTTGGACACAGAGCTCTGTGAACAGTCAGCCTCTTTAGCAATGACCTTTTGTGTCTTGTCCTCCTTGTGCAAGGTGTCACTGGTCGTCTTTTGGACAGCTGTCAAGTCAGCAATCTTCCCCATGATTGTGTAGCCTACAGAACTAGACTGAGGGACCATGTAAAGGCCTTTGCAGGTGTTTTGAGTTAATTAGCTGATTAGAGTGTGGCACCAGGTGTCTTCAGTATTCAACCTTGTCACAATATTCTAATTTTCTGAGATACTGAATTTGGGGTTTTCATTAGTTGTCAGTTCTAATCATCAAAATTAAAAGAAATAAACACTTGAAATAGATCAGTCTGTGTGGAAGTTCTGTCCCCCTTCTCCTGTCTGAGTGCAGTGCGCCTGCGCGGCAACTTCAGGAGCCTCGGATGAAGCTGGGAAGGATTAAACACAGGGTTTCCACACTGGTAATAATACATTATACAAGTTTCACTTTTTGAATGGAATTACTGAAATAAATCAACTTTTTCATGATATTCTAATTATATGACCAGCACCTGTACATTGTTCAACTGGCTCTAAACTTTTCAGGATTCATAGCACTCCAACTCTGAGGACATTTACTGGACAAGATTTACTCAAAGTCATAGCGCCCCCTAGTGGCAACAGGAAGTAGGCCTTAAAATCAAGCTGCTATACTTTAACGAACTCCTCCTAGAGATTTCATCTGATGGACTTCAAATTTGGTCTGTACCATCTCAACACCTTAAAGATGAAAAGTTATTAAAAGAAAAACTTTTCGTCAAACAGTGTGGGTGTGGCGTGGCGGCCATTTTGAGTGTTTAGCGATGAACAAAGAAGTTGTTGTACCTTGAGTGTACGTTGTTGTATCTGCCCGAAATTTCTCATTGACAAGGGTCCAGGCCTGAGGACATCTACAGGCCAAAATTGACTTTTGGTCATAGCGCCCCCCCCCCCGCTGGCAACAGGAAATGCGCCTTATATGACAAAAATCATCCGATGTACATGAAACTTATAATGTGTGGTCTACATGTGATACTGAGCCGCCCCCTATACTTTAACCACGCCCCCTTTCTCAGGCCCCCTTTCATAACATTTGAACCGTTTAAGGTAGAGTATTGTGTGAGGTATCATTGAACTCAGCGGAGAGTTCCTTCTTCATTGGTAATGGTTTGACCCGCCCCCTAAGCTTTAGCCACGCCCCCTTTTATAACTAATGACCCGTTTGATGTAGACCCTTGTGTGAGGTATCATTGAACGCAGCAGAGACTTTCTTCTTCATTGATGATGGTTTGGCCCGCCCCCTATGTTTAAGCCACGCCCCTTTCATAAATGCTGACCCATCTAAGGTAGAGTCTTGTGTGAGGTATCATTGAACTCAGCAGAGAGTTTCTTTTTAATTGGTGATGGTTTGACCCGCCCCCTATGCTTTAGCAACGCCCCTTTTCACAGCTAATTAACTATATGACATACAGTCTTCTTACAGTCTAAAGTTTGATTATTTACAAACTAATAATCCACAACAGTTTTGGAAAGAAATTAATAAACTTGGTACCAGGAGAGTGAAAATAATACCTATGGAAGTTTTCCTAAGTAGTGGAAAATAGGAAAGAGCATGTACTTAAAAAGTGGGAGCAAGATTTTGCGGATTTATTTTCAGGTAATCACAGTCCATCTATTTTTGATGATACTTTCTTTAGAGAAGCATCTGATCTAAAAGATAAGTTAGAGAGAAATATGGACAAAGATGGGTTCTCATCAAATGGCTTTTTGAAACAAGATTTTAGGTTGGAGGAAGTGAGAACTGTTATAGACAGGTCAAAACTGAGGAAAGCTGTTGGGGTAGAGGGAATTCCTAATAAGGTGTTAAAGTCAAAATCACTTTTGTTTGTGCTTTTCCGTTCGTTTAATTTTAGTTTCAAATATAGCATTGTTCCCTCTACATGGTATAAATCTATTATTAAACCCGTTCCAAAATCATCTAAGGATGACCCAAGAGTACCTTTATAGGGGATTCTACGGTGGCCCTGAAGTGCAAATCACAACAGCAAATAGAAAAAACGCAACAGCAAATCCTAAAACACAACGGCAAATAGGAAAACACAACGGCAAATAGGAAAACACGACAGCAAAATAGGGAAAACACGACAGCAAATAGGAAAACACGACAACAAATAGGAAAACACGACAGCAAATATGAAAACACGACGGCAAATATGATAACACAACAGCAAATATGAAAACACTTCAAGAAATTTTAAAACACAACGGCATTAACTTCTACCGGAAAAGGTAGAGCCTATCTAGCAGAGGACAGACCCTCCTGATTGGACAGACGGACTGTCTGTCTTTTAACAGGAAGGAGAGGTGAAAAACACAGAAACGCGCCTACTTTTAACAGAGTAAAAGACAGAGCTGTCGTGTTTTCATATTTGCTGTCGTGTTTTCCTATTTGCCATTGTGTTTTCCTATTTGCCGTTGTGTTTTATGATTTGCTGTTGCGTTTTTCTATTTGCTGTTGTGATTTGCACTTCAGGGCCACCGTAGAATCAGCTTTCTTGGTACAGCATACAAATTATATTCCAGTATTTTGAATTTCAGGCTGACTAAATCTTTAAAAACTGTAAATCTGTTGGTTGATGACTATTGTCAGATCAAGATTTGCAGAAAGTCTACTTTTGTTTGTTTTGTTGATTTTAAAAAGGCTTTTGATTGGATTCCGAGAGATTTACTTGCCCTAAAACTTATAGAAGCCGGAGTAGATGGTAGGTTTTTATAAAGCATTAAAATCCTTATATAGTTGCTCTGTTGCCTGTATATAAGTACATAATCTACAAACTGGTTAGTTTCATACTCCTAATGGTGTTAAACAAGGTGATGTTCTTTCTCCCACTCTGTTTACAATTTATGTAAATTACTTGGCTCTTGGAATTAAGGAATCTAAATTAGGCATACATCTAGTTGTACGCGGACGATATTGCTCTTCTTGCTGAATCAGAAGATGACTTACAAACAATGTTAAATCTGTTAAAGAACTGGTGCTACAGATGGAGGTCATTAATAAATCAAAGTAAAACACAAACCATTAATTTCAGGAAAAAGGGTATCCAGAGAAGCAGGAAGACATTCACTTTTGGGACTGTATCATTAGAGTATACATCAGAATATAAATATTTGGGTTTTACTCTTAATGAATTCTTAACCTATGAAGCTGGTATTAAAACCCTTGCCGATTCAGCTGGAAGAGCGTTACGGATCTGTTGTTAACCTTAAAGGGCCCTATTTTAAGGATCTGAAACACAAGTATCAAACGCCATGCAAGTAGCTTTGTGGTTGGATCTCGCGGTTGCTATTATACCGGCGGGATAAATGACTCTTGCGCCCTACGCAAATCAAAAATGGGTTGGTCTGAAGTAGCTACATTACTCATAGGTGTGGTTTGGGCGTAACGTGCAATAAACCAATCAGAGCATTATCTCACATTCCCTTTAAAAGCAGGCGCGCTTGTTCCATGGCGGATCGCTTTTATAATGGCTCTTAAAACATCCATGGGTGCACGCCAGGAGCAGTTCACAGCCGAGGAGACCGACATTTGCTATTGATTTTTCTTTTTGACAAAATGTAAATAAAGAAATGTCACAAAAACATACTTTCCAATGTTTTGGGCTCACTCTCACTGAATCACAAGGTTATGAATGCATGGTGATATTTTTGCAATGTAGGCTAACATTAGACTGAGATTACCTCACTATAAGGCCATTACAGACCAACCAGACGGCTGACCGTTGGCAGAAAAGGCAGTTGGACTGATCAGTCTCCCCAAGTTGGTCAAAAAAATGCCTCGGAAAACACCAAAGTGACGAGACATAATACGTCTCCATAACAGCAGGCGGCGCTAATCTGTATTGTCGCCCAAAAAATTAAAACCAGCAGCTGATTGGACGAACGCGTCACGTGGGTCTGGCTGCTGCTTCCGGATTTTGGATTTTTCAACCGGCCATTAATGGCGACTACTAAACCTACTACTAGACTGATTATCGGCCCGGTGTGTAGCTGCCTATAGACGATGCAGCTCTTCTGTCTCTCCTCTCCCGTGCTGCTGCTGGGGCATTTGGGTTAAGTGGCACTGGCACATGCAGTTCAACATCACATCTCCTTAAGTCCTCTAATATTTCCTCATTTATGTCATCAACACATCCATGATTCATGGAAATGTTGTGTAAAACAAGGTCATATTTTTCCTTGTATTTATGTATGGTTTGCAAAAATGGGAACCGCTGGGTCCGTGAGATGAGAGAAGCAAAGTGTATGCGCGGTGTGCACACTCTACATTACAGCCAAGCATGCGCCCTTAAAATAGCATCTGAATAACGCGCCACTGACTTTAGACTAGGTTTTTCCTGGTCTGTGGCGGAAATGTTTTCTGAAACTGCAAAATAGCACCAGGGAACATTTGCGCCGGAACACGCCTCCTCTTTTTGCTGAACCGCCCCCGGGAGCGCAAGTTCATTCCCTAATTTACCGACGTGAGTCTGTGGAGGGAAAAGTCGGCTGTGCGTCGGGTGCAAAATAGGAATGATACATGCGTCGGTGTACAAAGTCAGTTGCGCTGGGGGCAAGATAGGGCCCAAAGTATATAAAGACCATGGGTACTCCACTTATGCACAACTTTATGATGCATGCGTTTCCCCCATATTAACTAATGCGTCTGGAATTTGGGGTTTTAAAGGATCTAAAACAGCAGACTCTGTTCAGAATAGAGCTGCTCGCTATTTTTTACGAGTTCCTAAGTTTGCTCCTATTTCGGCTGTTCAATGTGATATGGGTTGGATTCCTGGTTCAATTATGAGAAAATATAAAATGATAAGGCTATGGAATCGTTTGCTTAACATGTCTGATAATAGGATTAGTAAAAAGATGTTTCTCTGGACCAAAGCACACAATTCCCCGTGGACTAATGACATATATGATGTTTTTGAAGAAGTTGAATTGCAATATACTGTATATATCGTAATAATTTAACTTGCAGCATGTACACAATCAGAAGTAAGTTACTTGCAAGATTTGAAGAAATATGGTCGAAAGACATTCTGTTAAACCAAAAACTGTTAAACCAAAACTACGAACTTATATTCAAATCAAACATTATTTTGGTCCTAAATTATATGTTACAGCAAACTTATCGAGAAGTCCGAGGTCGTTGGTTGCTCAGTTGAGAACAGGAATCCTTCTCCTTGCCCTTGAAGTAGGTAGATTCAAAAACATCCAAGAAGATAAAAGGTTGTGTGACCTAGGAGAAGTTGAGAGCGAATCACATTTTCTCCCGTATTGTCCATATTATGGTGAATTAAGAACATTTTACATGAAATGTCTGTCCAAAATCTTGAAATGTTCTGGTGCAACGGATGATGACCAGTTGGAGTGGTTGTTTAAATTTAATATTTATAAGTTGGCGACTTTTGTTTCTAAAGCTTGGCAAAAAAGACTAGAAGGTTTATTTGTTTAGGGTATGTGGTTACTTTGGCATCTGGTCCTTTGTCCTAGGTAATGGTGTTTTGTAAGCCCGTGTGGGCTGGGCATATTTTATTGTATGCATGAAACAATAATAAAAAAAGTATTCATATTCATTCATTCATACATATATCGCTGAGGCTATGTGAACTCGACGTTAAGGGTCTTATAGACTAGACGCAGCCCAGCTGGCGCGTGCAAATGTGACGTCATGGGATCGCCGTGACTATTTATACGCGCGCTGGTGCTCGCGACACTAGTTGCAGTCTTCTCCTGAACAGTGGTGGCGCTAATGAGCAAATGCTACAGACGTTGCTCTTTCTATGGACTAGAAGAAGAAGAAAAAGGTAAACAACGGCAGAACTGGCAGCAGCATTGCCGTCAATGCTTCGATTTGATTCGATGACCTACATGGGGGGATCAAGCCTTTCATTCGCCATAAAAGAACTCATCTTAACCCAGTAAGTTTACAAGAGAGACTTGCAGTCACTGTGAGAGTCCTGGCATCCGGTTGTCGGCGAACCCGTTCAGGCCTCCCGTTTCCGCTATGTCGCGCGCCGCTGAAAAAAAGAAGAGCCATGCATGACAGCTGGGCGCGCGCCATAAATCGGGCGCACCGGCAGGATATTACGTCATTTTGACGTCACGATGGCACGTGCCACCTTGGATGCGTCTAGTGTAAAACACGTTTTAGCGTGCACTGCTGCATGCTGCAAAACCATGCCCATCCAGGTGAAATACCATGAGTCCTGCTAAGAAAGAGTCTGTGTTAATGCTAAGCAAAGCTAACCGTCTCCTGGCTGTAGAATTATATCTAGCATACAGACAAGAGAGTGGTATCAATCTACTCAAGCAAACAAGCCAATTTCTTAAAATACCAAACTATTCCTTTAATATCTTTAGAAATGTTTCATCTACATTCATCTCAAGACCCAGAGCTAACTGTCTATCTGCCGTTGGTTTCCATGACCCCAACAGTAATAAGAGAGCTGAACAAAGAAAAGGCAACAGAATGAGACAAAGGGAGCTGTCAGTACTATCTGATGTGACCTGAGAGCTCAGATTCAGGTATGAAGCGATGAATGGAGTGAGGTCATTTTGGACCTCAGCAAGTAACAAACTGAGTGAGCACATTTGAGGACTGTCCCCTGACTGAACTTTAGTTGATCAATTAACTCCATTATGTTAATCTGGGATGCACTCCATGTTCCCTGTGGCTCTCAGTCCACCCAGGAACCCGGGGACGAGCCAAGACACACAGGACGGGGAGACGAGTTCATTTCCCGCCGAACAGTGAATGGGGTCATCAAATGAGGAGACCTGGGGCCATTCATCCTCCTGCGAGGTTACCTCAGGGTCTATCGCAGCCTGGAAATACAGCACATGTCCCATGAGTGACCACTTTGATGTCTTTAAAGACGACACGCTTAAATGAAGATTTAGGCTATTTTTATTTGTGTTTTCATTTGCCAAAGCTTTAATAGGGCCCAGATTCTTCTGTACAAGATGCCATTTAAACCTGATGAACTGAGGGGCAGAGTTAAACATGCACGCACTTTTACATGTAAATGTACACCCTAACTTGAACAGTCACACGAAAGAGCTAAAACAAAAAAAACAACACAGATGCATCCTTGGTTTCACGACATCCAAGTGAATAGTAACATCTGCAGCTTTTAAGGGGAACAAAACAACAAAAAGCAGTTGTGTCGGTCAGAGAGTTTGTGACTGCACTAAAGCATGCATCCCAAGGGTGATTTATGACATTTTAGTACCCAGGCTCCTTTGCTTTGAGCTGACGCACCAAATCAAGACCACTTCAATGACCCAGACAAGCAGCCGTGACTAAAAATAAAGAGGCAGAAAGGCCAAGAATAGCCTCAGCATGAGAGGAAGGAGTGAATTACTGCCGAGATAAGCCATGATTCCAACACATGCAGTTGGATCACGATGTGGTGGGGGCATGCAAATTGGTAACAGCTGTGTGGCCTTGGAGTATGCCATTGCGGACAGGAGACGGGGTCCAACTATGCGGATTAATCATTTACTCATATAACACAGCCACGTTGGAAACCTCAGGCACTCACTGCATTTATCTCCATTCATGTGTGGTGGTACTCATGCTTGGCTTTGTGTGTGTGTGAGAGTGTGTGTGCGTGTGTGTGTGTGCGTGTGCGTGCGTGCGTGCGTGCAACTCAGAAAACAATTCTCAGTGCCCACGATCTATTCCATTAACGTTGCTGAGGGAGAATGCTCCCTGACTCAGGATCAATCATCTCAGCACTCCGAATCATGAGCAACACGATATAAAACACTCTCCTCCTACTCCTCTCCTCTCTTATGATGATCCAAAATGTCTTGGTGTCAAGCTGTGTCCAAGTTTGTCTTTTGTGGAAACCATTTGGCCCACATTTTGGTTTCAGATGCATTCCTGAGATTTAGCACCCAGTTTTCTAGGAACAACATATTCTGGGAACAGTCCACTATACAGTGTTTCAGGGAACTATATTTCACTGGAATTTTTGATTTAGCAAAGTGTGATTTTGAAAGTGGAGCCAGTTCGAAACGCAGCCAACAAATAGTCAGTAAATTCGTCGCTGGCACGGTGCTAAGGAGACTAAAGTACATCCATGCTGAACGCTGTGGACATGCAACACCTACTGCCAGGTCGTACAAACTTCTGAGTTCACATACATAGAATCACACACCTCATTTTACAGATGGGGGTTAAACACTCAGCATCATGATGACAGAATTTTAATGGCTGCATACACATACACAGAAATCATTGCCTCTTTGAGTTGTTGGTTTACAGGACAAGACCCCCGTGTGTTAATCAGTGAAGCCTCTGTTTATGGTGCTGTTTTTACAGGTCTATAAAATATTAGTCTGAACCACTCTGCTCTTCTGTGTGTGTGGAAAAGCCACATCTGAAGCCTGCTGGTTTGTCATGAGTGGCTGTGGGGAATAAGAGCTAATGCCGTGGCTTGGGACCCTTCCTATAACAACACAGACTCCTTCAAGGGTCCCACCATGACAGCCAAGACCACTGCTCGGGCCTTGCCTGCTGTACATACTTCAAACATCGAAACAAGCTACAGGGGGACCTGTGCCATGTTTACTGACCGACCTGTCCGGCATGTTGCCAAAGCAGCTGTCAGACATATGTCTTTCCTCTGACATCACCGCACGTCTCATCCCCTGCCGCTGCCTACCATCCCCTCGTCTCACCCTGCGAGGGGATGGTAGGCAGCCCTGTCTGGAGCTATTAGAAACCATCTCAGACCAAAGTAGAACATGTATCTCCAGTCTCTAGTGAGGCAGGACATTCAGAGTGAAACTGGCCTCATGTCTGCCCATCTTGCATGACCTTCGGTCTGTCCCTGTCCCTGTTTGCCTTTCCTTTTGCCCCTTATGGCTCTCTTGTGCATTGTTTTCTTTTTCTTTAGCTCTTTGTAAAATAATATCTTTGTTAGCTAAATGGATTATAATAATCCACTAAAGTTACCCCCTCCTGAAACCGGGACCACTGTTTCTTTATTAGCCACAAAGTGACAAAGAGAAAGTAAAGCAAAAGTCATATTTCATCTGTATTCATTTATTCATCACTCCCTTTAAATCAGTTTTTACCAGCTATATTGCACATACAGAAAACCCACTTGCCCATGTATAAGTGGGCATGTAAATAGAAATTGTGGAGGTGAACCCAGCTCACACCATGTCATCCATCTATCTATCTTCATCCACTATCTGGGGTTGGTTTGCGGGGGCAGCAGCTCCAGCAAGGGACCCTAAACTTCCCTTTCCCGAGCCACAACACACAGATTTTCTTATTTGTTTTATTTTTTGGAAGACCGCACCTAACTACACATACCAAAACTGCAAAAAGGATTTTGTTTTTCTAATGAAAAGCGCCCCCCCCCCCCCATATGTCCACAAACAGACACAACTAATGCACCTAATTCTTTTCACATCATTACAAGGAGAATGTTTGGAATCTAACATACACACAACACATAAACAGACAAAGTTATATTTGTATACTCAATGAATAACTGCGTCTCTGAAAAATGTAAATAACTCAAAAAGACAAACTGAATCTGTAGAGGAGACATAAACCACGAGAAAATAGGGAAGGGAGAGAAAGAGAGAGAGAGGGAGAGGGAGGGAGAGAAGAATTGGACAATAAGGTATTATGATGGAAGATGGCCTGGGGCATAGAATCTGGTGTACACACCATATGCACCAGTTTGCGTACTGCATGCATGCATTTACCAGACACACACAGACACACACACACACACACACACACACACACACACACACACACACACACACACACACAGTACAAAGTATATCCCATCCACCAACCCAGCAGGAGGAATGCAGGTCCAGTAAATATCTAAAAGGGGAGAGTTGACAGATGGCAGTCCTGAACACAATAATTACCACATACTTCCCACCATGATGCATGTCTGCTACATCCTCAGCTCCTCAGGCCAATCCCCTCTAACCCAAACCAACGGCGCAAAGAGCCCACACAGCAACTTCATCCAGCTTAGGTCTCACAAAGAAGCCAGGCTTTGGGTTAGGAGCTATATTTAACCCACAATGCATATAGGCTGGCTAGCTGTTAAACAGAAGCATTAGCCCACAGACATACTGTAAGTTTAAGCTCAGCTCCGACCACAGAAGCTTATAACCGCAGAGGCACCGGAGGAGCCATTGTCTGCTTCTCTCACCAAACCTACCGTGACAGACTCCGCTAAAACCATGTTTAGACCCCGGGGCTGCTTCTCACACCATAAACTCTCAACTTCAATTCACTAGCTGTCTGCAGCTCCCATCCAACCCACAGGTATGATTACGCATGCTGAGATGGCCAAGACAGTGTAATCAGCAGATTGGGGGTTGGAATCCGCAACCATGAAGATGAGTGGCGCCCACCATCGCAATGTCATGAAAACTAAGCTGCACCTCGCTGCGCTGAGGCTCCCTGGACGCTAAAAGTGTCTTGATCTGCCATGTGGTCTCCCTTGATAGAGAGTTCAGAGCCAAACAAGAGGTTCACACTGGAGGAAGACATCAACATTACAACAACTTAAGGGTCCAGTTTATTTCAACTTGTTGCATAAGAGCAGCAGAGCTTAAAATGTTTACACCAGAGTTCTGAACCTTGGGGTCAAGATGCTATTTGTGGTTGCTTAATATGCAAACAGGGTCACAGGAGATTTGTCAAATGTGCGTGCATGAACCTCTGACATATTTAGATTAAAAATGATCTATTTTGGTCTTACTCAATGCTCTTGAAAAGAGAATAAATATGTACGGTGGCCCTGAAGGTCAAAACACAAAAGCATTTCACAAAACAAAACACCATTTCACAAAACAAAACAACATTTTAGAAAACAAAACAAAACATTTCACAAAACAAAACAACATTTCACAAAACACAACAGCAAAGCAAAAAACAAAACAACATTTGGTGAGACCCAAACCAGTACGTATTGGACAATGATTACTCGTTGCTGATTGGATGTAAGGGCTGTCAGTCTGTGACAAACAAACATTCTTCTTCTTCTTTTGGATTTAAGGCAGACTGGGTGCCTTGAAGGCTCAGGAATAGATAGACAGACAGACAGATAGATAGATAGATAGATAGATAGATAGATAGACAGATAGATAGATAGATAGATAGATAGATAGATAGATAGATAGATAGACAGACAGATAGATAGATAGATAGATAGATAGATAGATAGATAGACAGACAGACAGATAGATAGATAGATAGACAGATAGATAGATAGACAGACAGATAGATAGATAGACAGACAGACAGATAGATAGACAGACAGACAGACAGACAGACAGACAGACAGACAGACAGACAGACAGACAGATAGACAGACAGACAGACAGAGATAGATAGATAGATAGATAGATATCAGCATTGTACACAGACTCACTGCCCAGAGGCCATCAATTCCTACCAGGGTCTCAGTCATTTTAACACAAATATATGTAGATAAAATGAACACTAAATTAACCACACAAAATTAAAACCCAGATAACATAAATGCACACCCAAATAATTAATAAAACCTTATTAAAAACGTCAACTAGGACAGGAACAGTTCAGAACACAGTCCCATGGGCCTTTGCACTGCTTAAGCGACCAGTCAATTTAGGGCGCAAGGCGTCCTGCCAGCTGTTACAGCCTACTACATTGCAGTTCGGAGTGTAGCCTACAACAACCCATAAAATCCCCTTGTTTTGTAAGCGGCATGAGCTACTTTATCAGGATTAATGCTTAAAATAATTTATTTCAATAAACACTTCCAAAATTGGCACAGAAAATAATGTGCCATAACAAAAGTTAGTAAATCAGTCTACATTGAAGGCGATTAAGTATTTGCTGTCCACAGCTGCTTTATATTGGATAAAAAGTTTCTGCTTGAGTTCATTTAATCCCGGCAGCATCTAAACCCAGCTGGACTAATGTAGTGATAAATCCGAAGCCTCTGAAGTGCCACGTCAGAGCGCAGTGCCGTTATGCACATACAGACCCTTACACACAGCAGACTGGTCGGTTATAACTAGTGATAGAGCAATTTTATCGGCCGGCCGATATACCGGGCCAATATATATATTTGTGTAACTGTGTCAGTGTCTACACCATAATAATCACCACACCAGCAGATCTACAGTATATTCATCTTCACCCAGCCCATTTGTTGTTGTGTTTGTTACTATGTTGCACATAAACCAAACTAGAAGGTGCTAACCACCCTGTGCTGGGTATTTATTACTGTATTAAAATTAATACTAAATACATAATAAATAAATAAATAAATAATACCTTTCCCCCTTCCCAGCTTTCCAACTTCTCCACAGCAATTTAACCTTTTACTTGATTTTATCATCTGTGATGCAGCGACCCAGTCTACCTTAAATCCAAAATAAACAGACTGACAGCCCGTGCATCCAATCAGCAGCGAGGAATTATTGTCCAATACGTACCTACCTTTTCCGGTTTGGGTCTCACCAAATGTCATTTTGTTGTTTGCTTTGCTGTTGTGTTTCGTGAATTGTTGTTTTGTTTTGTAAAATGTTGTTTTGTTTTGTGAAATGTTTTGTTTTCTGAAATGTTGAAGTGTTTTGTGAAATGTTGATGTGTTTTCTGAAGTGTTTTGTGAAATGTTTGGTTTTGTGAAATGTTTGGTTTTGTGAAATGTTGTTTTGTTTTCTAAAATGTTGTTTTGTGAAATGCTTTCGGGTTTTGACCTTCAGGGCCACTGTAAATAAATTATGTAATAGAATTTGGAGACTTTAAAATCTGTGTCAAATAGGTTAAGAAATCTAGATTCAGACAAAACAAATATTTTAAATTTTTGCCTTGAAATCCAACCAACCACACAGAGAACAGATTTATTATATGACTCAATAAAATGTGCCGTGAGGCAATGGATAAGTAAGGGTTTAAGGGATCGATCAGGGATCGTGAGCTGGATAAAAGTGTGTTCTGTGTGTGCACAATCGACTGAAGGCAGCCTGCTCCCTCTCTCTTTCTCTCTCTCTCACTGTGATCGTTCAGCACAAGGTAATGATGAAGGATGATTCCAGGGTTCACTGAGTTGGTCTACAAGCACTCCACTGACCCCCCTCTGTGCACTCAGCTCTGATGCTTGGCCGTGCAAGGAATGTTCACACATACAGATACAAACACAAACACTTAGGCATGGCCTGAAAACTGGTAGCAGGTTATCTAACATTCCTGACCTGGACGCCACCGGGTAAATTTAGAGACTGAAAACTACAGCACTGGTTGTTTGTTCAATTGCCTTAAATGACCTATGTTTACGATTTTCTGAGATGGACCTCGTGTGGCGGTGTGAATTATGACTGTTGTCTGTCAGAAACAAAGGTGGAAGTAGCGTGATGTTGTTAAAGTACCGCACACGCTCTTTGGGAAGAGACAATATGTTTCTAACCTTAACCAAGACGTTATTGGCTCTAGAGAAGGACATGTCAGTCCATTGGTCAGTCAGTCCACCACTTTGGTCCAGAATTAAACATCTCAACAAATACAGGATTGATTATCATGACATGTTGTACAGACATTCAGAGGATGAAGCCCTCTGACCTTGGTGATCCTTTGACCTTCAGTTATTTAAAGAATAATAAATATAAATATATAAATATATATAAATAAATGTTCTTCGTCCATAGCAATCCTCTCCAATCGCATTTACTATCCCAGTTAGATAGTAAATGCTGTCAACATATTCTTTATAAATCTTAACAACCATTCCCCGAAAAGGACTAAGCAGGCCTGCCTTCCCAGGTAAAAAAGTAGTATACTTTAGTGTATTAGAAATATGAATGAAGTACATGAACTATAAAACAAGTATGCTTCTACTTGTTGTGCTTTATTTAAAGAGTATTTAATATGTACTTTTTAAAAGTATACTTCAAAATAGATGTAATTAAGTTCAAAAAGTAAGTATACTAATTTACCAGTAATCAAATTATTTTTTAAATGTACTTTTTGAAAGTGTACTTTGTTGTTAATGTATTTTAAATTGTATTGTTTTTTTTAAGTGTATTAAATTTGACATACTTAGAGTGGCAATTCAGTGTACTTATGGGAAGTATATTTTTTGGAAATTAATTGTTAGTATACTTTTTTAAAGTGTACTATGATCTCACTTCATTAGAAGTGTGACTTCTGTACACTTTATACAGTACACTCTAAAATAAGTGTATTTTTAGTGGCATATCAGAGTACTTTCATAAAATATGTTAAAATACAAAAATGTATAGTGGTAATTTAGTGTACTTATAGTAAGTACGCTTATTTGTAATACAGAGTTAGTATAATTTTTGAAAGTGTACACTGATTTCACTTCATCAGTAGTGTAATCTTAGTACACTGTAAACAAAGTGCACTAAAATATAAGTGTACTTTTATTAACATACCAAAGTACTGTCATAAAATATGCTAAAATTAAGTGTTGTGTCTCTGCACAGCTTCTTTCCAGACTTAACAAGCTCCTTGACCAAAACACAGTGTGCTGCACCAGAAATGACCAAATTCACAATTCTGACTAATGTGCCATTCTGCAACTCAACAACAGAGTTGATTCTTTTCTGTAGGCGGCTGTTTGTGTCAGTGATACAGTATTCCATTCACAATGAAACAGTTGTAGTAGGAGGCTTGTTTCACTCTAACACCTAGTAGGTCATCTATTGCAAGTATGTGTAAAACCGAGACATCTGTCTGTACTGATATACCAAAACCTCTGACATGGGCACTGATCTGAACTGATTTGTCAGTTGAACACTTTCTGCCCTGTAGTTCATAGAAAATATCTTTGACATACTCATTAGCATTATGCATCACTGTTGATCCTTTCTTTGTGAGACTCCTCTCCCTAAGGTACCTTTTCGTTATTTGGACAGGGACATGAGTTGTGCCATTGAAATATGTCAACAGGGTGCCGTTAAAAGATTCAAAGGAAAATGTGGATGTGGCCCACAATGGTCCCCAGTTTCTCACTCGCAGCCAAGTGTGTCATGAGGTGCACATTAAATGACACATTAGCTGTGCCATATAACCCCTGAAACTCCCTGACAATTTTTTTCAATGCCTGCTCGGCTATCACCACCTCGGCCTCTCTGATCCTTTCTTGCAGGAGATGATATACTGCAAAAACCAAAAGGAAAAGATGATTCCAGTATTTTCTGGGGAGGATGCCATTTAAAACAGGCAAAGCATAAAACAAAAGAAACGACCTCCACTCAGACGCCTTCCAGAACTTCCTTTTTCACATAGATTGTGGTAATCTTGTGATCTCAGTTGGTGGTGAAATTCTTTTAAGCACTTCGTCGATCTGCTCAGTTTGGGTGCCTATGTACCAACCATGCTGATGGTTTGTGGAATCTAACCACAGAGAAGTCAGCTGTCTTGTAACTCCAAGGCATACACTATGCTGATATTCTGGAACAAAGCCTTGCACCATTTGGAATTTGTCTAGTTTCATTAGTTGACTTGGGCCTTTCACTCCCATTATGGGCTGCTGAGGTGTTGCATTCATGGCATTGTCAAAATGCTCAACTTCTGTACGAAGACGGGGTTCAGGAATAACATATGGGTAGGAGCCTCCACCTCTGTGGTAACAGAAGTCACAGCCATAAATGCCATTAACCGGTTTCTTATTTTGGAGAAGTGGCCTAGCAACTGAATCTGCAGTACATACAAGTGCATGCACCAACCATCTCCCCAGGTGATCCCATTACTTTGCAGTTCCTGTAGCCAT
This sequence comes from Sander vitreus, assembly GCF_031162955.1. Taxonomy (NCBI): domain Eukaryota; kingdom Metazoa; phylum Chordata; class Actinopteri; order Perciformes; family Percidae; genus Sander; species Sander vitreus. Next base: position 22,874,322 of record NC_135864.1, on the reverse strand, counting down.
ACCTGAAAACTCAGAAGGGCTGAAAAAGGTGACACATTGAAAAAGGTGACACCCCCCCCCACACCCCCCGGAGAAGAAAATAAAGGGAAAACATTTTCCCAGTGCTAAAACGATACTTTTAAAACGGTGCATATATATAATGAATGATATATATATATATATTCGAATGCAGCACGAGGTTGGCGAGGCGAATTTCAAGTGAACGCAACATCTGTCATACGTTCCTCTCCAGTGAAATACAGACACACTTTTACACTGTTTAGCTGTCAGCATTATAAACATGTTTACACCAGCTGCTAGCCAACGGTAGGTTAACGTTACCTGCTGCCAAGTGTAGTGTTAACTAGCTAACGGTAGGCTAACGTTACCTGCTGTCAAGTGTAGTGTTTACTAGCTAATGGTAGGCTAACGTTACCTGCTGTCAAGTGCAGTGTTTACTTCCGTGACATGTGGCAATGTTTAGGTTGCCTCTAACGTCCGAGCATCAGAGAGAAGCGCAGGCATTTCAGTGGCACCGAAATCCGCGTTGCAATTCAGTCCGGTAGATAACAGTCGTTAAGGGACCGGTGCCGTATTAGCACCGGGTCTCGGACCCCCCCCATACCCCTCAAAATGAAAACTCTTCGGATCTACACGATTCACGTGGATGACATTTTCGCCAAAAAGCGACTAGTTTGCATTATATATATTTTATGTTTATTATTATTTAGGCTTGCTCTCTCCAAACCAAAGACAAGGAACACATATGTTGTTCTTCCTGTCTGTAGGGTGTAGTTCTATGCTTTGGCACTGAATAGGCCATATTTGACATCTAGAGCTTTTAAAAACAGGGATTCCATCACTGTTCCAGATCAGACTGATGTCATCATCATCTGTTTTCACCACTATCTTTGGATTTTGATGTTGGGATTTCCCGGAATCTCTTTAATTTGCAAAGATAAACTGATAACCAAAAAATATGAACCCTTTTCTAGACTAGCATCGACATCAAATTCTGCCTCACACAGAAAACACTGTGTCAAACCACATTCTTTGTTCCAATATAATTTGAACACTGATGGCAGTAGAAATGGGGCACATACTCGCCATAGTGGCCATAGGATTTATGGAAGAGATACGAGGTTGCTGGTCTCAGTGCAGGGAAAAGTTCATGAAAAATCCATAAAAGATGGTCCAGAGAAATCCCGGCCAGGTTATGCCTCAGGACGTAGGCCATTAGAAGGAGCAAACTTTGACCTTTGGTAATTGATGCTCCAGGGTACAAAATGTCATCTCTACAATTTCCATCCTACAAAATGACACATTCAGTACAATGAACAAAACATTCTCAAGTATTCAGGTTTATCATATCTTGTCAAGTTTCTAATAATTTCAAAATGCCCTATATGAATGACACAGTACACATTAACTTTGCTCTACTACCCGAGCAAAATCTAACACGAGTAAAAGATTATAATTATTTGTGATATGTTATTTGCTAAATATGATTACACATGAAATGTATGCATTATTTTGGGAACCCTTGGGATCGAGCAATGACTTCATCTAACCATTTTTAGTTTAGTATTAGTCTCTGTGCTCTGATGGGTTTTGATAAGTTGTCATCACTGAACTTAAATTTACAGATATTTTAGGGATTCCTTGTATCTCAAATATTTTTTGAGTTCAAACATCAGACCATATAGTAAAATGCTACGTCTAATCATCACTATGATCAAGATTTTCTAGAATCTTGTGCCTTGCTGCACTCTTTGGGCATGGTTTTATGTCAGCCAGAGATTTCAATTCAGCTTTATTGTAGCCTGCTGAGCAAAATGGAAGTGCCTGACATGAAAATAAAGTTTTTGTTATTCTATTCTATTCTATGGCAGAGGAATGAAATTTGTTGTTCAGATTGTGTGCATCAAGTCATCATAGCAAATCACTCCTGTAAAAGAAAAACTAAACGCACAAAGATGAACGCTGGCCTGTAAGTAATTGTAATCTTACCTGTGATGGATTTCGGTTGGGTTTCTCAGCCTCTGGTCCTTGCATTGTCTGGTGCTCTCCTATATCAACCACATTGTCCTCAGCAGCTGATCCATTCTGAAGTTGGCACAAAGTGTGTGGCAAGTTAGTCACTGAATCTGGTGTTATTTTGGTATTGAGTGGGATCTTAAAGCACTAGAAGTAAAGCAACTTGCTCCAACTGCTCCACTCTGAAATTTGAAAAATGTGTGAGCTAGTTTGTTACGTTGTAGGAGTCAGTTCCTCTAAATACAAAATACCAATAAACTAACATAGTGAACAAATGTGTATTACCTGTGTCCTGACCTGCATTTTTTTTTTATTCTGCACACTATTGCCACTAACCTATAGGTTACTACTACTAGATATTTTGTTGTACTACACTCTGCCCCATATTGTATTACACACACACAACCCACTTTTCTTGGCCATCCTGAACAATTTGGTGTATGATTTATGTGAATATCATACATTGTTCCATCATGAAGACTGACTGTTTTGTTATTACTGGACATAAGTTTCCACACAGACATCCGGTACAGACATGGGTAGTTACAGGGTAGTTCATTACATTAGCCTATAGACTGGCACACAGGCCTACTGCTGTCTACAGGAAACCATCCAAATGTAAGTAATTCAACAATGGTTGGTTACATTGTTACAAAGTAAAAAAGTAAATAATAGACAATTAGGCTATAAGGAATGAATTATGCATTGTCAGTGTCCTGACCTTACTGTCAGCTCTCTTCCATTTTCCTGCTGTTGGCTGCAGTGGTGCATCATGGTGAGCTGGAGGCTGTAAGCAAAACAATTGTCACCATCCATGTCAGTGCAGAAAATAAAATCTAACCAAGTGTATCCATCTTTGTCTGCTTATGCGGTATCGGGTCGCGGGGGTAGCAGCTCCAGCAGGGGACCCCAAACTTCCCTTTCTCGAGCCACATTAACCAGCTCCGACTGGGGGATCCCAAGGCGTTCCCAGGCCAGGTTGGAGATATAATCCCTCCACCTAGTCCTGGGTCTTCCCCGAGGCCTCCTCCCAACTGGACGTGCCTGGAACAGCTCCCTAGGGAGGCGCCCAGGGGGCATCCTTAACAGATGCCCGAACCACCTCAACTGGCTCCTTTCGACGTGAAGGAGCAGTGGCTCTACTCTGAGCTCCTCACGGATGACTGAGCTTCTCACCCTATCTGTAAGGGAGACAACAGCCACCCTCCTGAGGAAACAGATTTCGGCTGCTTGTACCCTGGATCTTGTTCTTTAGGTCATGACCCAGCCTTCATGACCATAGGTGAGGGTAGGAACGAAAACTGACCGGTAGATTGAGAGCTTTGCCTTCTGGCTCAGCTCTCTTTTCGTCACAACGGTGCGATAAATTGAATGTAATACCGCACCCACTGCGCCGATTCTTCGACCAATCTCCCGCTCCATTGTCCCCTCACTCGCGAACAAGACCCCAAGGTACTTGAACTCCTTCACTTGGGGTAAGGACTCATTCCCTACCTGGAGAAGGCACTCCATCGGTTTCCTGCTGAGAACCATGGCCTCCGATTTAGAGGTGCTGATCCTCATCCCAGCCGCTTCACACTCGGCTGCGAACCGATCCAGTGAGTGCTGAAGGTCACAGGCCGATGATGCCATCAGGACCACATCATCTGCAAAAAGCAGCGATGAGATCCCCAGCCCACTGAAATGCAACCCCTCTCCACCCCGACTACGCCTCAATATCCTGTCCATAAATACTACAAACAGGATTGGTGACAAAGCGCAGCCCTGGCGGAGGCCAACTCTCACCTGAAACGAGTCCGACTTACTCCCGAGAACCCGGACACAGCTCTCGCTTTGATCGTACAGAGATTGGATGGCCCTGAGAAGGGAACCCCTCACCCCATACTCCCGCAGCACCTCCCACAGTATCTCCCGGGGGACCCGGTCATACGCCTTCTCCAGATCCACAAAACACATGTAGTCCGGTTGGGCATACTCCCAGGCTCCCTCCAGGATCCTTGCGAGAGTAAAGATCTGGTCTGTTGTTCCACAACCAGGACAGAATCCGCATTGTTGCTCTTCAACCTGAGGTTCGACTATCGACCGAACCCTCCTTTCCAGCACCTTGGAGTAGACTTTACCGGGGAGGCTGAGAAGTGTGATACCCCTGTAATTGGCACACACCCTCTGGTCCCCCTTTTTGAAAAGGGGAACCACCACCTTGGTTTGCCACTCCTTAGGCACCATCCCAGACTTCCACGCAATGTTGAAGAGGCATGTCAACCAAGACAACCCCTCCACACCCAGAGCTTTAAGCATTTCTGGACGGATCTCATCAATCCCTGGGGCTTTGCCACTGTGGAAAATTGACAATCCCCCATCATCCTCCAGCTCTGCCTCTACCTTAGAGGGCGTATTAGTCGGTTTTAGGAGTTCCTCAAAGTGCTCCTTCCACCGCCCTTTTACCTCCTCAGTTGAGGTCAACAGCGTCCCATCCTTACTGTACACAACTTGGATGGTTCCCCGCTTCCCCCTCCTGAGGTGGCGAATGGTTTTCCAGAAGTACCTTGGTGCCGACCGAAAGTCCTTCTCCATGTCTTCTCCGAACTTCTCCCACACCCGCTGCTTTGCTTCTTTCACAGCAGAGGCTGCAGCCCTTCGGGCCCTTCGGTACCTTGCAACTGCCTCCGGAGTCCTCTGGCATAACATATCCCGGAAAGACTCCTTCTTCAGTCGGACGGCTTCCCTGACCACCGGTGTCCACCACGGTGTTCGTGGGTTACCGCCCCTTGAGGCACCTAAGACCCTAAGACTACAGCTCCTCGCCGCAGCTTCAGCAATGGAAACTTTGAACATTGTCCACACGAGTCTTCCCCCACCCCCTGTCCCAACTCACCACCAGATGGTGATCGGTTGACAGCTCCGCCCCACTCTTCACCCGAGTGTCCAAAACATACGGCCTCAGATCAGATGAAACGATTATAAAATCGATCACTGACCTTTGGCCTAGGGTGCTCTGGTACCAAGTACACTTATGAGCATCCCTATGTTCGAACATGGTTTTCGTTATAGACAACTAGCACAGAAGTCCAACAACAAACAACCACTCTGGTTTAGATCAGGGAGCAGGTTCCTCCCAATCACACCTCTCCATGTGTCTCCATCATTACCCACGTGCGCGTTAAAGTCCCCCAGCAGAACTATGGGGTCCCCGACTGGAGCCCCATGCAGGACTCCACTCAAGGTCTCCAAGAAGGCCGAATACTCCGAACTCTTGTTTGGTGCATATGCACAAACAACAGTCAGAGTTTTCCCCCCCACAACCCGCAGGCGTAGGGAGGCGACCCTCTCGTCCACCGGGGACAAACTTGGCGTCAATCGGCCATTAGATGGCGGTTTTAAGTTTTTTTAATTAATCAGCAAAATATTGATATATGGGAAACCTACTCTGCTAACTACTCCTGGGGCGTGAGTCCGATCGACACGAAAACTGGCATATAGACTCGGAGGACCCTCGTGACAAAAAGTTATCAAAAGAATTTTAATAGCTAAAACAATGTGCAAGTTACAGAGGACCAACTTCATGTAGGTGGGTGTCGAAACAGGAACGGTTGTATCTTGCACACGGCTATTTCCATGGACACAAAACTTAAGACAGTTGTTTCTCATGTGCCAATGAGGCTGTGTGCCAAATAGGCCATCAATCGGCCTTTAGATGGCACCGTTTTCATTTTTTATAATTAATTAGCAAATTCGCTTTGAGCGAAACCTTTTTTTTTCTCAACTCCTCCTAGAGCGTGAGTCCCATCTGCACAAAAATGTACACGTAGACTCGGTGGACCTTCATGACAAAAAGTTATCAAACGAATTTTGATAGCTAACACAATGCGCAAGTTACAGAGGACCAACTTCCTGTAGGGGGCTGTCGAAACAGGAAGTTGTGTATCTTACCAAGATTTATTCCAATTGACACCAAACATGACACAGTTGTTCCGCATATGGGCTTGAGCATCCCTGCCAAATCTAGAGTGAATCGGCCATTAGATGGCGTTGTTAGAATTTTTTTTTTTATTAATTAGCCACATCGCGATATATGGGAAACATACTTTGTCTAACTCCTCCTGGGCTGTGAGTCCAATCTGCACAAAAACTTGGATATAGACTCGGTGGACCCTCGTGACTAAAAGTTATCAAAAGAATTTTGATAGCTAAAACAATGCGCAAGTTACAGAGGACCAACTTCCTGTAGGGGGCTGTCGAAACAGGAAGTTGTGTATCTTACCAAGATTTATTCCGATTGACACCAAACATGACACAGTTGTTCCGCATATGGGCTTGAGCATCCCTGCCAAATCTAGAGTGAATCGGCCATTAGATGGCGTTGTTAGAATTTTTTTTATTAATTAGCCACATCGCGATATATGGGAAACATACTTTGTCTAACTCCTCCTGGGCTGTGAGTCCAATCTGCACAAAAACTTGGATATAGACAGACAGATAGATATAGACATAAAAGAATTTTGATAGCTAAAACAATGCGCAAGTTATGGAGGAACAACTTCCTGTAGGTGGCTGTTAAAACATGAACGGTTGTATCTTGGCAAAAGTTATTCCGATTTACATGAAACTTAGAATGTGTGGTCTACATGTGACTTGTACTTTGATTATACAGCTGGCATATTTGAATAACTATTGTCGAGCACTGCAACAGATCAAGATTCAAAAATCAAGACTAAGCAGTAGATGGCTATGAATGGACCCAGGAATTGGACCTACCCAACAGTCGGTTCCCACATCCAATCAGTGTGCGCAGCATCATCGACATCCAATCACTATATAGAAGTTTGGGCGGCAATTAGCTACACAGCTACAATGTAGCCAAATAGTAATGTTTGAAATTCATCACTGATACTCAGGCGGTAACAGGGTAAAGTTAGCACAATGTATGGGTTGTTTTATTTCGTAGACGGGTCCGTTATTGCAGATAGTACATCTATTATACAGGATGCATATAGAAATGCTGATATTACAGTCACCTGCAAGGAAGACCTCCAGTCCCGGGAAGGCTGGATAGAGGTGATTTTGCCAGCTAAACGCAGGCAAGATCCGAAGCCGGTTGCAGCCAAACTGCTGTTCATGGCGGGTAAGTTCTAAAACATTGAAAATATTCTGAATACTCTTTGTAACATTAACTAACCGACTACTGTCATGTAATTTAACGTTACTGATGATGAAGTGCTTGAAACATACATACATAAAGTTCTATAAATACAGTCTATGGGTTGAAAGATGCTAGCCAGCAATATTAGCTAATGCCAGATTGCTAACCTAAGAAAATGGTGGAAGGTTAGGCTTGTCATGATGGGTTGAAATATAATTTCTTCAAATACAGTTCTGATATATTATGCATTAATAAGATGATTGATTAATGTGAGGCAGTTACGTTAGAATGAGATAACATGTGCTTCAAGTATATTAGTGTAATTAATAAGTTCTCCTGTAGAGAACGCTCCAACACCAGCGTTTACAGACCCATATAGCTTATCTTTAAAGTGTTTGGCTTAGGTTCTAGTGAAGGTTTAGCTAGCTAGTAGTATTATGGAATTCGTCATCGCTATGCAGCATGTCCATTTAATGAAAATTCAGATAATTGGTTAAGACAAAGTTAATAAAGTAATTCGGATGTTGGGGACAACATATTTATCACGAAGGTGCAACAGGTGAAAATATAGAACAAATGCAGTTGTGTCAAGGAGACATTTTCAATGTACAGAGGGGATGGACTCCCGCCGTAACATGGTATGGACATTACAAGTGCCCAATACTGATGAAAGTACAATCAGGGATAAATGAAATGACAGTGACATTCCTGTCTTGAAATTATTATTTTTTATTAATAAAAGGTCACATTGAATTTGTATTTTATGTGTTTCCTGTTAAGTTAATTGTGAACAGTAATGTTTGAAAAAGGTAATTGAAATTTGTTACATTTAGAATGAACTCTGTTTACAAAGTAATTAATGCAAATAATGGGTCTTCTTCACAGAAAACTACAAAGAAGTAGTCCAGAAGCGTGTTGCTTTCCTCAAGGTGGGGGGGGGGGGGGAGGATATATGGTCTTCCTTCGGTCAGTCTGGCCAGGAGAAGGGGGTGGTGAAGCAAGGAATGACCGTAAGCTTGATTTATGACTTAACAGTTATGGAACATTGTGATTCCAGTTTACAAATAATGCTGTGTCATCGTAGAATATGTTTGCCATGGGAGTTACATTGTGACATTTTTGCAGACTTTTCCAAGCTGGGTGCACAAGCATTTAGCAGATTTAGCCAGCAAATATCAATTTGAAATGATAAATATTACTTAAAAGACTGTGAAACAAATCAAGTTAGCTATTTTGTAATACCAGGCATGTTAAGTCAAGATTCAGTCTCCTGTTACAAATACTGTCAGAGTGATGGATGGATGGAAGTGGATTCTTGGAAAGTGTGCTGTAGTCGCAACATGAAGAAATGCACTTGTAGAAGCTATTAAAAATTAGTCTCTGCAGTTACTTAAAGTGGTGGTGTGGAAATGTTCAAAATCATTTTCTTAAACAACATGTACGTTGTCAGTCTGGTTCACAGATGGCCAAGATGGGCGAACAGCTCAAGATGGACCTCAAACGGCAACCTACAAGTCAACTCAGTTCTACTCCTGCTAGATATGAGTCTGATTCCGATGACACATGTTGCGATATTTTTGATCCACCCAAAAAAAACAAAAAATGGAAAGTTTAAAAATTTAACTGACTTCATCAAATAATGTGCAGTGTTCCCCTTAATTGTCAGAGTTTACAGTGGTGGATTATAGCCTATTTGTGCTGAAATGCATGCACTAGCACACTTTGCGCTTGAATTGAATTATGTCCCAGTACCAAAGTCCAAACCAAACCTACAAACCTATACCCTTGGTGCTCAGGGTAAAGCTTGTGATATAGCAGAACTGCATTTTTGTGAAAATGAGTTACTATTCAAGAGTGTATGAACTCTGTTGATTTATACACACACTCACACCATGAAAATTGTGTTTTGCCGTGTGTGTGATTAGGAGTGTATAGCTGCCCTTTTTGTTTAAGGTAATTAGGTTGATGTTTTCTGCATAGGTGATTGAGACCATTGAGGAGGAGGAGGACGCCATCCCTCAGGTGGAGTCTCAGCGGCCAGGGACAGTGCCTGCAGTCTTTGTTGAAATGGATGAGGACAGTTTGAAGGCTCTGAAAGGTGGGTGGGTGTATATGTATGCTAGTGATGCCAGGGTTATCTCTGCCACCACCTGAACCCTCCCATACACCTGCAGTCATTGTCATTGAGGTCATGAAGTCAACTTTATGAATTCAAGACATGCATCCCACTGTTAATTTGAACGTGTTATGTCTTAGAATACAGACCTGACTTCCCACATTACAAATTTGAAAATAATCCACTTAACTCTGCCATTTTTGCCGTCATTGACTACTGTTAATACTCCTTGTTTGAATTTCACTGATTAAGCAATATGGCAAAAGTGACAATGGGGTTGGTACGGATATAACTACAAGGCCTCTGGCAGAGTGGCACAGGTACCAATACCATGACCACAAGTGTCATATTGCTTTTATACATCTGTTCCCCTTCCATCGCGATTAAAGATATAAAATTGCGTTTTCAATCATTTATGTAGACTTATTCATTTATTTATTTCATCCACTCCAATAAATAGTTCTAATCTTCCATCTCTGTTGCCAAGCATCGCAACATATCATCAAGAGAAGGGTCCAGTGAGACAGGCTATATGGTCTTATTCACATAAGAATTTGCAGCAGTTGCTTGCAGGGTTCCCACAGGTCATGGTATTTTTGGAATTTGATAATTTTTGGGGCAAAGTCATGGAATATCAGGGAATTTTGTTTTAGCAGTTTAAAATTGTCTTGCCAAAATACATCAATACAAATATATTTCCACATAAAATTGGTGTATATCTGGTTATTAGCTTTACTGCTTGCTTGAGCAGTTGTGGTTAACCCAACTTCAATTCAAATTCAATGCCCATTTATTCATCTCCCACTCTAAAAAGTAAAAGATGCTTGAACGCTACGAGGGTGCTTTGAAATCTTTGGTCAGTTAGTTTATTACGCCATTCATAGTTGGTCATGGAAGTTCTTTTTTTTTTGTCTGGGAAAGTCATGGAATTTTACATTTGACTTAACTTGGGAACCCTGTGCTTCTCTATACTTCACATGCTAAACTGAACATTCGCCCTACTCCATCTTCACACTCAATAATGGAATTTCTGCCCTGTGGCTTTGAGTGAGTGGAACACTCATGTCAGACATGCATGCTAGCGGTGAAAAGTATGAGTAAGGATCCTCATCCAATCAGAAATAAATAAAAGTTAAACCAGATGTAGCTGTTGTGAAATGACATTTATATACATATGTGCTATTTTGTGTCACAATGTGATACTTATTCTTTGTGTCATAATGTGATACTGACCCTTTTTATACTATATCCTTATTTTAGATCTGCCAGGACTGGTGTCTTCACTCAAAACAGTCCTAAACAAAATGGCAGATTCACCTTTGTCTTCCATGAATTCCAGCCAAAGTGACTCACCGCGCACAGGCAGTCACACTGGCAGTGAAGAAGACATGGTATGACTGAAGGACCTTAAACCGATCCTTGTTATGTCTTTGTTATGATTGGGTGCAATAAGCATACAAAAAAATAAAATCTTACAAGATCGTGGAGGTAGGGCTGCACGATTATGGCCAAAATGATAATCACGATTATTTTGATCAATATATTGATCACGATTAATTATCATGATTATTTGTTGATTTTAACCAAAACAAATTTTATTATCACATAGGCTAATTATAACTGCTTTCACATCCATAATGTGCTACATTCCTCCTTTATTGAAGGATACTATGAAGGAGTATGCCATTTAAGTTGTTGTGCGACCGCTTTCCACACATACGCGTTTGCCGTGAAATTATACAGGCAACGCAATTTTCTGTTCATGTTAACGGCGCATGTAAAAATCCGGTGCCCGGTATCTATCAGACGAAATAGCAACGCGGATTACGGTGCCTCATTACGGTGCCACTTAACCCTTGTGTTGACCTCGGGTCACATTGACCCGTTTAAAATTTTTGTTTTATATCAGAAAATATGGGATGTAGAAATAAGCGCTGAAAATGTGTAGAAGAAAAATTTTAAAATGTAAAACGTTGGAAAAAGCAAAAACAAATTGTGAAAAAAGGTGTCAAAAATGTCAGAAAAAAAAGTGTTTTTTTTCAAGGTTGAAGGGAAGACAACTTATCTGCATTGTACTCTGATGCTCCAAAACAGACGTTAGAGGCACCAGAAACATCGCTGCATGTCACGCTAGTAAACACTAATAACACGTTACACAGCAGGTAACGTTAGCCTACCATCAGCTACAGTAGTAACTGGATTAAACACGGCTAAAATGCTAACAGCTAAACAGTGTAGTGTGACTGTATTTCACTGTAGAGGATTAAAACAGCGGGACGTACAACAGTCTGCCGCTAAAGCTATGAGCTAAAAGACTCAAACTAGCACTGGTCAACAACACAGACGGGACAAAATGTTGCGTTTACTGGTAAACTGGTAAACCTCATGACGACTCATGACCGACTGCTATCTGTTGTGGAATTTTCCTCAGGTTACTCTGTCCTCGGTCCTCTGTGACTGTCTACATCTAAACTAAGCTGCGCGGTGCAGGGAACAACTCTGATTGGCTCATGGAGGCACGTGATCAGAGAGTGGTTTACGGAGCTTTGGAAAAAAAAAACTTTGATACAGAGCGTTCTATGAACGGAATGAAGCATTTTAAATATCGCTCGATCACGTGAATTTGATCGTGGGAAGCCAAAATCGTGATCGTGATTAAAATTTGATTAACTGTGCAGCCCTACGTGGAGGTACTGTTTGTGTTAAAACTCTTGAAGCCAAGACACGTGCCAACCTGCCCTATAGAGAAGTGTTTGTAATTTACCTTTTGTCTTAATCTGCTTGTGTGTTTTCACAGGTGTCATTGGGCAACTCATCAGTGCAAGTCCCAAAACGCCTCTATCTGAGGCTGAGTGGGAGGAGGATGTCCCTCTTCACACAGGAACTGGCTACATTGGTGTTTGGCAGGGAAACTTTGGCCAAGGCAACCCTCACATGGAAAGGAAAAAAAGGCGAGCTGAAGGAGCAGCTTGAGCCAGAAAAAAACAACGCAATTATAAGTACAGTAATGTCATAATTATGAATCCAAATCCATTGTCATGATTGATTGACAAATCCATTATCATCATTAATTGTATTTCAGTGTTATACATTGTCTATCTTATTTTAATTCATGCCCATGTCTCTTTCCTGTTTTCACAGATGCAGTGAGGGAGCGATTCCCCAACACCGAGGTGGCAGAGATTCGGGCCCTTCTACGGAGGAAGTGCAACAGTGAGAGCAACAAGGCCTCTAGTAATTCAAGTCAGAGCTAGATGTGCATGTGTAGTAAGTTGTTCGCCATTGTTCTCTTCCCGGCATTTCAGAGAAAGTCAACTGTTCAAGGTTGCTGCTTTTGCCAATATCTGCTTTTGTGTGTTACTTTTGTGTCAATAATTAAGATCCTTTTCTGAAATGCAATTTGTAATCTGTTGATGTAATGCACTTGAACGGAATTGTAATATAATACACTTGTAGTGTAATAACAACATTCATGCTTAAGTATAACAAAATGGGGATAAAAGTACAGATGAAATATACTTCAAACAATTTGTTTCTACCTTACACTATAATAACTGCACTGAAAGTACGTTTCAGTGTTTAGGTTGTAATTGAACTTCACTTCAAACACATTATTATTGTCATAGTGGGACACTTTAAAAGCACTAAATATAGTTAGGAAGTGCATTTGTAGATCACTTGAAATATTACAGAGGCATACTAAATTAACATAGTTTATAGTAATTATAAGTATGATACTTATGCAGTATGCACAAAATGTACTTAAACACAACTGTAAGTTGCGCTGCAATGCCTTTTTAAGTGTATTTCCATTAGAATGGCGATACAATGCAATTGTACTGTAAGTGTGCTTAATTGCTCATGAATCTTGATTTTCATTAGTTTATTTTAGTGCACTTGAAGTTTAAAAAAAGTTGTTCCATTTGAGTATGCTACTTACACTGTGTAGTCAAATAGATGTTAAGTTGAAGTTAATACATAATTGAATACACTTAACTATACTTGGATTTGACAAAAATAGTACAAAATGTAGAAAATCTACTTATACTAGTACACTTTATTAAAGTATATTTTAAAAATAATTTTAAATTTTCACCTGGGTTGTTACATGATCTAAATTTTCTTCAAAACTTGCCATTTTCCGCGTGTAGCTTGCTAGCTCGAAGTTTGTTGTTTCCTGAGGCGAACGGAGTTTGAGAACGGCAACACACAGAGAGCTTAAGGTGAGGGACATATGGCAATTATCCTGAAAATGTGCTTCCGTTGATCCAGACTAAGTGCTAGTTAGCAAATGTCATGCTAAAACACTAAACGAAGATTATGAGCATGGTAAACATGATAGACATCAGCATGTTATTGTCATTTTCATTGTGTATATGGTTTCATGCTGATGTTAGGATCTCACTCAAAGCTCTGCTAGGTTCACTCTCCCAGAGCTGCTAGCATGGCTGTGACACTTACCCTTGTTTTAACCCAAGTCATGATCTTCCCCTAACCTTAACCAAGTAGATGAACCAGATCAAACTTTAGCCAAAGAGTTGTCAGACCAGAAATGGACAGCCATCTGTTTTCTTTCTGGAAAGTAGTGACAAAGATGCCGAGAGGGGCACAGGATCAGAAAACACCCACAGCGTTGAGAATTGCTTTTTATAACACATTATTAAAGTCAGCCATCACCTCTGATGCTAATATAGCATTGGCTTACAATGATTAGTAGCTTTTTTTATTTTTTTATTAGCGAAAGCCCCCTCAGAGCTTTTATATGAAGTTCATGGTGTTTATCCAACTGCTTCTGTGCGTTTATGGTCCAGCATCACTAGATTTTGATTTTCCCCTTTCTCCGTGTTCTGCTTTTATGTTTACCCCGTCTGCTTCTTTCTCCCTTTCTCTTGGTTGAAGGGCAGTGGAGAGGGGAGAGAAAGTGAGTAGTGAGCCATGCATCAACCACAAGCATTGGTAACCACACTCTCAAATGCTTATGTCAGATGTTATAAAGTGCCCATGTGGGCCTTATGAAGGACCCCTGTGTGCCATCTCTAATAAAGGGCCCTTCTATCCCCATAGCGACTCACGGAGTGGTCTGGCCAGGGTCTTGATCCTAAAAATAAAGAAACATACATATGCATTTTAGGAATTGGTATATTTGTGTCATAGAGAATTCATGCACACTCACTGATGCTCACACCAGAGATTTATTCAGAAGAGACATTAAAAAAGAAAAAAAGAGAGGGCACTTCATGGGGTTTAATTAAAACGATTTATTACAGTTTTTCAGTCTGACAGCAGCATTAAAATAAGCAGTCTCCTGACCTTTTTTTTCAGACGGCATTGGGATGAGGTTGGGAACATGTTGGTCAGCACTGCTGTTTACAGAGCTGCCAAGCAGTTGACATACTGTCCAAATAGTAGCACTTAATCAGTGAGATTTCCCCAAAGAACAAAATGTACAGAGCAAACAGAAACACCCGTGCTCAGTTCGTACCTCCCACGACTCACACCAGAGAATTTGTGTCTCGAAGCACTTCTGGCCCATGAAATCAAGGGGCGTACGTAAAGCCAGGCTGACAACCCAGTTAACCAGCCCTATGCTGCTCGATGTGGATGTGAAATGTGGGAGCAAGAGGCTTTAAGGAATTTTAATATTTTTCCTATTTCTTCTATTGGCAATATTTCCATACTAACATGACTACTTGTATGTGAAGGGGGTCACAAAGAATTATCACCTGCCTCTGCGACTCCCCTCATCTCTACAGAGCATTATGGCATCTTTCAGCTCATTGTTTTGTTTTCTGGCCCCCCAACTCATACCTCTCTCACTGCTTGGGCGCAGAACACAGCTGTTTTTAGCAAAGAAGCTCTAAAAACAGACCGTTCACTGACAGACTGACTGCAGGACAGACTCGCTGGTGAACATAGTGGAGCATTTAGCAGCTAATGAGCCAAATATTCCCCTCAAGAGTTGGTAGAGGCCAAAATCAGTGCTAAAAGGAGAGTGAATACTGGACTTGAACTTGTCAGGGTGTGCAGAAACACGACTCCAAATGAATGCTAATGTTTCTTTATATCTGCTGGATGCGCAAATAGTCAACTGTTTGCTAACAAGTCCTCCATATCAAGTTAAAAGGTGATAATATCTTAGTGTTGTGTTGAGAGCTTGTTTCTGCTGCACCCAAGTGGCCAAAAATATTACTTCTTGAAGGTTTAACTAAAGTAAAGAAAACGTATGGATGCCTTTTAATTATTCCGCGTGCAGTGTGCACTATACTGACAACTGAGATTAGGCTCTTAGCTCAAGATCAGTTAATGAAGTATAGTTTGTTAATTTTAGTGAAGACTTACTTGACTTAAACCCTTTTGCTCTTTGGGGAGCATAGGTCAGTCATGAACTTCCTCCAGCTGGTTCGGTATTGAGCGATCTTCTCTGCTTCCTTCCAAGATGTTGCTGCTTTCTTGAGTTCTGCCTTGACAGACCTTTTCCAGCTGTTTCTTGGTCTTCCTGGCTTTCTTTTTCCTTGTGGGTTCCAGGTGCCAAGGCCTGTCTGGTCGTGTTGGAGGGTGGTTTTCTTAAGGTGTGCCCGATCCAGCCCCATAGACCTTTTTCACGGCAGACATGTTGACATGTCATAGTAGGTCTGACATGTTGACATGTCATAGTAGGTCTGACATGTTGACATGTCATAAAACCATTAATGATGGCTGCATTCCACTTAGGAGAGGCCCTGGTATTGTGCATGCTGACTCACTGAAATAGTTCACTGGGACACTTGATGGAATTGAGCCATCGTTAAGGTTATCAATTTCAGCTGTGCTTTTCCTACTATGACAAGTCAAAAATGTCTGCTATGAAAAAGGTCAATTTCCTGCGTTTGATTTGAGTTTCAATTTGTTCTTGTTGTGTGGTTTGCCAGAGCTCTTCATTTGTAATTGTGTTAGGCCAGTAAATTTCCAGGATGTGTTGCAAGCATCTGTTAACGAATGTTTGGAGCTTAATCTTAGTAAAAGTAGACCAAAAATGGAAGAAAGGGAAATGGCAATGACTGAACTGTCAACTTCAAGCCATTCTCTGACATACAGGCTCCTTCCTCTTTCTTTGACTTTCTTATCTTACTCTTTCTTCTGCTCTGAGGCTCTTCATCCATTTCCCTGTCACTTTTTGTATCTTGTCTGTGATGATGCTTGCAGAGGGGTAATTGGAATGTGTGCACGTGTTTGTGTGTGTGTGCATGTGTTAACGCAAGTGTGTGTTTGTAATGGGTGTTGGGGTGATGGGCGAGGGGGGGGGGGTTGGGTCTCTGTTCCACGGATGTCATAATTAGGAACTGGAATTCTGGGAATTCCTGCTAAGGTTGGACGGTCATAGAACTTTTCATCTTCTGCAGAAGCACAGCCCCCTCTCAGCCGCTGGCCTTACGGAAAAATACAACATGTTCCAACACACACCATCACAGCAATCAACACACATCATAAACAACAAATAGCCCAAAACATCCCAGAATTGTAACCTCATGGCACTGAGGTTCACAAGCATCTGTGACATGTTGGTTTGATCTGGACCCAACCACTAATTCAAGTGCTGGCTAATTAACCTCAACTATTCTAAATATATCATGTGCTTTATTTATATCGCTATCAAAAAGTAGTCCCTTCCAAACAACGGAAAAAAAGCTAAATGCACTCCTCATCAGTACAATAAAACGCTTTATTCTTTATAGATAGGTAGTCTTATATAAGGCTGTTAAATTATCCATTATAACCGATGGTGTTTTCTGTAAACACAGGCGCCAGTATATACACTCCTCTCCAATCAAGACATGTCAAATAACACTTTTCTAATGAGCTGCCTTAAAGGGTTATTATTGCTCACTAATGCATAGTCTTACAGGGTCCAACTTG
The DNA here is from genome assembly GCF_031162955.1 of Sander vitreus. NCBI lineage: Eukaryota > Metazoa > Chordata > Actinopteri > Perciformes > Percidae > Sander > Sander vitreus. Next base: position 22,857,157 of record NC_135864.1, on the reverse strand, counting down.
TGTCTGACGAGTGCTGGATAATCACAGACACAAATAAGAGTTTGGATATTTCCCATTCAGAATCTGACTTGTTATAACTCCAACATGAAACCAAGTTGGTGAAATAAAAATTGAATATTGTTACTTTTAATGTAGGTATTGGTGCTAAAACATAGTCATTTTACTCATTTTTAGCAGCTGGTTCACAATTTAAAAGTGCATGATGCATCCAAAAACAAGTGTTACATTTGGCTGCAATCAGGCAAACATTTTACACAGCTTAATTCACAATTCCCACTACAGGCCCTCACCTGCAAGGACTGGTTGTATTTTTTTCACAGTCAGTCCTTTGAGTCCCACGTTTTAGGCTTCATCAAGCTGTTAACTTCTTGCTTTGAAAAACGAAAGAGTTGTGTCTGCTTCCAACTTTACTCACGAGGTCTACCTTCTTCAGACCTGGATTCACATAGCGTAGCCGAGACCTCACAGTGCCTTATATGACAGAAATTTGAGAGCACTGCCAAATTCATTGGCAGCCTTAGTGATGTTGGGGGCATGCCACCTTATTAGTTTTTCACAGGTTGGTCTAGCATTAGCTTTTATTGCTTGTGTTGTGGCCAGTGTTGCTTTGTGGAGATAATCGCACAATAAACACATTTAATAGCATAAGCAGATTTGCAAAACCATATTCATACATTCATTACAAGTGAGGCTGCAGCTAATGAACGGTGGGGGGCTAACTTTTTGTATGATGATAGAAATTGTCCCTGGACCACTAAAATATATGTTGAAAGATTTAAGATGGGGGGCAGAGTGTGTGTGTGTGTGTGTGTGTGTGTGTGTGTGTGTGTGTGTGTGTGTGTGTGTGTGTGTGTGTTTGTTTTACGGAGGCAGTCAGTCACTTGTTTCCGTCATGGTAGGAGCGCTGCCAGGAGAAGTGTTGTACTCACTTGGACAGGTGAAATGGGTGGAGCTGAAGAGCCATGTGGTCCAAAAATGCTTCAGACGCTATATCGGGTCAAATGAGCTCACCTCAAAGACATATACACAGTCAGTGTATTCATTTTTTTTCCATATTACCAGCAAGTGAATAAATGAATGCATAGATGGATGAATAAGGCTGCTATAAGCCCTCTCAAACACATTTACACACCAGAGCCCACATTTTGGTCTTACAGTGGAAAGAGGTATTGTTCCACTACAAGAATACTGTGAGCCAGCTTGTCTTCTAACACAGTCTAATGAGGCAGGAACAAATGACTAGCCACTCTAACACTCTTTCTCTACGTGCACTTCTCTGAATATTGTCAATTATCCCCCATGTCTTGGCTGACCTGACTCTGAATGTGGGTCATGGGCTACACAATCACCTGGTAATTACCACAGAGTAAACAAGCCAAGCTAGGGTAGAAGTTTTAATGATTGTCAGGCTGCCACAAAGGACCCTTCATCTCTAATGAGGGGTAAGTGTGTCATATTATGTTGCACAAATCGTTGGACCTGACCATAATGATAAATATAGCCTCCTTGGACCCAATATTATGGGATAAAGACATTTTGGCGGATCAGTGTGATCAAATAGAAGTGTAACCCAGAAAGGCTCCCCGTCGATGCTGTCTAAATTGACCTTACATAATAAGCCCTTTGCTCAGTTTTTGAATCAGATGATTAATTGCTCACCGGTCTTTTCAGCAGCTATGACACCATGTGCCACCCACGGAGTCCGCTCTGGCCTCATGTCTCACTCTCAATAAATGGGGCCTTTGTGTCCCAGCTGCTCTCTTTTGTCCCAGCGTGCCCACCTATCAGAGGGGTCGGCCCCTGTGTCTCTAGCCATGATGACATCACCTCTGCCATCATCGAGGCTAGAACAGCCAAGGTGAGGACTCTCATGGGCATCTACGGGCCATCTCTTTCCCCTTATCACTCAATCACTCCTTTGTGCTGGCGAGGACTGCAGGCTTATATGGACAGTAATGAGACGGAGCACTTTGTAATCTGCCAGCGCTCTAGCAGTATAACCCATACAGAGAAAACTCTATAATAGCACATTGTTTGAGGCAAGTTAAGTGAGGGTCTGAGATGTGGCGCTTTCACACCGGTTGGAATCAGAGCCCAGAGTTTGCCTGCTGAGCTGGGCCAGTAAAACCTCTCTTTTCACGAGTCAGGTGAGCTAACACACCAAAGAGTGCATTAATGGGGGAGAGAGAGAAAGATTTAGCAGCTCAGTGTTACGAAATTACGTGTTTTTCTGTTGTGGTACGCACACAGGCAGTGCAAAACATCAAGTTAACATGCCTAATGACTCAGTTGAGACAGTTTTTCAACTCCTTGGACTCATAAAACTCTGTTGGATGAGGCCAAACATGCACTGTCATCCTGCTAAAACAAGCATGTATTTCTTAAATGCAGCTCTCACAAAGTCAACTTTGAGAAGATACAAGGTTTTCAATTGAAACCATCAAAATGCACACACACACACACACACACACACACACACACAAATGCACACAGTCATAAACTGAGCCAAATTTAGAAAGTAAGATATCATCTTCAGGTTCCTCGAAAACTCTGGTATTTGATATTTCACTGCTTCCTTCTCACGCACACTGCGGGATTGTTCAGCTTCGATTTACTGCTGTTCACATGATGTTTTTTATGGCTATGTCCTGTATCAGCCTGAACTAAACCTTTAATGCCAAATAACAATAAACACCTGGCATTCTTAAGTGAGATGTTTTTTTGCAGAAATTACAGTCGAGCTCAGTCTGGCACATATATTTAAGTTGCATAAATGCTAGTTTTAAAGGAATAATTCAACATGAATTGAAGAAACAATTGATGCCACTGTCATGTCTGTACGATAGATATGAAGCTACAGCTAACAGCCGGTTAGCTTAGCACAAGACTGGTAAAACCACGACCTGTTGTTTTTTTTGGCATGGAGGCAAAATTTAAAATTTCTTTTCAAAAATAATTATGCAGTCAAACACCTCCATTACAGCTCTACCAGAATCACAATTTCCACCTATAAGGTATGTATCGGATAAAGGACCACAAAGAGAGATGTATGGAAATGTAAAATCAAGTTAGTTTCTGTTCACGCTGAAAGGATTTGAGGGGGGAAATACCAGATTGGGGCTGCTTTTACCTGCAGTGTGAACATTGCCCTATTGTCACTCATTTGACAAACAAAAACCCAGAACTATACGTTTTTTATTGAAGTTTCTGTGGGGTCACTCAGGAGTTATTGTCCGGCAGCTTTCCACAACTGAGCCTGAACTTTTAGCCGAATTACACACACACATGCTTCCCGTAAAGTACTATAAGGAGTCTGTAAACTAGTACCATTAATTGCTGTTACAGAAGCCTCCCTCCCAGTGAAGTGACCCCCCATTCACACACAAATACACATACTCAGACACACACACCCCAGCCTGGCCTCTCTGTTGTGGTTTCATTGGTTGATCACTTGCCAGGGCCCCAGGGGTCGCAACTCAGAACACATGTCTGCTTTCTGTATGTTTACAGTACAGCAGTCAAAGTGAATGAACATTACTCCTGTCAAAGCATACCTGTCTATTTTCATATTAAGACATATTAAATATAAAAAATATAAATAAACATATCACTTTAACTGTCACGCAACCATCCGAGGCAACCAAACAGTGCGACAGTCCTCACAGTTAAGATGCAACATAGTTCTCATTACAGGCAGTGAAAGCTCTACGTTGTGTTCAAATTTCCAAGTGACCTCAACACATGACATGACAAGTGTTCGGAGGCTGAAGGTACGGTGGCCGTGGGGCAAAGCACAATGGCAAAACGGAAAAAACACAACATTTCAGCAAAAGAAAAAAACACGACATTTGGTGAAATTCAAACCGTAAAAGGTAGGTACGTATTGGACAGTAATTCCTCCTTGCTGATTGGATGCACTGTCTGTTAGTCTGCGACAAACAAAAGTCCTTCTTCTTTATTTGGATTTCTGGCAGATGCCTTGCAGCACATTGCTGCCTCTCACAGGTTGGGATGATAAGATAAGAAAATCTTATTTATCCTGAGGGAAATTGCTGTGCAGCAGTTGCAATACAAAGTGGGACAAAGAGTGCAAATATAAAAGTATGTACATATAGACATTTCCTGAGGTAAAGCTTTCCGTTTGCTGAGCTGTCATTATAACGTTTAATTGATTGGCACAGCTGTTTCAGAGCTATAAGACCAGTAATGTGACGGGGGGTATTTAATAATCACCACACCCGCTGATCTATATTCACCTTCGACCAGCCCTTTTGCACGTTGCGCTGCTGCACATACATGAACCAAAATAGAATGTATGCATGGAGACGCCCACACAGTCCGTGTGCCTAACCACCTTGTGCTGGCATTTATTATTCAAATATCAACTGAGGGTGCAAAATATTAAACTGATGGTGCAATGCACTTGTAGGAGCCTGTTTCCACTTTGTATTGCAACTGCTGCACAGCAGTTCCCGCTTTCCCTCGGGATAGATAAAGTTTTATTTAATCTTACCATCACAACCTGTGCGAGGCAGCAGTGTGCTGCAAGGCTACCAGTCCGCCGGAAATCCAAAAGAAGATGTAGTTTTGTTTGTCGCAGATTGACAGACATCTAGTCAACAAGGAGAAATCATTGTCCAATAGGAATCTTTTCTGGTTTGAGTCTCACCAAATGCCGTTTTGTTTTCTCTTTCAAAACTCTCGTTATGTTTTGTGAAATGTTGTAGTGCTTTCTGAAATGTTGTGTTTTGCAAATTGCTCTTGTGTTTTCTGTTTTCCGTTGTGCTTTGCCCTTCAGGGCCACCATATAAAGGTCTTCATATAAAGTGCGACATCACCCTGACACACTTACAGAATCTAAACTCAACTTTTATTGGATGACATGTCTTTGCTTCATCTGTTAATGACAATTATTTGATGTGATTGAAAGCTCTAGAATAGCCACTAACATGTTATACTAATACCATAAAATCATCTGTTGAGTGTTTGATGGTACCATATACCATATAGTGATATCCATTATGTGGAGGTTGAGGTAAGATTGTATAAACATACTTAAAATATATGTTTATAGATATGTTTCAAAATACACAGTTGGCTGCTGCCTGCTCACTCATTGCAAACTGTTCTGGAAAACGTGATTATTTTAAAACTTTTGAATTAAGTTTTAAATCACGATGTTCATTCATTTGGTCAGTCAAACCGCTGAATGTTCTTGTTCCCAGTGCCAATGCTTGGCATTTTGTGTTGCATTCAAGTGATGTAGTAAATGGTACCACTTTTCTCCACATTTCGCCAATTCACTTCATTTGTCCTGCAGTGGTGCAATGTTTTAAAAGTGCACTTCACCTGATGATTAAACTTACTCTTCTTGGTCCCCAGCCTTAAAGGGACTGTACTCGATATTTAGAACAATAGAGGAACACGCCGACTTATTGGGACTTTAGCTTATTCACCGTATCCCCCAGAGTTAGGTAAGTCCATACATACCCTTCTCATCTCCGTGCGTGTCGTAACTCTGTCTGACGCCCCCACCGCTAGCCTAGTTTAGCACAGATCCTGGAGGTAACCGGCTCCATCTAGCCTACTGCTCCCAATAAGTGACAAAATAATGCCAACATTTTCCTATTTACATGTTGTGATTTGTATAGTCACAGTGTGTACAAATAACAAGGTCACATGAGACACTGCCATCTTATAACCGTATACAAACTGGGAACTATATTCTCAGAAGGCGAAGAACTGCAACTTCTGCTACTTGGGTGGAGTGATCTGCTCGCAGCACCTGAGAAGCGCTGTGGTGAGGAGCAGAGAGTAACAGCGGTGCTTTTCAGGTGTTGCGCTAATCACTCCGCCCAAGTAGCAGTGCTTCGCCTTCTGAGAATATAGTTCCCAGTTTGTATACGGTTAGAAGATGGCAGTGTCTCATGTGCAGTGTTGGGGAAGTTACTTTTAAAAAGTAGTGTTCGTTCGTTACTCATTACTTCTTAAAAAAGTAATCTGTTACTTTATTTAGTTACCCCCTATTAAAAGTAACTTTTTACTTTACTCGTTACTTTTCTCTGGCAGAGACTGAAGTTAATTATACAAAAACTATCTTTGACCATAAAGTCTCTGGTTTATCAGTGAAGTGTCTGAACTACACTGCAGACTGGATTCTCTACTCACAGAGTGACGGCTGATTCATTATGAACGAGTCCAGCGCGGGTTGTCAGCAGGTCATCGGCGTTACACGGTGTTAGTGTATACTATGTAATGTCTGTATTGACTTGTACCGGTCGCGCAGCCATGATGGTCCTTGTCGTAGACACATGCAGCCTCTTTTCTGGAAATCCTTGCGTGTCCGTGCAACCGACACAAGTCCACAGCAGTCCGCTGCGTGTATGTATGAGGCCATCTCCACCGCATCCATCTGTGAGGTTGTCAGCTTTGTGTCTGCCTGGCTCAGAGCGCCGTCTAGCAAAAAGCCACGAAGCCTAAAACGCTCTCAAAAGTTAGCTTTGGCTGCTTCTCACTTGCCATGATTACTCTGCTACCAGCCTCTGTCACGTCCTGTGTGGAGCTTGTGAGCATGCAGCTGAGAAGGCAGTGTCGCTGTCAAATCTGTCCCTGGGAAAAGTAATGTTGCGCCGAATTGAAAAAGGAACTACGTTTCGTTACCTAATTTTCAGTAGTAGCGCGTTACACTACTGTTTACCCGAAGAAGTAGTTACGTTACTGTAACACCCAACACTGCTCATGTGTCCTTGTTATTTGTACATGCTGTGACTATACAAATCACAACATGTAAATAGGAAAATGTTGGCGTTATTTTGTCACTTATTGGGAGCAGTAGGCTAGATGGAGCCGGTTACCTCCAGGATCTGTGCTAAACTAGGCTAGCGGTGGGGGCGTCAGACAGAGTTACGACACGCACAGAGATGAGAAGGGTATGTACGGACTTATCTAACTTTGGGGGATACGGTGAATAAGCTAAAGTCCCAATAAGTCTGCGTGTTCCTTTAATATAGCAGTAAAAAAAACACGTGAAGATATAGTGGAGTAATAGCGTCTTGAGCAGAGAATGAATTGTGTGTTGTAATCCAACCTTCTCTGTTTCTTTGTTTTGATAGCCGGTCCAGCAGTGCGTGCATGTTAGTGCATGTGAGTGCCTTGTGTGTCAGTATCTCACTCAGAGGGCCGTAACGTAGCGTCAGGATGAGATGGGTTTGGAATGGTCTGTGAGACCCGTGTGGAGGCAATCCCAGACCACCTTTTTTTTTTTTTATCGAGTACAGCACCTTTAAAGGTGCCCTGGGGAGTTTTCTTGTGAACAAATAAGACGTATTGTTTTTAATGATGTCATTGGGCCACCATACTGGGGGAAGAGCAGTATTAAAATGGCTTAATAAGCCATCATGCCATCATGCCTTCATGACACATAAGTAATACTGCTCTTCCCCCAATACAGCGGTCTCTTGGCACATGATCTCTTGGCACATTGACATGGCACAAACCCACTCATAGAGCACTAGTGGTAATAAATATGCTAACTGTAAAGCATGACTGTTCATTCTTGATTTTGGAAACTGTAGCTTGACAAAATAAAACTCAAGGTCCACTTATCAGCTGTTCCTTAGTGGATTGCTCTGTTGTCATGGAGATATGTTGAGATGTGCCCAAGATAAGCTTTCTCCATCCACTGAAGAAGAAATATGAAATATGAATGTGATTCTGAAAAAAGCTAGTAAGTGGACCTTGAGTGATTTGTTTCTGTCAAAAATGCTAACTGAAGTTTAATACAGAGAAAACTGCAAATTAATTTGCAGTTTCACTAATTAAGTGATAATAACTTAATATCTCACTGTCTGCTAAGTGCCTTAAAATGCTAGAAAAAATACTAATAAGAGGAATATTAAAGTATCTTAATAACTATAGCTAATGCTTAAATCCCTTCAGGTCGTTAGTCTTGATTTGAAGACCTCCAGCAGCTTTCCCGTATGACTTGAATGCAGCACCAGAAGGCAGCAGTGACTCTGGTCCACTGCAGCACACTGATTGGGCAAAATCGAGGGTGTGTTCACAGCGTGGGCAGCTTTTAACAGACATGAATTGAGCAGGAGATTCCAGTTTGTGGTATAGGCACGACTGGAAACGCTCCAAGCCCATCTCCAGACGCTCGCGACGGTGCGCTCCTGTTTGAGCCTGCTGGAAATCCAGTGGACTTTGAAAATACTGCTGCATTGCAATTTCCGTTCTGTGCTCAAGCTTAAGCCAATGTGTGGCACACAGACTGGAACAACTTTTTTATTGAGGAGATCATTGATGCTATATGTTATATTATATTAAAGTAAGATCAGACCGTCCGTACTATCAAAACTAATATTTGTATTAATGTAATATCATGAGGACAGAATACAAAAGTAAGACAATATCATCATAAATCCTGGCAGACAAAGTCCACCAAAAGAATATAATGGGAATATTGAAATGTTGCAGTTTCCTACACTGCACCATCTCCTGGCCAAAATACCTCCCATTTCTCAGCTGTGGTGACTTCTCCAAAATTCATTCCACTGACGAAAAACCTCAATTAAACTGATAGACAGACAGACAGACACACACACACACACACACACACACACACACACACACACACACACACACACACACACACACACACACACACCCCCAATCGTTTCCCCATGTTCGTTTATGGGGCGCCTGAGCAGTGGCATAACTTATTTGTGTCAGGGTCTGAGTTTTAGTTGGGTCTCCACACACCCCCACCAATCCCACTCAGACACTAAACCACATCATCTTTCCTCATTATTAATGCCACACTATGATGAAGGTTGAAGTCTGTTTCAAACCTGACCATTTTAACAATAAACCATCACAGATAAGGAAGGCGCTGTCTTTGTGGGGTTTCTTTTGGAGTTTGCATGTCATCTACATGTATATGACTCCCTGGGTTTCCTCCAGCTGCTCCAGTTTCCTCTCACAATCCAAGGACATGCAGGTTGCGATATTACGAAACCCACTATGGCCACGCCAAGACCCGCCTTCAATAGCATTTATTGGCCAGGCGTCCATGCTTACACAAGGTAACGTAACCCCATTTGTACAGGTCCTATCCCCTGACCAATCGGCTATCCTAACCTTAACCACTCAAGGTCAAATGCCTAACCCCAACCAATCAAGCTGCTTCGTAGGGCGGGTCTTGGCGTGGCTATAGTGGGATTCGTAAATTTGCATGCAGGTTAGGTGAAAATTGGCTGAATTGCCTGAGTTTGTCTGTATGTGTTTGGCCTATGAGTGCCTGGAAGTTTCTCCTGCAATGTTGTAAATAAGAAAAGGAACAATCAGAAGCACTGGGCCCCCTAGAGGCTTGGGACCCAAGTGCAAATGCCCACCCTGCACCCTGATAGTCGTTTCCTGACATCGGTACCATTTCCTGTCCCCCAGTGGTTCTCTGGCATGATGAGCAACACAGCGACATGCTGAACTGCGTCGCACCACTGGCTCCTATAGGGGCCTTTACCTGAGAGTAGTAACACCATTAGCTCACTGGAAACATTTCGAAGACAGAGACTTTATGTTCTTGCTCGCACATGGCATCCTCCATCCTCCAAAAAGATTCCTCTAATGTCTCCAAATGTGCAACCCTGCCAATGGTTGGTCCTCTATTCTTAGATCACTCCCTGTGGTTAGCAGACCTCATTGTCACAGACTAAACTGGGCATTGTGTAACAGACCCCTTCATATTCACTTCCCCATAAAAAAAAGTTATTAAAGGCATTCTATTTTTAGGCACTTTAAATTTTAAGTATTGCAAGTTAATCAATAGAATAGAATAGACTATCATATAGAGTTCTGACACCCTGTAGTTTGTGTATAATTATTATTATAACATTAATTGCACAATGGTATAATTCAGTTTTATTGAGTGTTGCTGTTAAAGCAGACTTTTAACCTACTTTCTGCCAAAGCAATGGCTACAGACATATTTAAAGCTGTACTGAATTTAATTACTACCTTACAACTATTAATGACTTAGTAGAAGCCACAAGCTAAGCCTATTTTATGTAGAGTGCTTGGACATAGTAGGTTCAATTTTCTCCAGTTTGTTGGCAAACTTGATATTTCTTGATCCTATACTGCTCTACTTAGCCTTGTAGCCTAAATAAGTGCTCCAGTGTTATGGCAAAAACAGACTTTCTATTGACTTTCCACTGCTGCAAAAACAAACAGGAATTGTAAGTTATCTTGCAATATATGCAAAGCATAAAAGCTGTTGAAAGATTGCCTATATGTGTGTTATTGGAGGTCCACTAGTTATATTGGACATTGTATGATTGACTTGTGTAGATTTGGGTTTGTGAAACACTGCTTGATCACCCGAAAGCTGTCACTGTCAACTTGCTCGTGAATATTGCTTTATAGCGCCAGTTTTATTGCAAAAAAAGGGACTTTCAAAAGACTTCCACTAGACACTCCCCTTAAACCTTGGACGTGGATGTCTGCGTCTCTCATTGGTTGTGAAGCCCCAACCGACAACACCTGCTTAACTCCTTCATCCAAATTGACACCCGGGGCTCTGAGAAATATAGGCAGCATCCCTTCCAGCTCATGCATTCAGTCCCACAGCTGCCCCAAAAGACACCAAGCTGCAGCTGCGCTGATCACTGATCCAAGGCGAACCCTCACTCACTCACTCTCCCTCTCTCTCTCTCTCTCTCTCTCTCTCTCTCTCTCTCTCTCGCGCGCTCTCTCGCTCTCTCTCTCTCTCTCACACACACACACACACACACACACACACACACACACACACTCTCTCTCTCTCTCTCTCTCTCTCTCTCTCTCTCTCTCTCTCACACACACACACACACACACACACACACACTCACAAACACACAAACACACACGCGCGCGCGCGCGCACACACACTGCCGGATATTTGCTGGGAATCGGAGCACACTGTCGGAGACGCAATGTTGGTCAAACTGGCCGTGGTGCTGCTGGTTTTGTCAGTGCTGGAGCAAGTGGTAGGATCGGATAATATTGATATCCATGACAGCCTCCCAGAGAAGCCTGCGAGCCAGAAAGGACGCCTCTCCCTGCAGAATACAGGTAAGAACTAGAAGTGGCAGTAGATATAAGAATGTGCAGGTTCTTGGTTGATGCAACTGCTCGCACATCTCCTGCGGGGATTGTCCGTACACGTGTTTTCTGTGCCTGCAAATTAAACCATACTGGGGGCGGTTTGAGCAATCCGCTGCTTTTAACTTAAATGCCGGCTATGGTGCACAAGAAAGAGTGACCCTTTTCGATTACTCAATTACTCAGAGAGACGATATCTTGTAAATACTCTCAGACAGAAATCCAATATGTAAGTAAACTATTAATAGAATGGCACAAGGTAATAGGTAATGAATACGGCATGGCATCTAGGTGTGCGTGCGCGCTGCATGGTGGAGCCTAAAAGCGTGTGCCGCGTAACAGTTTAAGGGGTTTTCTTTTAGAAATCTGGGGTTTGCAAATGTTGTCCAGGCTATCTCTTCAAATGAATATTGAGTGATGTGTTCAAGCAGCTTAGTAGAGCAGTAATGATTGTAGTAGCGTGGTTGGTTGGTCAGCGCTGAAGGCGAGCAGGAGTGTATTTCTTGAACCAATCCTTTCGGGAAATATTGCTTTTAAATACAATGAAAAGACAAACGGGTATTTGCCTCATTAAATCAAAGAGCTAACACCACATTGGACTGCTGCCCTTTTCTCTGAAACGTCGTTTATAGGCTACTGGCTGATTTTTCCTCGTACTCGGCATGACTTGCGACCCACAGTGTGAACCTGTGTCAAAATATTACAGGGTAATTGTTATCTTGCCTCCACACTGTAACATTGGGACAAACTCCAATGAAGGTTTCACAGCAGAGACCCTGGTAACACCACTGTGTAATTCAATGCACGTTGCAGCCAAGCTCGTACGATCCAAGCACATTCCCGTGATGCCAAAACAAGCACTGCTGACAGCGGCTCACTTTTCCTGCGCACTAAAGTTCAACTCAGTGCATACAAACCCCGCAGAAGCTCTTCCCTTTCCCCCTAATACTGCCCCCCACAACAGAGGGCCTTTGTTGACAAAGCGTGATTTCTAATAAGTCTCATTCAATCCTTTATTTGCTGTCTTTTTTTGCGCAACTGGTGCGCACTTCCGACTGAAGAAAAAAATGTTCTTACGCCCATCAGTAATCATCTTCAAGGCAAACCACGCGTGTAATTATGTTTTACTTAAGTCAACAGTTGGTTTCTCATAGCCAAGCTGTGTATGGCCTGTTGGCTGCCAACCTAACCTGCAATTTGCCATATTAACATAAGAGTAAAACGATGTCACATAGGGTTGAGCAGCAGTTTGTCTGTGACAGGTTTCTGTGACAGGTCTCATAATAAATGCTCATAGACAGCAATTTGGGGTTAAAAGAGAGAGACCTTCACTTTCACATGGTAATTTCTGTCTTTCATGGCCACAGTAAAGAGAAAGGGACACTTGAGAGCGAGCAAGTGGTGTGTGGGAGCTGATATTATGTATTCACATGACATATACTTTTATATTTCCCCAAGTTTTTTTTTTTTTTTTGCCTGCATTGCTGCTTTTGTACCCTCTCATGTAGCTAATGATGCACCTTTTAAATGTTGTCATTTCAGTGCAATCTCAGTTTATCCTTGAATGCAATAACGAGAGACTTGTTGATGCACATTTAGTTGACAGACAATAGAAAGGACTGCATTTGTGTTTCACCCACAAGTAGTCAAGGTTGTATCTGCAATGCACCATCCCATCTCAATGCTAGGCAGTGCAGATGAATTGTGGTGCAGAATGACACAGTAATATCTGTCTCCAAGTGTTCCTCTGCAGGAACCCCTCAGCTTGGGAAATTAGACTTCTCCCCCCCACCCCCTCTCCACCCTCCACCCGCCCTGCATCCTTTTTCTCTCTCGGACTCTTGGTCATGAACACACGAGCGACCGCCTGTGTCTGTGGAAATAGTTATACGCCACATCAGCTTCGTGATTTGTGCAGCAATCTGAAGTGGGGTTGTGCCTTCAAGCCGTACGGTCTTTATTGCCAACACGCCTGTAACAATCTGCTGCTGTCTGTGCTGTGAACAGATGATAAGGTCCCTCCCCCTAACCTGTTCTCTCTTTCCAGCTGAGATCCAGCACTGCCTGGTGAGTGCAGGGGATGTCGGCTGTGGTGTGTTTGAGTGCTTTGAGAATAACTCCTGCGAGATACGAGGGCTACAGGAAATCTGCATGACGTTCCTGCACAACGCTGGCAAATTTGACTCTCAGGTACTAAACTAGTCTAGTCTATGTGTTTGAAAAAAAAAAAAAAGGTGTAACCAGAGGCAACATTCCTTTTCTTTTTCACTGGTTCGCTGCTGCACACTCGTCATCTATGGACAGATTTGTTAACTTGTGCTTTTTAATTCCCTCTGCATACCTCAAAACATATCACTTTTCCTAGAAGTACGATCATACTTACGTACACTAATCTCATAATGTCTTTCCTCTCTTGGGAAGTTCACTTCCCTGAGTGAACTGGTGCTTATAATACAATTATAGGACCAAAAGTCATGAGCCAGTTGGCCAGATGCCTAGTTATCTCCCTTTCCATATATACAGAGGCTAAAGCCCTGCCAAGCCAAGCCAGACTGGGGTTTTAACATATAGGGTCACATTTTAGGAATCGTTGGCAGATTTCAGCAGCAGAATAACACAATGTACTGCTATTCATGCCAAATTCTATATTCAAAGCGTATAGTGCAACTGCACATACACTCCTAAATACTGCTGAAACAGGTGCGCAACATCTTCAAAGTACCCAAACTATTAAGTGTAAGTAATATAGAAGTTAAAGTAACAGTCATAGCCAACAGGGTTTCTTTGGCTGATGTGTGAACTCTCATGTTTCAACAACTTCAAGGGACTTTGTGTTGAGAACAGTTGTGTCTCTGTGTGTTAATAGGGGAAGTCCTTCATCAAGGATGCTCTGAAATGTATGGCGCATGGGCTACGGCACAAGTTCAGCTGTATCAGCAGGAAGTGTGTGTCCATTAAAGAGATGGTGTTTCAACTCCAGAGAGAGTGCTATATCAAACACAACCTGTGCTCTGCTGCTAAGGAGAATGTGGCCGTCATGGTGGAGATGATCCATTTCCAAGATCTCTTCCCTAAAGGGTAAGTGGCTGCTCTGGACAGCATGCTTGGATATATTTTCTCTAGCCTGTCCCTTCTCTTTTATCTCTGATTGTTTACCTTCCCTGGACTCTTCTGCCAGTTTAATCCAGTTCTGTTCCTCCATGTATAGTAATAGTACCATCCCATTTATTCCTGTCGTTTCCTAGACCTAGATGTTTTGTGCTTCCAAACATGAAATCACAAGCTTCATGTGAGTTCTCTGCCCTCTCTCTGCCCAGCCCATATGTGGAGCTGGTGAATATTCTTCTGAGCTGCGGAGAGGAGGTGAAGGAGGCGTTGACACGGAGCGTCCGGCTACAGTGCGAGCAGAACTGGGGGGCTCTGTGCGACAGCCTGAGCCTCTGCTCCTCCCTCGCCCCGTCTCCCGCCGGCTCCACCGCCGAACACCACCGCCGCCCCTTGCCCTCCCACCCTGAGCCGGAGCACCCTCGCCCTCCGCGGCAAGGTGACAAGGACAAACCCGCTAAGGCTGGCTTCAACGCTCACCCACGCAATCGCAGCCAGGGACCCCGCCGCCAGAGTCCAGAGGCTGGAGTTGTGGCTGAGCAGGAAGACCCAGAGGCCACCGACATCCGGAGGTGAAAGCGCAGGAGACTGCCCCGACCTTTGACCCCCCTACAACGTTTAAAAACCACACTTGCAGACTTATGCACACCTCCACACAACAACATCTACTCACACCCCTCCACACACACACACACACACACACACACACACACACACACACATATTCCCAGACAGACTGAGCAGAAGGAAACAAGCCCAACTTTTCCTGTCCTTATTCCACCCTCTCTAGTCATTCCAGCAGTCCCACATGGTACACTTGCAGGGTAATTGTGGTGTAGCTTGTACTGTTATGCCAGACTGTAGGCCACGATTTTTAAAAAATTAACTAATAATTGTTATTATCATGATTATTTCAGCTGTTAGGACTATTTTGGCTCTAATATAGCATTTCTCAAATCATACTTACTGTACGATTTGATTATATTTGTATTATTTATTTTATTCTGTATGCAATGTTGAAGTATCAAAATGTACATAGAAATATACTTATCTATATTTATATAAACATGTATAAATATAGTTTCAATATGCAATACTGATATGCTATACATGACATAGTATATGGTGTGCTGTCTGTTCCCTCCACAGTATTGCACCCATCACACATTGGTCTGTAGATATGTAACATACACCATTTTTGTTTCAAAGTGGGAATGTGTATTATAATTATAGATACTTGATGATCAAATACAAATTGTACAGGTTTCAAGTCCAGTTCTGGCACATATGAATTGTAGTGCATGATGGCCACGAAGCCAACAAACTTGTGCATTCTTAAAGTGAAAATCCACTCTAAAGAGGATGCAAATGTAATACTATGAATATGGACAGTTATTTCACGTGTGTATGTATTGATAAGTCTCTCAACCAAGACTGATCTCTGATGTCATCGAGCACTGCTGTCTAGGCAGCAATGAATGGGAGACGAACACGGACTCGTGTTGTTTCATGAGTATGAGTGCAACTCTGACGTGATGCAGAAAGTATCACGTCGCTCTCATTCATTGTTAATCAGAAGCTGTGTCTCAGTGACATTACAGAGTCATGTCATGTTTAAAGCTTCAGGAGATGTCATTGTTCTTTTAAGAATCGAACTGGCAAATTGTTATACATTCTCTTTGAGTTGGTTTTCCATCTAACTGTTAGGTATCGGTGAACTGCAGCAAAGAGAGGATGTTCAATCGAGTCCTTTCACGTGTAAAATCACACACATCAAGGTGCCTAAACTTGTAATTGTCCACAGTGACCGCTTCTCTGTGATTTAGGTGAATGGATGATACTGTGTCGTGGGGGGAGATTTAATGTTGAGCTATTTTATGATGATGTTGAGCCACAGAAGTCTTAGATTTTGCACTTTGGATGATTTTCAGTTTGTGTTGGACCGCTGCAGTTAGGGAAAAAAAACGGGTTACCAGAGCAGTCACCCTCTAATCAGACCTTACTGGGATATTTCATTTCACCAACGCTGGTATGGTAAAACCAAGCCTTTTGCTCCTTAGGACCAGATTGAGCTCCGTCTTCAGATCAATGTTACCCTTTTGTGGTGTCCCAGTGGGCAATAAAGAGGCTTGACAGAAACCTTTGATATCTCTGGCCCCTCTAAATTAGCCCTTATTCCTCTCTGGTTCCTTACCTAGGTCAGGAGCGACATGAAGGCCTGTTATTCTACCCGTTAGAGCCACAGGCAACGCAGCAAGTAACCAGGAACTGGGTTAAGTCCACACACGGGGGCTCTGGCGCTGTTATTCTAAATGTTATATTTACCGAGGCCACCAGAGAATTCCTCTGGGCCACAGCCAAGAGCCAGCAACACAGAGAGGCAGAGAGGAGTGGAGCAAAATGGAGTGAGACAACTTTTTTTTTTATGTCATGATTCACTCCATATTAACTTCTCCTAGTACTCCTCTTCGTTCTCTCCTTTAGGTCACAAACACAGGCTTTTTGACCATTTCAGGCCAGTCGCACGCTTTTAGCTGTGGAAGTGCAGTTTGTTAGCACACTACACCACATGCTGGGGAGCGATTGGTGCAAAAAGAAAAACCTGCTCAGATTTTGAGGCTCATTTAATGTTTTTGTTTTATTTTCCTGTTGTATTCACAGTGTTTTTCTCCCAATACCAATCATTCAAAGACTATTTTAAGCTCCGAGGGTTTGAATCATCAGTGAGGCTTTTCAGGCTTTTGTTTTTTTTATTCTGTTGTGGAAGTTGGGATTCCTGTGACATCCCACCATGAGACATAAGCTAATCCTATTGAGAATGTACTGTATGTGTGTAAAGTGACAATCTGTTCAGCTCTCTTGTCATTAGGTTTGATATGGCTTTTTGTAATAATGTAGTGGCTTGAATGGCTTTTCTTTATGTCTTCAGAGGAAAATAAAACTAACCATGTTTCCGGTATTGTTAGTGCTCCATCACCATGTTACGTGTTTTTCTCCATTTAGCACAAAGACTCTGCTTTCACAGAACATGGTCTAGAAGTTTGTAACCCACCTGTAAGACATTGAGCATATGATCCTATAAATATCTTACGACTCATGAAGTCAGATGTATCTTGTTATCATTAAAATATTTTTGTCTGTATTTTCTACATGTTGCGTCTATCAATATATATTTTTATTTACATTGAAGTAGTATAAAATTGTGGCACAATGACAAACACGTTCTTGTGGCACAGCATCAGATGAAGAATTCGTGCAAGAGGACGAAACATTCAGTGGTAAAACATTCAACAAGCAGGTTAGCAGAGAAGGCCTCATCGTATCAGGTATACACACAAGTTAAAAGACACCCTGTTCTCGTTTGCCGCGTCGTTTCTTGACAGTGAAATATGGGCTGTGTTTAAAGTTTCAAGGACTGGAAATATCCTCCCTATTGCAAGGGCCTAAACATTTACGTCAGCGGCCCTGGATTGTATGCAATGCTTGGGGTGGTTCAGAGTGTCAGTTTTTATGAGTTGACCCAACAGTGTACATTGCCTCACTAAACATTTAGACAGTGCTCTGATTTGAAAGGTAGACCTCCAACTGTTGTTTTGGAGCTTTAAGTAATTCAAGGGGCAAGTTTAGTGTCCTGAGGTGCTTTTGCGCTAGCCATGTATGGGAACTGGACACACAAATCCTGCCCTTGTTTTGTTTTTTTACTTTATTTTATTTAGCCTGCAGTGTGGCAGGGAAGAAAGGCTACATGCCACATAACATATCATGTAATATGCATACCTATGTAGTTCAATGTATTCTGCCACAGTGTCACAGCTCTAAACGAATTGTCTTGAGTGTGTAGTGATACCAAATGACCACTGGGTGGTGATATCTATCTTTTTATCGACCCAAATGCAGCTGATGGGAGCAGGTGATGTACTGTAAGTATTTGATTTGGGGTGAGTTGAGTTACTTGGTTGAAGCTACAAATGTTGTGAACGCTGAAATGAATAGTTAGGTATAAAGCATTTGATCTGTCAGATTTTGATTCAAAATGTGAATCTAAAGTGTCCTAATTTCCTATTATTAGGTGCTTTCCGACCGGATAGTACTTGTACTTTTTAGAGGAAAAGTACACTTCTAAGCAGTTCTATGAACTACTCTTCCCCCAAAATCTTTTTTTCCGTTTGCATTCCCACTGGCCAAGTGGCCATAGGGACTGGTAGGAGGGGTAAGGGAGTGACGCAAGCACGGCAACGGTCTTTATAGCATCGTCACTAGACCTTAGCGCCACATACAACAACAACAACAAAGCAGCATTCCGTCCATTCTTGTAGTAATTCACGTAATGTTTTGGTCAACACAGACGTGGCTTTATTATACTCGGAACAGACCCCGCCTCTGCCTGCTGCGCTGTGGACGTGTGTGTGTGTGTGTGTGTGTGTGTGTGTGTGTGTGTGAGAGAGACGGCCGGCGAGCCGCAGGACACGCTTGTGGAGTTTAACTCCGAAAAGACAGTTAACCACAGGTTCCCGTTAATCTTATGATGGACATGTGTTGTGATATTTAAACAAACGAACGTCAACGGTGAAATAAAAGCCTCTTATTTACGAGAGCGGTCTGAGAGACCTCCAGCTTACAGCGAGGTCTCTGAGCATGACTGGCCGAGCGACAGGCTAGAGGAAGGGGCAGGCGCCTCACTTCATGGAGCTTCTCAACTCCGAAAACTTTGAAGCAAATTGTCAATTCGGCATAAATTTTTGCGAGACTGCCTATATTCGAAATCTAAACAGTTCATTTCTCGCCTAAAACGTTGTCAGAAGTAAATTTAATGATGAATAAGATGGTGAAAATTGTTAAAAATGTCCCGTTGTTGGTTGTTGCTCTGTCTGCAAGTTCCGAGTTGGCAGTGGGCGTGGCTTATACGTTCGACCAATCAAGTACATCTAGGAAAAGGGAAAAGACCCTGCTCTGGAGTAGGAGCTAAAAAAGTACCCTACTGCGGCCAGAGGAACTTAAAAATCCCCAAATTTTTCCTGTCGGAACACGACGAAAAAAGTGTTTTAATTCGTTTAGTTCTAAGAACTGCAAAAATCTCTCCGGTCAGAAAGCCCCTATTCTCTTGGATTACAGGAACTACACAGGGACACTTTGTCTCCAAACAATCTTATAAGGAATAACTGATCTAATACTAGTTTTATATTAAAGGAGGACTCCACTGAGGATTAGTCATCACGAGTACTACTCTTCCTGTGAACACAATAATGTCCTCTGTGGTTCCAAAGTTTGAAAAAATTAACCAGATGATGTCATAAGGGTCATCTCATTTTACATGAAAAACACTATCAAGTTGCATTATACGAAATCCAGCATTTTTTTTGTTTTACCCAGATGAGGGTCTAAAAGTCAGGATGTCATATCCTCTGCCGCTTCGATTTTAACCATTCTTTTTAAAGTCTGTCTCTTGTGACTCCCCCATCTTTATAGTACGCCCGTAGAAACAAAATGGATGGAAAGAACATTCCTATTCAAATCAACAGAGCTGCTGCCATTTTTATGTGTACCGTTGCCATGCAACAGACTAACTTCTGCATAAACTTCCGTATAAACTGACTTGCAGAAAATTACAGAGGCGAGGTTTTGCGGCAAAACGAGCAGTGTCATGTGAGAGTCAGCCGCTAAATCAGTGAGAGATGCCAGATGACAACTTTGTTCGGCTCGTTTCCAGTAACCTGTGTGCCATGTGGGCATGGAGTTAGCAAGCTATCTTACTAACTAGCTGGCTGTCCGCTGGCAGGCTGGCAGGCTGGCAGGCTTGCTGGTTCCACCGTGCTTTCATGCAGCATTGGTTTGGTCCACTAGTCTTGCATTGTCAGACCTTCCTTCACAGCGCTGCGGAGGAGGGTCTGGCTAGTCCACACAGCATTTTGTGATGGAAATTGAACAGATAGTCTAGCTAGCTGTCTGGATTTACCCTGCAGAGATCTGAGGAGCAGTTAACCATATTTCTTCATAAATCGACTGGAGTTTAAAGTTCTAACACAAAGAAAGCGGAAGGTAACGGGACATCTAGGCCGAAAAGAGGGACATCCGTCGGAATTTCCGGTGGCACCAGAGCAATTCCGGAAGTGGAACGTAGTGGATATAGACTAACGGCCCGCTGACTCGCTGCTGCTGGGTCTAACGGTCCCTCCTACTCAGTCCCCACTGCTCCGGAAAACATCTCCTGAGCTGCGCTGGCCCGCTCTCCTCCCAGCGAGCTGCAACACACTTTACAGTGTGTGTATTGTCACCATGGCAACTAATGAAAATCGCCATTTTTTTGTACTAGTCAAATGACCACGTCAAACACCTCAATGTCCTTTCTATCCATTTTATTTATATGGGCACTCCTTTAATCTGACTCCCTATTATACACGTGATACATAGCAAAAGAAATTCTCAAACTACAACTTTTGCTTGTTAAAGGTCCCATGGCATGAAGATTTCACTTTATGAAGTTTTTTAACATTAATATGTGGTCCCCCAGCCTGCCTATGGTCCCCCAGTGGCTAGAAATGGCGATAGGTGTAAACCGAGCCCTGGGTATCCTGCTCTGCCTTTGAAAAAATGAAAGCTCAGATGGGCCGATCTGGAATCTTGCTCCTTATGAGCTCATAAGGAGCAAGGTTACCTCCCCTTTCTCTGCTTTGCCCACCCAGAGAATTTGGCCCACCCATGAGAGAGAGAGACATCATGGCTTTCAAACGAGCAAAGTGGCAGTTGGTCAAGGTCACACCCCCACTCTCCACCTTGCCCCCCTTCTCTCCTCCTCAATAGCTACAGACACAGAAATGGCACATACTAAGTAAAGCTCATTGTGGGATTGGCTCTAGTGGCTGTAATTCTGCACCAAGGCTGAATTTCGGGAAAGAGACTTCAGATACAGTATTAGGGGACCACTAAGGCCTATATAAAAGAGACTTCAGATACAGTATTAGGGGACCACTAAGGCCTATATAAAAGAGACTTCAGATACAGTATTAGGGGACCACTAAGGTCTATATAAAAGAGACTTCAGATACAGTATTAGGGGACCACTAAGGCCTATATAAAAGAGACTTCAGATACAGTATTAGGGGACCACTAAGGCCTATATAAAAGCATTCAAAGAGCACCATGTCATGGGACCTTTAAGACAGAAAAGACATTGCTGGTAGGAAGACTGCATCTTACTCCATTTGTATCTATCTTCACATTCCAAATGAATTTATTTTCTGAATACGTTGGCATCGTTATCAAACACTAGTTATACGTAGTGCAATAAATCAACCTTCGCAGTGTAGGGAGCGAGTAAAATGTTTGAATATATATTTATTTTTTCCCCTGCCCACAGCTGAAAAGGTCAGTGCGAGCTACGTGCCAACACTAAACCGTATGCTGACATTGTCGCCTGCACGCTGTTGGCGTCACACTATAGTCAGGCAGCTGATAAGTAAGGCCACAGAGTGCAGATACATTCACACATGTGGTAGAAATTATGCTGTGTCACACTCAGCCTGTTGTAACAATGCATTGAGTCTGAGATGGATGACCTCTTGGCCAAACAATGGGATTAGAAATCTCCCAGTTTGCATGGTTGGTATGGCAACGGAGCTCTATCAATATGGAGGCAGTAGCGATTACATCTGAGAGGAGGCAGAGCAGTAGAGAGAGACTGCGCCTCTGGGCAGAGAAACCTGAGATAGTAGGCCTCGGGTGCTTTGTGAACATCTACCCTGTGCTCCATAAATAAATAAATAAATGACTGGGTGCCTAGGTTCCATAGATGAATCATTAAAGAACCATTCAGGGTGAAAGGGTGCACCCCACTTCTGTCTCCTGTTGGGCCTCAGAAAGATGAATGTCCTATATTTACCTTAAGTTGGTACAACAATAATATTATATACTGTGTTGAATAACTGTTTAGCTGCATAAAATGAGTGGAACCTAATCAGCAAGGCTCAGTTTCACTGGGGAATACAGAGCATGTTGCTCTCAAGGAAGAAAACGCTGACACAACTCACTGTGCTCAAATTACTGTCAGCCTCGAAAGACCTACAGCAGGCAGCAGCATAAGATGGTGGATCGCAACAACACACTTTCAGACACTCAACCTTACACAAGCACACACTGTACTAACTGGTAATAATTCAACAGAGTGCCATAGCTACCAATGGTTTACTGAGTTAGTAGATACTGGCCTGGGACTATATCAAACCAGTAACACCTGGACCAGCAGTTTTGTTTTTTAAGAACCCAAACGTTGAAGACACATTGTTGTGTGTGTTGTTAAACCACTCCAACAGGCCCTGCTGCACATAGGAGTGGGGTGGGGTGATGTGGCTGATACTACTACAGGATACAAATGAAGGGTGGATCTGCCTTGGGGGACAGGAACACTATGTTAACAAGACTAACTCAATAAGCAAGCAGTAAATACTACTCTGACTGAGGTGGAAAGCTACTGAAACTGTACATTGTAAAACCAATAAGTTTGCCTTTATTTATATTCATTTTGATGAAGGATTGTACAAAGTACTCAAATTGTGCCTTTCCTTAATAAGGCAACAGTCATAACAGCATTACAGAACTGCACAGGAATTTGTTGTTCAAGTATTCCTGTTAATATGAGACAAGACCTCATATTATGCCCTTTTATAGTGACCACAATTAGCTGTATGATGTTCTCTTTAGCTTGAGTAGCTTTGACACAAGTAATTGTACTCCCACTTGAGCAATGTATACTGTAGGTCTAGCAGGAGAACTTCTATTCAAAAGGATACTCTTTCCTCTCCTGGTGAAGGATCATTAACGTTTCAATGAATTGGCTACAGCAAAGGAGAGAGCACGTCTATGTGAGGTTCTAGCATGCAAGTAGACATCAGATGAGGGAGAATATTTTGTATTCCCTAAAGATGGCATCTGTATTAAACTAAGTGACATAGTATAATATGATGGTATGGTCCGAGCACAGCACCGACCAATGTAAAATAAATCGAGCTCTCAAGCTTGATTATGTGCTGAAAATAGCAGCAGCTTATTTTAATGAGATTGCAGTACTTTGCTACGGACTGGGTTATACCATATCCAACCATATCAAATGAAATGATCTATTTATCTATCTATCTATACAACATACTTATTCGGACAATTGCTGTAGGCTTAGGTGGAGGTAAAAAAAAAATGTGCTTAGCCAAATTAACTCATCTGGAATAAATGCAAATACCAATACTAAACCTTGGATTTTTAAACCATGGCACTCCATTGGCCTACAATACTCTAAATAGCTTTTTTTTTAGTCTTGGTTGAGGGTTTAGTTAGAAATTTCGTCTGGATATTTAATGTATTTTCCTTACATTACATCAACTCCTCCCATTATTTTCAAGCCATCCTTATTTGGGAGGAGAACGTCCTGAGTGCATGTGCCATTCATTAAGAAGGCGTACTATGGGCGTGACCTCACGACAATAATCCAATCAAATGTCAGATTTCAGACAAAGTGGGCGGTGCCTCTGAAGGGAAATCCTGACACACAGTGGCTGGTGGCTGATGGCAGGGCGGGGCTTGTAGACGGAAGTGTCTCCCGACTGGTCCAGCTGTCATCTAGAAGAGAGAAGAGACCATTTACACCGGCTGCCTAGGAAATGCAGAAAAAGGGAAAACGCTAAAATATGTCAACATCTAAACGATAAGGTCATGACGCCGAACTGAAGGTAGCTATGCCCGACATATCAGTGAATACACATGTTTGTCGATACATTAGAACAGCCGTCGAGGTTACGTTACGTTATTTCGAGGTGTAAAAATGATGACAAGGTTTGGTAGGCTGTGTGACATTGAACAAACAGGACACGAAACAGACGAGGTCGTCTAAAGAGCCATACACCATTTCTAAACACTCATAAATTCCGTCGTCCTGTTGTTGATAAAGCTGTCGTGGACGTTACTGAAATTTCGAGAGTCGTTGTAGCCGTTGAATTCGTTCATTGCTTCCCAGCTGATTTGCAAATATGCTAACTGTTACGTCTCTGCGGTATCGGCTATTTTCCTAGCCTAGCGGCTTGGTAAAGGGAACTACCCTAGATTCAGAACAGACAAGAGACGTCATCAACATTTTCCTGCATTTAAATGGTCGCGTATGAGGAGGTCATTGCTGAAAAAGGAAGATTATTCGGTAAGTGCCCATGCTACAAGTCACCACAACGCCTGTGCGTTCACGGATGCATTGTAATGCATAAACGTACTTTTTAAAATTGACTGCTGGGATCTGCATGATTAATAGGGCACATGGAAGGTGGCGGAGCAGCTGTTAGCTCGCAGCTAGCTAAGCAACGACCTTTAAGCTTCACCAGCCCAGGCTGTTAGCTGCCTGCGCTGGTTAGGCTGGGTGTTTTCCGTGGTTGCCTGCCTGCTATGAAAGTGTTATATTTCATCCAGGCCATCCATGGCCAAGCGAGTCAATTATTGAATCTCATTGATTGCATCACAAGACCAGACAGGGTGCAGCCCAAGCACATTCATTGGGTATGGCGAGGCTTGTTTTTATTTTATTTATTGTAGAGGCCAAATCAACTTGAGGTATAACAGCCTTATGCTTTTTGTCACCCATTCCTCCCCCCTTCCCTGACCCTCCTTAACCCACATATTAGGATAAAGAAGACGGTGAAGGCCAAAAGTGAATTGAAGATTTACTGGGTGTCCTAAATGGGGGACTACGGGTTTGGAGTTCTGGTGAAGAACAGCAGCGGTAACAAATCTGCTTTCCCTGTAAGGATCCCTCCTCATCTTCAACCCCAGCACCCTCACCACCCCTCCAACCCCCCCAGCCCCCCTTCCTTCGTAAACAACACCTGCTCTACCAATGGAGGCAGTTCTTGGCTGTTCCCTGCCGTAGCCCAACACAGTAACATGCAAGATGAGATTCTGGAGTCAGACAAGTCCAAGGCCTTGGACCTCCAAGACATGCAGGAGAAGTCTCAGGTCCAGGCCCAGCCCCAGGCCCTGTCCCCGGGCCAGCAGGAGGGTGGGGGAGGCCTAGGAGAGCTCGATGGAGCTCTTCCTGAAGACGGCCCATTGGAGAAGGGTTCTTTGGAGAGCAGTGGGGGAAAGGAGAAGCTGAGGATGGAGTCCCCTGTGCTAAGTGGGTTCGACTACCAGGACAGCCTGGGAATGGGTACAAGCTGTGCACAATCCACCTCCTCCTCATCCTCTCTGACCAGTTTTAACAACTGGTCCGCTGCTGTCCCATCCACTCAGTCTCCAGTGGTTGGGGAAGACGTCGGAGGGTTCTTTGGTCCGGCTGGCTCCAACGCCAACGGACCGCCCCTGCTGTTCCAGAACTTCTCCCACCATGCCGGGCCTGGCTTTGGAGCGGGAGGTAGTTTCTCCCCGCAGATTGGACCAGTCTCCCAGCACCACCCACCACCCACTCCTCACCCCCAACACTACCACCCCCATGGTCAGGGGGTCCCACAGCAGCACCGGCGCTCCCCAGCTAGCCCTCATCCACCCCAGCCCTCCTTCCCTCCGCATCCCCATCGCAGCGGACCGTTCACCCAGCTGCCCCACCTCGCTCCTGCCCAGAGCAAGCCCCCTTCACCTTGGGGAAGCTACCAGGGAACCTCCACTCCTACATCCACCTCCTGGAGCCCCGGTGGGTATGGTGGCTGGGGAGGCACGCAGGGGGTCCGAGAGTACAGGCGGGGGGTAGGTGGAGGGATGACGGGTCTTAACTCCATCTCTCCGCTGAAGAAGTCCTTCCCCAACAATCAGGTAGATGAGATTGTCGTGACTCATCTCAAACACTAATACATCTTTTGTTATTTATCATTCATTGATATTACGGTACTCAATGC
Source organism: Sander vitreus (assembly GCF_031162955.1). Classification (NCBI taxonomy): domain Eukaryota; kingdom Metazoa; phylum Chordata; class Actinopteri; order Perciformes; family Percidae; genus Sander; species Sander vitreus. The sequence goes on along the minus strand of NC_135864.1, from coordinate 22,831,055 downwards.
ATTTGGTCAGTAGACTTGTATACAACTCATCCAACTGTCCTACAGGTTCCTTCTCAGAAGTTCCCCAGAAATAGCTCTGGTTTCAATCACAAGGGCTGGGTGGAGGACAGCATGAGCCGCAGTGACAGTGTCTACCCTTTCCAGGTGAGCATATCACAGGTAATACTCAGGCTGGTGTTTAGATATTTGCTTGACGTGATGCCTAATAGAACTACATTTACTGTGTGTCCTCCCAGAGGCAAATGATATTAATCCTATTAAACACACTCGTGTGTATCAAATGCAACAAATAAGCCATTGAGCAACACCGGATGCGTGACAGTTAAGCCAGCTAAACAAATGAATTGAAACTTATTGTGTGTGTGTGCTTAGGTCTTATCTAGATAACGTTGAAGGAGAGCAGTGTTATCATCTGCTCTGATCACATGGCCTTCCTCTTGTCCTGATTTGAGAAGTCTTGTGCTCTACTGCAGCTTTGCATGCTCTTGGCCCATTTAGATACACAGTGAAGCACCCTCACTTGTGTTCTGTATTACTCCTCACCATAGCTTTTCTTTGTTCTTGGAATTGTTTCAAATGCTAATACGTATATCTTTTTACCTTAGGGCTATTCAATTAGAATTTGTGTTGATCTGAAATCGGCCAAGTGGAAGGATGCATCCTTAAGTAGCATATCTTCTTATATCAGATACAGTGGAAAGATGTGATGGGATTCCAGAGATATGCAGGTGATTTTGTGTGACATACTCTGGGCTCCATTCTCTGTTTACAGTGCTTTCCGCTGAAGGTCTCTACGGGAACATTCTCTGCAGTTTTTATTAGCTATTAGCATCATGGCAAACTATGTCAGGGCTCTTGCATCTTGTGCGGCTTTTAGATGGTGATGTAAGAAGTGAGGAAGCTTATTGTTTACTTCCTCTCTTTCAGCAGGAGAGAACACGGTCCTTTGATGGTTTCAGTATGCACTCTCTGGAGAACTCTCTGATTGACATTATGAGGGCTGAGCAGGATTCCTTGAAAGGTTGGTTCCCACACTTAACAGTAGAAAAGGAAAGGATACTTTCCCCTCACTGCTGGCCGTAGGTAAATACAGCCGTTTATTGCTCGTATTTGACAGCAAATGGAAATTGGCCATTAATCTCACAATGCTCACAACTGATTGTGTTGACAGCAGGACTTTGAACGTGCATGCTGCTTATTGGGTCCCAAAAATGGTGTGTGTTTACTTGTGACTACACTTCTTTCTCAATACAATTGCATATATTGTTATGATTGCAAGGCTTTTTGTCTTGCAACACCACATAACTAAAACACTAATGGCACCACACAAAAAAAAATAGTGCAGTGTTATGTAGGGTTGGCTATCATTCAGATTCTGTAAATATGGTTGCCAATATCATACCAGAGTTTTGGTAATGACACCAAAAGGATGCTAAAAGCACAATTTTGTTGCCACTCTAAAAAGTTGAGGTTAGATACCCAGCACTAGGTATATAATGTTACTTCGGCTATTTTGCTATTGGACAGTACCAATATATCTCCCTGTGTGTCATTTTTCCTCTTAATTTTAATAGAATATGATTTTAAATGCAGTATAAGCAGAGGTGGCTATCTACTTTCAATACCTCTTAACTTAAGTACCAACAAATATGTGCCCACAGCAGTGAGGATCAAGAAAGTACCAAAAGCCGGCATTGCATGTCTGGGTAGATTCTTTGATCTGATGGTTCCTGATTTCCATCAAAATCAAAAATTACTATTTAGGTGAATTTCTGTTTTGATGGCTGCGTGTTTTCACATCGGTACAGAAACTTTACACGTATGTCGCCATCTAATCTGGTGTATGGACATATCATTAATGAGACCCGCTCAGATCAGTTACAGTTCTTCCGTTGCAGTACATTGGTGCGTTTTAGTCTCCGTAACTCATGAAGACAATCATCTGCAGCATTTGTTGCTGTGGAGACTCCTTGATCTCAGCAAACTCTCATTAATAAAACATTTCAGTTCCGTTTTTGTTACAGTCAATCGTAAAAGAACCATTTTTCCATCATAGCCAGCTGACGCTAATCTGGGCCAGCTGATGCATGTACCTTCTATTTAGAAACTTAATTATTTTTTTTTTATTTTTATTTTTTTATATATATACAGCTTCTTCAATGATAAAATCCGTAAATAATTTGAAAGTCAAACACACAATCTTGGACTTATTCCAGTATTTTTCTAGCATATGATCTTACACTAACAGTGTACACGTAAGACTAAGCTGAAATACATTTGAGGCAGGGCTGTAGTCGAGTCCAAGACCAGGACTAGTCAAGATCGAGTCCAAATGAGAGACAGTCGATACGAGACAGGAAAAAAAAGAATCCTCTTTAAGACCACTCGCTTACCTGCTCATAATTTATGTGAGTAACACAAATTAGGCCATATTATTTACTTAAAATGGAAATGTCCCCATTCTTGAACTTGATACTTGAAGACTTCATAGTACAAGGTGCTCGCTGACATTGTGTCTGTTGTGTCCAAAATGCAAACGATTGATACCTGATGATTGAGGTATATGATGCAGTCAGGCGTATACCAGGCGACCAATCTCGATACCTGTTCTAGATGGATTTTGAATTAAACCAATACCTGTTTTCTGAACGTGCGCACTTCATCAATGGTTTTTGTTTTGAAGGAGGAAGTTACTTCAGAACAAAAGCATATTAGTCCCTGGACTCGGTCGAAACCAACTAGAATATTTGGCGAGTCCGAGACGAGTCCAAATACCAACGAGACCGAGACAACAGAAAAGCGTTTCGAGTCTGGACTCAAGTACTACAGCCCTGATTTGAGGCACTATATGATTTGTGTGCCGATTTCTTCATACTTCCACCAATAGGGTGCTATCGTGGTCCTTTTCCTATAGACACGGAATACATTACCCCAAACCATTCCAACATAACCTCAATGGGTTGGGGAGAAATGTATACATTAAGGTTAAGGAGTTAAATGTGTTGACATGCTGTTCTGAGGCCTCTCCTGTTTATTTTTTTGTCATGTAGGACGCTACAGCTTCTCTCACCAGGGTGGAGACGGGCCTCTACCTATGAATGGTATGTATGTAAATGACATGCATACAAATATGCAGTGCTGTACCAGGAGTCAGGGCTTGAAATTGATGTCTGCCAAATGTAGAAAAAAATGTAGTACTTTTTAAATGCGAGTCAAGAATCGAGATTCAGTCCTTCATAACCATTTCAACCTAGTTGGTAGGAATTCGGTGAGGTGACTTGAAATAAAAAGCAAAAGACAACCCTCTGGCCATTACATAACATCACTGAGAGATAAAACAAGTGGTAAACATGACTTAAGTCATGCTACTTGTTTTAGATCCTTCTGGAAACTGCTCTGGTAGACTACTGTGACACACAAAATGGCTGACTAAAAGCAGACCAGACCAGACCGGCTTCTTCAAATAGGAAATAAATACTGTTGTCGGGAAGGTTCAGAGACTGCAAAGAGGAAATAAATCCCAGCACAAGTATGCTGTCAGAGGCAGATGATGTTCGTTTGTAAGTTTGCCTTCATGTTTGTAGTGATAATAAAAATCCAGTCATCCATTTCTTCCATGCATAGTGATGAGCATTTTATTTTCAAATACAATGATTCGCACCGTTTCGTCAGTCCCGTGTGGAGTTACTGAAAGTGTTGCACAATCTTAGTAAAAATGCAGGTCATGCATAAGTGATTAATGAGGCATTTAATGACTGTCGGGTACAAGTACATGCCATGTTGTCTCTCTCTAGTTTATACAAAACCAATTGATACCAATTTGGTATCCATTGCAGTGTATGGATACTGGTGAAAAGGTATTCTGAACATGGCCTTACTGAGAAATGCACAGAGAGCGCTGTGTGACGCTGATAGTCTTAATTAGCTTTGTAGCAACTCATTTGGCAATGGCTTGAATGTAACAGACGTTCATTAATGTGAAAAAGTTACGCACTAAAGCTTTAAATGGATACATTTGATGAATAGCATTTTGGCTAGTGAAAATTCAAACAGTACCCATTTCAGCTGAAGGATCTAACATAATTCCAAGCCCTGCCCAGTGTTTTCCTTGCTGTTTTTATTCTGTGCTTTCTTCAAAAAGCCATTTCAAGAGTGTTTTGTGTTGTTTTACATGCAGCGAGAAGTTATGGCAGAAGACGAGGTAAAGATGTGAATGTGTCTTGATTGCTTCAGTGTGAATTTTTTCCTTTTTTTTTTTTTTTTCTTTTTTAGTAAAAAGCAGTAATGACCCCTGAAATGATGACTTTGTGGTTTTGCCTCTGCGTTTGTCTGCTTGGCTGTTCAGTGTCACTGATTGTTCTGCCTTGAATATTGTCCAGGTTTAAGCTCCGCTTTCTGCAGTACGTGAAAGCCTTCCCATGTTGCCTGCCAAGACCTAGTAGTGTTAATACTCGTGCTTTTTTTTTATTGCGTCATCAAAATTAGCGCCCAATGGCTGCTTTTGTATGCATTTCTTGACATTGATGTATTTACAGCTGATCAAATTCCCTTCTCATTGTATATTTATACATTTTCAAAACCCTAAGCTGGTGTATATGAGCCAATATGTGTAATCCAGATGGTACTCTCCAATAGGCCATTCGTCCCTGTTCCCCATGGAGGATGAGCGCTCTTTTGGAGAGGACGAGTCTGGTGACCAGGGGCTCGCTGGCCTTGGTTCGGCCCACTGTTTCCCCCACCTCAATGGTGAACGCGTGGAGCGATATTCGCGCAAAGTGTTTGTTGGAGGGCTGCCCCCAGACATAGATGAAGGTAAAGACATGTTACGGCTACAGATGATGCTTTTTAAAAAAAAAAAAAAAGGCTATAACAAAGCTTCAATATTGGAACTTCTTGGTATTCATAATTTTACATTTTATTATAGTTTGTGAGACTTGATTGTAAATGTGCTAATATCACAAATGTGGTATTGTTACAACTCCAGTGCCTCATTTCAGCTATACTGCATATGCAACTCAAAAGTCTAATTTTTGTTTTGAAGCAGCACAAAATGCCATTATTGATTGATTTGAGTTCACTTTTTCAGATGAAATTACTGCCAGTTTCCGCCGTTTTGGTCACTTGTTTGTTGACTGGCCTCACAAGGCGGAGAGCAAGTCCTATTTCCCACCAAAAGGTGAGTCAAACCAGTGGAACATTATATTTCTGACTGATTTTTGACTCTACAGCACTGTGATGATGTGTATCTGCTGGTTGTGCACGCTCATTGTTTGTCAAACCTATCCAGGATATGCATTCCTGCTGTTCCAAGACGAGAGCTCTGTTCAGGCCCTGATTGATGCCTGCATTCAGGAGGATGGCAAGCTTTACCTGTGTGTCTCCAGTCCCACCATCAAAGACAAGCCCGTAAGTGGTTTGTTCGGTTTAGCTGCTACATGCTTGCTATCTGTCTTGCCCAGCAAGTACAAAACTAAGTGTTCAATTTCAAAGAAATCATAGACTCGCACAAGCGGCCTTTGTTTTAGTGTGTCTTGCCACTGTATGTCAGAAAACTGGAAAGTTCAGTACAGCTTCCTTTGTGTTGTCTGTCCAAATAAGAGCTTTGTCGTGGTAATCCATCAGATGTAAACTGTAGGTTTAGTGCACTACTCATGGCCAATGCAATATTTTATTGAAAAATATACTGGTAAAAATGTGAGGTACCAAAAATTCACAATTGAAGTCTCACTTCAACTGTAAAGTTTGTTTAGTTAGTTATTTGTTCAGTTATATTATGAACTCTTACGTAGACATGGCAGTTTTGAGCCCTGCAGCACAAAACGTGACGAAATGTAGATATGGTGAACTCACTAGTATGTTCATCTACAGTATTTCAGTCATTCAGAGGCTTCTGGTAAAAATCCCCTGCCACAGTCCACCACCAACAACAACAATATCCTGCAATAGCAGTACGATTGAACCAAAGAAATATGTTAATCCATATTACACAAAGCAGCAAGCCCCTTTCATTTTCACAATCCAAACTGTATCTTGCTCACAAAGGAGTAGAGCATGACTGAGAGGAAATTAATGCTGTTTTATCTTTTGTATCTCGTTTCTTGTAGGTCCAGATTCGGCCCTGGAACCTCAACGACAGTGACTTTGTAATGGACGGCTCTCAGCCATTAGACCCGAGGAAAACTATCTTCGTAGGGGGTGTCCCTCGTCCCCTACGTGCAGGTACGTGTGTGCTGTGTGACCCTGAATTGTATTGCATTCTCAGGAGTTGTTTTGATCCCATGTATTGTGTATTGCTCTTCCAGTGGAGCTGGCTATGATCATGGACCGTCTGTATGGCGGAGTGTGTTACGCTGGGATTGACACAGACCCTGAACTCAAGTATCCAAAAGGGGCGGGGCGAGTAGCCTTCTCCAATCAGCAAAGCTACATTGCAGCCATTAGTGCCCGATTTGTTCAACTGCAGCACGGGGAGATTGATAAACGGGTGAGTCCATCTGATAAGCAGCTTCCTATTCAGGTCTTAAAAAAAAAAAAGTCGATGTTCATAAAATATGAATTGAAAGCTATCTGATTTTTTTTTTTAGACCTCCATTTTGACACACTTTTTCCTGTCTTCCATTTCATCTCAGGTGGAAGTGAAGCCATATGTCCTGGACGACCAGCTGTGTGACGAGTGCCAGGGCACCCGCTGCGGGGGG